>NC_080178.1:57332841-57932841 GCF_950295315.1 Erinaceus europaeus | reverse complement strand
TTGATTTCAAATGGCACATTCCCTAATAAAGTTATAGACTTTAGACTCTAGATATAGACCAGGGCCTAAGGGACAGAGTATGTGTGCCCATGTATCCATAAGTTAAGAGAAAATAAATACCTCAGTTTAAAAGTGTTCAGTAGTCTGCTGTGAGTCGACTAAAATTCAGTAAGTTCAACAAGCAAGTAGAAAGACCCAAAGAAGACACAATAAAGTACCTAACTATATAGAAACCCACCTCTCCTACCCCGTACCTCACTTCTCTCAATCACTTGCAGGCTAACCTTGTCAGATAAGGTAAGGACTACAAAAGCTGGATAAGGGCGAGAGACTGGCACACTTTAATGTTGGCCCTTTTGGTCACTACCAGGCTATTCTATCATCCGAGGCCCTAGTCAGGGAATCCTTGGATTCCCATATAGCTATGATGGGGTTAGAACTCTATTAGATCCCTCTCTCTGCCATCACTGGTCACTTCCATCAGGAACATAATCACAAGCCCTCTTGGGGGCCTCTACAGGACATTACCCTCAATGTAGAACAATAGTGGTAGGGACTGCCACCTCTCTGAAGGGAGGCTAGGTTAACCTACTTAGCCACTGGAGGAAGACTGGTTCATTTCATTTGCTCCGTTCCTACCTTTGGGTTCCTGTTTATTAACAGTTTGCTTGATATCTTACTGCCTTTAAGTCATCAAGCTGCAGAGATTAAAGTTTTCTTAGCATCCACCATCCCTGTTAATCTCCAGAGGCTCTCACTTTGCACCTAGTGTGAAACAATGTGAAGGAGAATTTACACTGAACTGAAAGAAGATGCTAGGTTCTCAGACTCAGTGTTAGATTACACACACACACACACACACACACACACACACACACACACACACACACACACACACACACTATTAAATAGTGATTTATGAGACTATAAATTAATAGGAGCATATATTAACACCATTCCTACCACCAAAGTCCTGTGTCCCTCCCCCCTCTCCCACACAGTGACGTTGAACAACTACCCTTACTGTCCAGCCAGAGATTTTTGCTTTGATGCCCTGCTCCTAACTCAGTCATATTCTGCTTTGAGTTTCCCTTTCTGTTCTGCTTTCTCAACTCCTGTTTATGAGTGGGATAAACTCTATGGATGCTGGAGTGGTGTTGTGGTATCTTTCCTCTGTGTATGTGTGTCTCTATATATCCCTCTCAAAATAAGAAACAAAGGAAAAAACTACCAATTACTGTGGCAGTGTTCTCATGCATGTGCAAGTTCCTGATACCACCTAAAGACAACAGTACTGTAATGGGACAAATGAGGTGAAATAAATGACACAAGAGGGTGAAGCAGACATGTGCAAAGTAAGTAAAGAGGTGAATAACTACTGGATAAATTAGCTCATGTAGAGGGAAAGCAGCTAAAGCAAATTAACATGGGAGGGAAAGGCATCCAAAATGGCTTGGTTTTGGTGAGAACTATATTGGTTATGGGGACGGGGAAGTAAGTGGGCACAGGACTTTGGTAGAGGGTGCAGTGACTTACACACACAGTGTATCATTGTGAAATTAATCCCCAACACAGCCCAGGGCACAGCAAGGGTAATGAAAGATAAGTCAGAAAGACAAAGATGAGTCTGGGATGATCCCACTGCCTCGCCTCTTGCAGATTATTAATGCACATCTGTCTTTTTTTTTTTTGCCTCCAGGGTTATCACTGAGGCTTGGTGCCTGCACTATGAATCCACTGCTCCTAGAGGCCTTTACCCCCCCCCCCCAATTTTGCTGCCTTGTTGTTGTATTTATTGTTATTGTTGTCATTGCTGTTGTTGGATGAGACAGAGAGAAAACAAGAGAGGAAGGAAGACAGAGAGGGGGAGAGAAAGATAGACACCTGCAGACCTGCTTCACCATTTGTGAAGTGACCCCCCAGTAGGCAGGATCAAACCTGGTCTTTGCACTTTGCGCCATGTGCACTTAACCCGCTGTGCTACTGCCTGCCCCTCTGCAAATCTGTCTTTTGTGCGAATGTTGCTCCAAAGAAAATTGGTTCAATTTTGCTTATGGACTAAACTGACAAATGTCATGTATAGAAATGTTGTCCCCGGGAGTCGGGCACAGCGGGTTAAGCGCAGGTGGTGCAAAGCACAAGGACCTGCTTAAGGATCCTGGTTCAAGCCCCCAACTCCCCACCTGCAGAGGAGTCGATTCACAGGCGGTTAAGCAGGTCTACAGGTGTCTTCTTTCTCTCCCCCTCTGTCTTCCCCTCCTCTCTTCATTTCTTTCTGTCCTATCCAACAATGATGACATCAATAACTACAACAGTAATAACTACAACAATAAAACAACAAGGGCAACAAAAGGGAAAATAAATAAATAAATAAATATAAAAAAGATGAACATTAAAAAAAAAAGAAATGTTCTTCCCTTGGTACATCTAATATTGCCTGCTGACTAGTTGTCTCCTTTGCTGTTATATCCTAGTGTCTATTTTCTTGAAGGGGTCCTGCAGACTACAATTTCTGCCCACTCCTCATCACCATATGCAGCCCTGGGTATAGCCCCAGAGCAGTCATAAAATGCTACTGTTTGTTGGACTGTAAAGAGTTTTCAGTCAGGCTGAGGGATGAGTTCAATGCCAGGGTGAATGTAGTGACCACTGAACAAATGCAGACATCTCTGCAGGTGCCAGGATGAGCAGATGACAAGTGCTGAAAATCAAATTAGATTATCTGCATCTCAGTGAACATCTATGCGGATTAAACTTGCCCGGTGAAGACATCCTTTGTTCAATAACTTGTCTTTTACCCTATCTTCTCACAACTTACATGCACTTTAGAGCAAATTGAGTAGAGGAAGAAGTCATGGCTCTTTGTCTGGACTTGCACGCCTATTATTTTACTGTCTTTTAAATCATTATTAAATTGCTAATAAAACATTTTTTTAAAAAAGAAGAAAGACTTAACATAGATACACTTAAAATACTAACAGTTTAGTCTTGATTTGAAAGCAGCTTTAAAATTTTTTGAAAAAAAAATCTTCAGCATATAAACTACCATCATCTGTAAATTGTGGGTATTTCTTTCTTTTATATATGTCTATTTATTTATTTTCTCTTTTGTTGCCCTTTTTTTTTTTATCGTTGTTGCAGTAGTTGTTGTTGTTGATGTCATTACTGTTAGATAAGACATAAAGAAATGAAGAGATGAGGGGAAGATAGAGATGGGGAGAGAGAGAGAGAGACACCTGCAGACCTGCTTCACTGCCTGCAGGTGGGGAGCCAGGGGCTTGAACTGGGATCCTTGCACCAGTCCTTGTGCTTGGATCCCCATGTGTTTAACCTGCTGCGCTACTGCACGGCACCCAATTGTGGGTATTTCTTAAAATTTCATTGTTTTGTAGTATTTCTGACAAATTACACATTCCATCATAGGAACTGCACTTTTCCACCACTGGAGCTATGAGATATTGTGGTTCTCAGTGGCTTTGAAATGCTAGAAATCAATTAAAAACCCTGTAATAAAGAAGGGAACATTGAGATTATATGTAACATGACCTAGTAAAATATGTTAGGCTAATATATTCACATTAAGAGAAGCCAGAAAAGGAACTTGGATTAAATCACAAAAAATTAGAGTTTGTTATTTTTGAAGATTTAGTATTGTTTTAAATAGACAGACAGAAAGAAAATGACTGGGAAAGAGAGAGAGGGAACAAAGTACCACTTTGCTCCAGCATATCCTGTGCAGGGATCAAACCTGGAGTCTCGCATGGGCAAGGCCTGTCCTTGCTTGACACCTCAGTCATCTGCCCAATTGCTACTGTTATTTTTTATTAAGCGATTTTTCATTATATTTCTATATGTCTTTTGTACCAGTTACATAAGGTTAGTGATTACTGTTGTAAATAATAATGTTATTTGTTGTAGTAACTTTTCATCAGCACAGAAAAGTTTTCAATTTTCCTTTCTTCTTTCTTCCTTTCTTTTTTTTTTCTTTTTCTTTTTTGCCTCCAGTGTTATTGTTGGGGCCTTGTGTCAGCACTATGAATCCTCTGCTCCTGGTGGCCATTTTTTCCTGTTTTCTTTTTCCAGTAGGACAGAGAGAAATGGAGAGGGGAAAGGGTAGTTAGGGGCTTGAACCCTGGTCTTTGCATAGGTCTTTCTGCATAGTATTATGAATGCTTAACTGGGTGTGCCACTGCCCATACACCCAGGAAGTTTTCTTTGAAAAACCTCTTTTTTGACATATGATTGATACGTAAAAAATTATGCATATGTAATGTGCACAACTAAATGAGTCTGGGGATATGTAGTGACCTATGAAACCATCACCACAGCTATGTGATCGAATATTTCCATTAATGAAGAAAACTGTAGGCATTTAATTGGATAAACTGGATTTTGGAATTTTTATTCTGGAATGTAGTAAAAAAAAAAGCAGCGATCCATTTTAAACTTCCTTTATACAAATATGAACCTATACAAACTTTTCCTCTATTTTTAAAGGGTGTTCTTTTCTGTCAATAAAATGTTTCAGCATCCTCTGTTATTCTAACTGCTGGTCAGTGATGGAACAGTGTCATGGCCCAAAGATTTAGGCTATCAATTTCTTCTGAAAAGAACTATATACAATGAATTAATTTTACATCTTGGAGCTGAAAATACCATGATGAATCCAAACCATCTATCTTGCTTTTGGAAAGAAACAGTCTAATCAGTCTGAAAAAAAAAAAAGGAATTCTAGTAGTCAAATAATAGTAATTTGAAAATAAGGAGCAGTGATTACAGTGAATAGAGTGAAATTGAATCTTTTGAAATTTAGAAAAGTAGACTAAGAAGGGCTAAAGATGGAATTTCCTACTTTGTTTACAAAAGTACTATTTATAGACCAGCTGACTTCTGTGAACATTGAACCGGAATATAGGTTCATAATTAATATTATTAATCACTCATTATCGACAGTTGAGAAAATTGGAGATTTGATCTGAACAGATAAATCTGGGGTGTAAGTGACTAAGATTTTTGTTAAAGGATGTGAAAAAATTGAAGTAAATAATGAAAGTTAGAGTAATGTAAAATATCCTACATGGATCAAAGGAAAAAAATTAATGTGGAAATAATGCACCTGGTTGAATGCACATGGCTACAATATGGAAGGACCCAGGTTTGAGTCCCCAGTCCCCACATTCAGGGGGAAAGCTTTGTGAATGGCTGCGCAGTGTTGCAGGTGTCTGTCTGTCTGTCTGTCTCTCTCTCTTTCTCTGTCACCCTTTCCTTCTCAATTTCTGGATGTCTAATCCAATAAATATATAATAAAAAATAAAATCAAGGGGAGGGGACAAAAAGAGGAGGGGCAGCTATCATTCTAGTTAGCATAAATGAATTTTTAGTAAATTTGAAAAAAGGAGTGGATGTAGATGCTAGGAAATCTTTATGGAGAAGTTGTCCAAATAAGTATACTTACTGTAGAATAATAGAATCATGAATGGAACAATTACGTAACTGAACCCATTACTATTATCCTTCATTACAGGCTTTTTTATATAAAACCCAAACCATATGGTCTCCTTAGATTTCTCTCTCTGTCCTTTTCTTAGTGGTCAGACATCCTCAGCACTAACTACAAGAAGTTAACATAGGGGGACCCAAAGAAGGGAATACTGACCTCCAGTTCAGAGATGTCTCCTTGAGTTAAAGATACTTTATATTAGAGTCACAAAGAATGAGCAAGCACTCTCTGCTGGTTCACTAATGGGGGCTTTAGGGAAGAGGAGACTTCTTAAGGAGGATACACTGTATTTTCAAAGACTTGCAACCAGGCAATACAGGATATTTTAGAGGAGCTAAATTATTGAAAAAGCCTAGGATATAAGATACTGAGCAGAGGAGAAAAGTTATATGTCCGATTGTGGCAGACTTGGTAAGTTAGTGTTAAACAGCTGGTACTTAGGTGGCAATCATTCCATTAAGAAAAGTTAATGTATTTGACTTACTTTTAATGTTTGTACACACAACTCATATTTTAACCTCAAGACATAAAGTTCCAAGTTTATTATCTGCACCTTCCATTGCAAGTAGATAAGAGGATCGTATTCATCTCAAGTTCATAAAGCCTGGAGGTTACACAGCAGGTGCATTTAAATTTTAAATAAAATCAATATGAGCTCTTGTGTTGATCTAGGCAATTCCTATGAAGCTTCAGCTAAAACAAATGAAATCAATTATATATCACAAGCTAGCTCTACAGAGTTATTCTCTCCTCCCTTTAGGGAATTCAGGGCCTCCTACCTAGAACTTGACTGTCAGCCAGGAATAAGATTTCTTTTCTGAGAAATATTCAAGATCAAACCAGAGATTACAATAGTTTTTTAATATATATTTTTAATTTTTTATATTTAATTATTTATTTCCCCTTTTGTTGCCCTTTTTTTTTATTGTTGTTGTAGTTATTGTTGTTGTTATTAATGTCATTGTTGGTGGATAGGACAGAGAGAAATGGAGAGTGAGGAAGACAGAGGGGGGAGAGAAAGACACCTGAAGACCTGCTTCACCCCTTGTGAAGTGACTACCCTACAGGTGTGGAGCCAGGGGCTCAAACCAAGATCCTTATGCCGGTCCTTGTGCCTTGCCCCACATGCACTTAACCTGCTGGGCTACCAGCTGATTGAGTCAGGCTGGTCTATAAATAGTACTTTTGTAAACAAAGTAGGAAATTCCATCTTTAGCCCTTCTTAGTCTACTTTTCTAAATTTTTTTATTGTGAATTCATGAACCTTTCAAATGATTATAATCGTTTCTTAGATTTCAAATTTATAGTCTCTACCACACTTCCTTTGCTTTGCTTTGCTCACTGGACTTTGCACTTCATAGAGTTAGAAGTTAGAACTAGACTCCAAATAAGAGTTTTTTCATGGTGCCACTACAACAAATACTCTTGGCTTAAAACAGAACAGAACATTCTCTTATAGTTATGGAAGTCAGAAGTCTGAAATCAGTATGATTGGACTAGAAGTCAGCAAGACTGTTTTTTAAATCATTTTTAATGGAAGGTTAATTGTTTACAGTGCAGTCATTAACACATAGGTATAATTTCTCATCTCCCTGAGAAAATTCTCAGCAGAAGACTCTCACTCACAACCTAAATCTGTCCTTCTACTTCATCATGCACCAGGACCTCATGATTCTCTTCTGCTTCTCTCTGCCCCTTCTTCTCCAGTCCTTTACTTTGATGCAATACACCATGCCCAGTCAACATTTAACTTTGGGTTCTCTTTGCTGTCCCTATTTATTAAATCCTGCCTATAAGTGAGTTCATTTGGTATTTGTCTTTCTCTACTAGGCTTATCTCACTTAACATGATGTCATCAAGTTTTATCCAAGATGAGGCAAAGGAAGTGACTTCAAGTCTGTATTGTTCCACCTCTCCTGGTGGCCATTTTTTTCTTCTCTTTACATATAGGGAGACAGAGAGAAAGGGTGGGAAGGAGAGAAAGAGAAAGCAATTCACCACTGTTTGTAAAGGTCCTCCCCACTGCATGCAGTCCACTATAGAAGAGAGAGAGAGAGAGAGGAGGAAATTTCTTTCTCTACAAAAAAAGATACAGAATTCTTGTCAGCTAGAGAATCTCTCCTTTGGGGAAAAGAAGCATTCCTAAGAATTCCTAAGGAAAGCTGATTCCTATGAGAATTCACCAAAGAAGAGAAATGAAGCCTCTAAAGAATGGAGAAGGAACATTCTGTAATGCCGAGGGGAGTGTATAAGTCTGTGATTCCTCTAAAAGCTGACTCTGACATGGTTTGAGTGCAGGTGCTTGACCATGGAAACGTAAGTGAGGAGAGAGGAAGAGAGTTATGGAGTAAGGACGTGGTTCCATATGCTGGTGGTGGTGGTGAGAGGGGGTGTGTGGTCTCCACTGTGAGCAGCTGGACTGAATCTCAGAATTGTCCATCTGGGCTCTGGAAGCTTCAGCCTTTTACCAGGTGTCTATCCCTCATGGACTGAAGACTTCCCTGGGTGTGCTAATCCAGGTTTATATCCTGGAGGAAACTCACAGGATAGAGAAAGACAACTAGGAAACCAACTTGTCCAGTTCCTGAACATCTGTCGAGTTCCTGTTCAGTACTCTCATGTCTCTCTAGGCCATGGCCTGAGCTCCTAGCTCTTATACCACTGTTTGTTCTCTCTGTACCCTGTTGTTCTCTGTCCTGTTTTTGGCACGTGTCTGTGTCTTTTCATTGGCAAATATCTATAGTGGGCTGGATCCAGCTTCCCAGGCTGTGCAGGCTGTTGCTGTGTGCCTGTGGGTCTCACATACATGCCTCCACCAAATGTATCATGTTTTTTTGCATGTGAGTTATTTTTTAACATCATAGCATACCATGGAAATGGACCCCAAGATTTCAGTTCTCCCTCTCTGTCCATGACATTCAAAGCTGGCTCCTATCTGTTAAGGATAGAAAGAGGTAGGTGGGCCCAGTTCAAGGCCACTATATCCTCTACTAATGGCAAAAAAATAAGCTCAAGATTTGGCATTGCTTCTTTCAAAGAATCCTGGAGCTCATGGCAATGCTCAGGGTGGTAGTGCCAGGTGGTGAAGCTGTCTGATGCCCACTAGTCCAAGGAGGGTCCAGAAGCAAGGAACCTCAAGAATCATTTCTTTTTTTATATTTATGTACTTATTTTTCTTTTTGTTGCCCTTGTTGTTTTTCATTGTTGTTGTAGTTATTATTGTTGTTGTTATTGATGTAATTGTTGGATAGGACAGAGAGAAATGGAGAGAGGAGGGGAAGACAGAGAAGGGGAGAGAAAGATAGACACCTGCAGACCTGCTTCACCGTCTGTGAAGTGACTCCCCTCCAGGCGGGGAGCCAGAGGCTTGAACCAGTGTCCTTAAGCCGGTCTTTGCGCTTTGCGCCACTTGCACCTAACCTACGGTGCTACCGCCGACTCCCAAGAAGCATTTCTTTGTGTAGCACTGGTCACTCCTGGAAATGGAGCTGCACCTGATCTCTTATCTCCTGGGATCTAAAAGTCATCTTTTTCTCTTGCTTTTCACATTAGAAGATACCTTACTTATTTTTTCATGTGGATGGCTTGTGAGTAACAAGGGAATCTATTTTCACTGTAGATGTTTTTATTGCCATCTGTTGGAAGGGAACTTGTGACAACTAAAAGTCTGCTCTTACTTTGAATGTCATAGGTCACATTCACACTGGTTGAGTTGCTATTGGCTACTAGATGTTGCTTACTGAGTGTTATTTCTATTTGATCCCACACTACCTATTTACAGGGTAGGTGTTGTTGCTCTAAGACTATTTAATAGAACTCTAAAGAAATTGATTCAATGAGATAAAGCTTGTTTCCATAAAAGCTAAAAAAGCTTTTATTTTTAAGTGTCAGTATGAGTGAAGAGTTTCTGAAAAATACTGTCCAAGTTCTGGATGAAAGGAGTAGTTGTAATGTCATAGAAACTGCTTATGTTAAGACCAGTGAGCGAGCTCCCATTTGAATAGTGTGCTTACTCTGTCATGTGCACAAGGTTCGAACGCTAGATAGCACTATTTCTTTGTCCCGTATAGCTATACGTCTTATTTCACATTTTATTGCATTAAAGTAGTGCTTTTAGTAAGATGCAGAAGAGGAGTGGTAGGGAGGGACAATCCTGGAGGTTTTCTCTCTCAGCCATGTTCCATGCACACCTCCAATTCACTAATTTCAGTTCAGGCTTCTGGTAAAGGTAGAAGCTGGTAGGTCTCAACTCTAGTGAGGGCTTTAGTTCTCATCTAGGTTGTTTTTTTCTTAAACATTGGTGAGTCCTTATGGGCAATTCAATATCCTGTTTTCCCTTATTTCACAGCTAAGTGTGCAGAAATTCTCCACCTTTCTGCCTCTGACTATGTGCTCTACTGTTTAGCTATTATGATAGTGCTAGCTACCCCATGAGCAGCAGCTTCTTTCTTCTAGCGTTTGCCCTTCTTCTTCCGTAGCCAGTCAACAGCATCAGGTTGAGCCTGATGTAAAGTTTCGAGACCTCCTTTGAATCTGGAGAGGTGGCAGTCGTTGACTATGTGGGTCATAGTCTGTCTGTAGCCGCAGGGGCAGTTCGGGTCGTCTCTGGCTCCCCAGTGATGGAACATAGCGGCGCTCCGGCCATGGCCTGTTCGATAGCGATTGAGGAGGGCCCAATCAGCTTCTTAATTCTGGAGAATTCAGCTTCTTAATTCTCTCCCTCACTGTTTCTTTTCCCCCCATCCACTGGACACATATTCCTGTGGCTTAGTGAGTTTCTGAAGAAAATCCCAGTTGTCATTTGGCCAAGTTTCAGGCTATTTTTCTTTGCTTTAATCAGCTGATCAGGAGAGTGACCTGTAGTAGCTTCTACTCCATGGCCACGACTTTGTAATTCTCTCTGTGCAGAGGGTTTATTCTAAACCTTTCTGTACAGTGGAATAAGCTTGTGAAGGCAGACCCTGCCCACATCCAGATGTGATGATGACTCCGGGATTCACTGATTCTTAGAATGGTCACTTAAAATGTATTCCCTTCTCTTGATGGTGTCAGTGGATGCACCATAAACATGAATTGGCTCCTTTCCAGATTTCTCTCCATAAAATGCTCCCTGAATAAGGGAGAAAGCTCAAGATTAGAGCATAAGACTTGCATGATTAATGCTACAGTGACCCCAGGATCAGTCCCCTAGCACTTCCATATGCCAGAACTGAGGGCTGCTCTGATTTACCTCACGTAAGTAAATGGATGAATGAGTAAATAAGTAAATAAACGAATAAGTATAGAAGTACAAAGAAGATCCTTAGTGTTTGTATTTAGTTTATGAAGATGTAAGATACTCAGATTCACTTTAAAATTTTTTTATTTGATATGAATAGTTTGTTACAAGATTGTAAGATTACAATTTATAGTTTCACATCACATTCACCACTAAAGTTTCTGTATCCCCATATTCCCACCTCCCAAAGATAACCACCATAGTTCTCTTAATTCTTACAATTTGCTTGCAGATGTGTGTGTGTGTGTGTGTGTGTGTGTGTGTGTGTGTGTAAGTTCATGTAAATCAGATCTCTAGAATTCATATGTGAGTGAAACCATCTGGTCTTTCATCTCATTACTTATTTTGCTAAGCATAATCGTCTCCAGTTCCATCTATTTTGTCCCAAAGAACACTACATCATCTTTTTTTGAGTGCACAGTAGTACTCCATGGAATATATATCCCATATGTTCTTTAGCCAGTCACCTGATGCTGGGCATCTAGGCTGCTTCCACTCTTTGGCTATTGTGAATAAGGCAGCTATGAGCACAGCGGTGGATATGTCCCTTCTACAGTTTCACTTTATAGCTGCTTTAGTCTTTGGACTGCTCTCTACCACTTTGTGACTTTGCTTTAGTTAGGGCAATTTAGTATTTTTCTTTGTCCTTCTTTGGTCCTGCCTCTAGGTGTTGCTTCCTATGTGTCTCAATAGTTTGTCTATAACTGGAAATAATCCTTAATATTTGATTAGCACAAAGCACGATGGGACTGTCATCTCTTTAATTTGGATATTTCACTTCTTGTACTGGAGGGTAAGATTAAATGAAATGTTCTAATGTCACAATATCGACTCCTATTGAGCTTTCTGTCAGCTTTTGTCTAGGCCTTTTATACATAAATGGCAATTACTTACTATCTTAATCATTATGCACTGTGTATTTGATTTTGTGAGTCTCAGTGGATTGTTTACATTTATCTTCATTAAATTATATCATGGTAATTTGGCTTGTCTTACATGACCGCTGAGATGTTTCATCCTATTGTCTTCACTAACAGCTTCCTAATTTGATTCTATAATCTTGTCTTCTGATTATTCACCCAGTGGTTGATTAAAAAAAATGAGCTTATTTTGGCTATTGTCAATAATGCAGCTTTGAACATAGGTATCTAGATATACTTTAAAATTAAGTGCTTCCATGTACTTTTGACATATGTCTAGGAGTGGTATTGCTGCGTCACAAGATGCTTACCTTTTCTCTTTGCTCATCTATTTCCATAGGGACTACACCAGTTTGTTTTCTCATCAAGAGTGTGCCAGAGCTCTTATGCGTCTGCATCTCCTCAACAATGCTTGTAATGTATAGCCTTTTTGATGAAAGGCATCTCACAGTTGTATGGTGGCATCTCACTATGGTTTCGATTTGTATTTCTCTAGTGGTATTAAACATTTCGATCTAAATACATGCAACAGATGACTGGATAAAGAAGTTATGGGGTATGTATTCAGTGGGACATTACTTTGCAGTTGTAAAAGATGATATATCATTCAGCACAAAATGTATGGAACTGGAGATGAATATGCTAAATGAAATAAATCAAGTGCTGAAAGATAACCCCTAGATGATTCTACTCCAATCGAATTTAGAGAATTGAAACATATCAATTTGCCAAAAACAAATAAATAAAGAGTAAAACCAGAAAAAAACACAGATTATCATGTAGACTGTATGAGGAACTTTGGTGGTAGATATTGTGAGTTGTATCCACACACACACAAACTATACCGTTGGAATTTTTTTTTATATTTTTATTTACTTCTTACTGGATAGAGACAGAAAAATTCCAGAATTGGGAGAAATATGGGTTTTATAGAGAATGGGGAAGGTTCCTGTTGTTCTAGGGTTTAAAAAGGCAATAGATAGTTATTATTATAACCAAATTATTTGGAAATTTGGTCTACTTTGAAAATCCCATTGTTAGGATTTGCTATATTGTACAAGACCTCACCATAATTTATGTCCTTTAGTGTTATTTATATATAGCTGTATCTTATAAAGTGACACAACCAGTTGCTTCCAGAACTTCCACTTTTTAATATATATGTTTTTTAAACTATTTTCCTTTTTTTTTTCCAGAAGAAACGTAACAGGGAGGCTGCAGAAAGAGGGGAAGAGAGAAAGAGAGATACTTGCAACACTTCTTATTTATTTGCTGGATCACAAGATATTTCCTTAAGAAGTTGGCTTCTAAGACTTATATATCTTAGGAGATCATTTCACCACTTTTCAAATATAAGTAATTATCAGATTGTTTTCTTCCCTATTCAACTTATAGGGTCTGTGTCTGCCCAGCGATGCTTTGGATTCTATTTTCTGTATTGAGAAACTAGAATGCCTAATGTACATGTGCTAAGTAAAAATCATTTACATGTATAAATTAGATATGTAGATACAAATAACATAACTTATTGACAAGGCTTCAAGTATAGGGCTTAAATTGAATGATAGACCTATTTGGAATTCTGATTTTCAACAGTTTTTTCACTTGCTTTTATCCACAGGTGCCACTTGTTTTTATCCATAGGGGAGATAGAGAGGAAGAGAGACAGACACCTGCAGCACTGCTTCACCACTTGTGAAGCTTTGCCCCTGCAGATAGGGACTGGGGGCTCGAACCCAGATCCTTACTCATTGTAACATGTGTATTCAATGAGATCTACCACCACCCAGCCCCACCCCTTGTTCTTCAATATTAATGGCTTATCTCTGGAAATCTTGCAGATTGTTGTTTATCAGTCAAACTCAAAAGGACTTCAATTTCTATTTATTTCACCTGTCCTGATTGGACCCCAGAGTTTGTTGTTTTTCTTACTATCTCTATAGAGGAATGAGGACTTTGACAATGCAGTTTGGTTAAAATTATTTTTCTTTTCTGCCTGCTTATCCCGTTGGTAACCTTTTTAAATTTTATACCCTGTTGTATAAGCCTTCTTTTTACTTATTGAAAATATATAGCACTTATTTTCTAAGTCATGATGAAATGTTATTACCATACATTTAATCTGTTCATAAACTCCCTTAATTATAGTTTTTATGAGGAGTATACAAATGACAGTTTAATTGGGGCAAAATATTTGATTAATCCATGTTTAAATTTTATACATGTTACAACTCAAATATCAATAGTACATAATATTAGTTGAATTTTATACATCTGAATATATTGCACAATAGCATGAATAAATTAATTTAGTTACACTGCAGATGAGTGGTCAAGGGCTTTCAATATTATGTTAAGGATATAACAGTTCATTTCCACACAATATGTGATAATCAAAATTTGTTGGGAGTTGGGCTGTAGCGCAGTGGGTTAAGCGCAGGTGGTGCAAAGCGCAAGGACCGGCCTATGGATCCCGGTTCAAGCCTCCGGCTCCCCACCTGCAGGGGAGTCGCTTCACAGGCGGTGAAGCAGGTCTGCAGGTGTCTGTCTTTCTCCCTCTCTGTCTTCCCCTCCTTTTTCCATTTCTCTCTGTCCTATCCAGCAACGATGACAACAATAGCAATAACTACAACAATAAAAAAAAAAGGGCAACAAAAGGGAATAAATAAATAAATAGGGGGCTGGGTGGTGGCGCACCTGGTTGAGCACACATGTTATAATGTACAAGGACCTGGGTTCAAGTCCCCAGTCCCCACATGCAGAGGGAAAGCTTTGCGAGTGGTAAAGCAGTGCTGCAGGTGTCTCTCTGTCTCTCTCCCTCTCTATCATTCCCTTCCCTTTCGATTTCTGGCTGTCTATCCTATAAATCAATAAAGTAAATTAAAAAAATAAAATAAATAAATATAAATTTAAAAAAAACTGCAGAAGGTTTTGTTGCATGCAGTAATATATTTTGGGAAGATTTCACCTTTCACTAGGATCTAGGTAGGTAGAGAAGGGGGTGAATTATAATGAAGGTCTTATTTAAGTTATAGAGAGAGAATGGAAAGAAATTCTAAATGTGAGTGGTATTAGAACAGTGTACTTCACTCATGTACTTGTTAATTTGATATTTAGGATAAATAAACAGTATAATGATTAAAGCCTGTTCCTTGTTTTGTTTTAGAGTTGCTTGAAGAGGAGATGATATGCCATTTGTTTTCTTGTTTTAGTTGGATCTATTTGTCTGTCTCTGAATATCATCCATCTATCCATCCATCCATCCATCCATCCATTCATCCATCTACTTATCTACCTATCTATCAATCATCCGGTTTTCAGAAAAGTCATGACACATTTTTGCATAGACATAGAAAAATACATCATGACTTTTCTGACATCCCAGTGTCTCTGTTTGCCTATGGGGCTATCACTAAGGCTTGGTGCCTACACTTCTTCTTCTAGCATTTGCCCTTCTTCCGTAGCCAGTCAACAGGTCAGGTTGAAAGCTGTCAGGAGCTGCTTGTTGCTGGCTTTGAAAGTGACTGGGATCCATGTGGATTCAGTCTGCTAGGAAGGATCGTCAGTTTCCCCAACGAATGGGTACTCACGGGATGCACCACGAGAAGGTCGATCCAATGCATCCCGGTGCCTACACTAAGACTCCACTGCTCCCAGTAGCCATTTGCATATTCCTGATGTTGATGGCAATAGCAGAAGAATGAAGGAGTGGAAGGGGGGGTGGAGGAGAAAATGAAATACACCTGTAGCACTGCTCTATAACTAGTGAAACTTCCCCCTTAAAGGCAGGAACCAGGACCTCAAACCCAGGTCCTCAAGCCTATTGACATGTGAACTCTACTGGGTGTGCCACTACCAGGATCCTGCTGTGAGTGTTGATGACAGTTTTACTAGAGGCTAACACAGAGTCCTGTTATGGGATCAGATGGAAGGTCACCTAAGTGTGACCTCCTGTGTTTAGTTTAATTATGATTATTTTTGTTAATGATTTAATAATGTGGTTTATTTTTAAAAATGTATTTGAACATGAACTCTAATTATTTTTGGTATCCAGAATTACAAAAAAAAGTTTTAATAAATTCTCCCTTTATGCAGTCTGTACCTTTGTATCATATTTGAAATTAACACACTATCTAAAAGCACACTGCCCCCATGCAGTACATAGCCACCTCTCTTCAAATGTTAGCATCACTCTGAGTATGTGTGTGTGTGAGATTTTGCTTCTATCTTACTATTTTCAGAGTCCATCAGAACACCTGGTACAGAGGAGATGCTCAAGAAAAACTTATTGAAATGCTATCAGCAAATCAATACAACAGCAATTACATGTTGTCATTCTTTGATTTTATTTCTCTTCACGTCTTGAATGGTGACATATTTATATGAAAGTTAATTTTTTATCTTTATTTATTGGATAGAAACAGCCATAAGTTGAGATGGTAGGGGAAGATAGAGAAGGAGAGAGAAAGATACCTGCATCACTGCTTCACTACTCACAAAGTTTTTGCCCTATGGGTGAGACTAGAGGCTTGAACCCAGATCCTTGTGCATTCTAACAAGTGTGCTCAACCAGGTGTGCCACCACCAGGCCCCTAAATGAAACACTTTTTAAAATTGAAAAATCTATCAGCAGATCCACTGTCTAATTTAATTCTGCCCACTTTGGCCAAGGCTCATGCTTTGAAAAAACAAGCCAGACCTTTTTATATTCCATTATATTTTGTTCATATATTTCAGTTGCAACGTATTGGTCCCTGGACAGCTTTCATGTGACAACTTCTCATGTGAATGTTAAGAAGGCAGTGATGATGCTCTATAATTATAGTGCTTGAAATGATTGGAAATAAATTGGCACTCCAATTATAGATGCACAAAAGAGACGCCAGTATAGCACAGTCAGTCCATTAATTTCTAAAGTGGTTCAGGCCATCTCACTGTTTTGATGCCATTCCTTAGTCATGGCTGCAATGAATCACTCTGAATTGTAATACCTCCAAATTAACAAGCTGACGGACTTTTTTTTTTTTTTTTTAACAAAACATTCCAGGTTATTTTCTCCTAGGAGGAGGAAAAGGCAGGCAGAGGATAAAGGTCATAGTATTAAATTCCATCATTTTGTACATTGGGTTGGAATCAGCTGGAACAATACTGTTTTGATAGACTTTGCTTTTCTTCTTTGTCTTTAGAAAGGGTATGGGCATTTATGCCCTCAATATAATTAAACTTAGCCTATAAATTTTTCCAAAACTGTCAAAAAGATAACTAAACGAGTAAAGTGGCTTTCTCTAGTGTTTAATTTGTGGTCTTTGTATATATATATATATATGTTTGATTTAGTCAAATCTAAGATACTGCTTTTCATATAAAATCAAGTTAAGAGATATCTAAACTTTTTTAGTTTAATTCTCTCTTGAATGTTCATATGCTGGTGTAAGTTATAGGCTTCAATTTTGACTTACTTGTGCAGAAATTCCTCTAGATTACTGATCAATTATTATCCATGAGTTCTACTAGAAGGTTATATTTGCTTCATTGTGATGACTAACCCCTACTAATACATTATTTTTAGGTTAAACCACTAAGGATCTAGGGCCATGAATAATATAACCATAAAATTAGTAGATCTATTATTGATTAGTAGGCACTAAACTCTTTTATTGAATGATGCAATTTTGTTTATTTGTTTATGAGAGTGTGAGAGAACCACAGCAACACTCTAGTACACGTGATGCCAAGTATCAGACCCAGAGCCTCATGGTTGTGAATGTAACACCTTATGCACTGTGACATCTCCCAGGCTGTGAAGTGACATATATATTTATTTTTTTCTCTTCATTTTTTAAAATTTGTGATTCATATTAGGTTACAAGGTTGTAAGATTAGTGTATAGTTCCATACCACATCCACTGATTCATGTATTAAAGGCATAAATTATGCCGTACTTGTATGTGGTTCAGGTAACTGGTACATAGAAAGTGTTGAATAAATATTCATTGAGTGTATGTTATTTACCAGGTTAAATATGAAGTGATTAGTAATACATTCATGACAACTAATTTAAGATTGGGTAGTTTATTTTCTTTAAAATCCTATGTTTGTCAGGAACCAGACAGTGGCTCACCCAGTAGAGTACTGTGTTACTATGCTCAAGGACTTGGGTTCAGGCCCTTAGACTCTGCTTGTAGGGTAGAAACTTTCTAAGCAGTGGAGCAATGCTGTGTGTCTCTCCCTTTCTCTTTCTCTCTGTTTCTTTTTTTTTTTTTTTTAATTTGAGAAAGGAGACATTAACAAAACCGTAGGATAGGAGGGGTACAACTTCACACAATTCCCACCACCCAGTCTCCATATCCCATCCCCTCCCCTGATAGCTTTCCCATTCTCTATCCCTCTGGGAGCATGGACCCAAGGTCATTGTGGGTTTCAGAAGGTGGAAGGTCTGGCTTCTGTAATTGCTTCCCCACTGAACATGGGCATTGACTATTTGGTCCATATTCCCAGTCTGCCTCTCTCTTTCCCTAGTAGGGTGGGTCTCTGGGGAAGCAAAGCTCCAGGACACATTGGTGGGGTCCTCAGTCCAGGCATGTCTGGTCGGCATCATGCTGGCATCCAGAACCTGGTGGCTGAAGAGAATTAACATACAAAGCCATACAAATTGTTGAACAATCATGGACCTAAAGGCTGGAATAGTGCAGATGAAGTGCTGGGGGAGTACTTACTGCAGACTCTTGTGTACTTCTGCTTTCAGGTATATATTTTTCCCTGTTTTATGGACACAGGTGAATATATGCTCTATCTCAGGGGACCTGGTCTATATCTAGGTTTGGGGACTTTATTGGGGAGTGGACCACCTGGAATGTAATTAGAGAATACTATGAAAGGAAAGGTCTTACCCGAGTGATGAAGCTGAAGGGTTGTCATTCCACACCTGAAGTCTCTGGACACAGTCTGAAATGAAGCATGCTGGGGTGGCACTCATTGCATTGATTAGGTTGCGATTGGCGGATGCAATATTATTTGATATGGATTGAGAGAAGCATGCAGGAAAGTGGGCCCCACCCTGAGGTTCCAGGACTGGGGGAAATATGGGCTCTATAGTGGAAATGTGAGGTTCCTGCTGTCTTAGGGTTCAAGAAGACAATGGATAGTTATTGTTATCATCACATTATTTGGTAATTGGGTTAATTTTGAAAAGTCCCTTTGTTAGGGTTTGCTGTATAATAACCAATATCGTGTATATAGCTGTGCCACCAGTTGCTTCTGTTCTACCTGGTCTAGACTTTTGAGAGAGTTAACATATCAAAGACTCAGCCTATGTAATAAAAAGCCTCAGTCTGTGTTTTAAAAAGTTTGAGACATATGATCAATTTTCCCCTCTCATATTAATTTAATAGTGTTTTATATGACTACACTTTAATAGGAGTGTACATAAACACCATTCTCACCACTAAAAGACTGTGTCCCATCCCACCACCCTATCCCTCCCTGCCGCCCCAGGAAGCCTAATGTTCACCCTCCCCCTTACCACAAGGTTTATACTTTGGTGCTCTACTCTTGATTTAATCAGATCCTGCTTTAGTTTCCCTTTCTGTTCTTCATTCTCAACTTTTGTTGATGAGTGGGATCATCCCATACTCATCTTTGTCTTTCTGACTTAGTTCACTTAACATAATTCCTTCTAGCTCCGTCCATGATGGTCAGATAAGGTGGATTTATTGTTCTTAATAGCTGCATAGTATTCCATTGTGTATATATACCACAGCTTTCACAGCCACTCATCTGTTGTTGGGCACCTGGGTTCCTTCCAGGTTTTAGCTATTATGAATTGTGCTGCTATGAACATAGGTGTTCACACATTTTTTCATTGGGCATTATGGAATCCACAGGAGAGGAATTACTGGATCATATGGAAGGTCCATGTCTAGCCTTGTGAGAGTTCTCCAAACTGCTCTCCACAGAGGCTAGACCAATTTATATTCCCACTAGCAGCGCGGAAGGGTTCCTTTGTCCTCACAGCCTCTCCAGCATTTGTTGCTGCTGTCCTTTTTGATGTATACCATTCTCACAGGGGTGAGGTGGTATCTCAATGTTGTCTTTATTTGCATTTCTCTGACATTTAGTGACCTGGAGCAGTTTTGCATATGTTTGTTAGCCTTTTGGGACTCCTCTGAAGTGCATGTCTTATTCATATCCTCTGCCCATTTTTGATGGGGTCATTTGCTTTTTTGGTGCTAAGTTTGCTGAGCTCTTTGTATATTTCAGTTATTTGTCTCTTGTCTTATGTATGGTATTTGAAGATCTTCTCCCATTCTGAGGGGTCTCTTTGTGTGATAGTTTCTATGGCTGTGCAGAAGCTTTTCAATCTGATTTAGTGCCATTGGTTTGTTTCTGCTTTAGTCTTCCTTCCCACCACCAAAGGACTGTGACCCATCCCTCCAGCCCACTCCCACCCCCAATGGCCCAGGAAGCTGCATGTATACCCCTCACCACTGGGTTTTTACTTTGGTGCCCTACTTACAATTTGATCAGGTCCTGCTTTTAGTTTCCCTTTCAGATCTTCTTAGTCAGCTTCTGTTGATGAGTGGGATCATCCCATACTCATCTTTATCTTTCTGACTTAGTTCACTTAACGTAATTCCTTCTAGCTCTGTCCAAGATGGGTCAGAGAAGGTGGGTTCATTGTTCTTGATAGCTGCATAGTATTCCATTGTGTATATATACCACAGCTTTCTCAGCCACTCATTTGTTGTTGGGCACCTGGGTTGCTTCCAGGTTTTAGCTATTATGAATTGTGCTGCTATGAACATAGGAGTACACACCTCTTTTTGGTTGGGTGTTATGGAGTCCTTGGGGTATAACCCCAGGAGAGGAATTACTGGGTCATATGGAAGGCCCATGTCTAGCCTTCTGAGAGTTTTCCAGACTGCTCTCCACAGAGGCTGTACCAATTTACATTCCCACCAGCAATGTAAAAGGGTTCCTCTGTCCCCACATCCTCTCCAGCATTTGTTGCTGCTGTCCTTTTTGATGTATGCCATTCTTCCAGGAGTGAGGTGGTATCTTAGTGTTGTCTTAATTTGCATTTCTCTGACAATCAGTGACCTAGAGCAGTTTTTCATATGTTTGTTAGCCTTTTGGATCTCCTCTGTGGTGAATGTTTTGTTCATTTCATCTGCCCATTTTTGGATGGGGTCATTTGCTTTTTTGCGGCTAAGTTTGCTGAGCTCTTTATATATTTTGGTGATTAGTTTCTTGTCTGATGTCTGGCATGTGAAGATCTTCTCCCATTCTGTGAGGGGTCTCTCTGTTTGTTTAATAGTTTCTTTGGATGTACAGAAGCTTTTCAATTTGATGTAGTCCCATTGGTTTGTTTCTGCTTTAGTCTTCCTTGCAATTGGGTTTGATTCATCAAAGATGTCCTTGAGGTGTATGTGGGAAAGTGTTTTACCAATGTTTTCCTCTAAGTATTTGATTGTTTCTGGTCTGACATCTAGATCTTTGATCCATTTGGAGTTGATTTTTGTTTCTGGTGAGATAAAGTGGTTCAATTTCATTCTTCTGCATGTTTCAACCCAGTTTTCCCAGCACCATTTATTGAAGAGAGCCTCCTTTTTCCATTTAATCCTTTGGGCCCCCTTGTCAAAGATTATATGCCCATAGGTGTTGGGATTTACTTCTGGGCTTTCAATTCTGTTCCAATGGTCTGTGTGCCTATTTTTGTTCCAGTACCATGCTGTTTTGATGATGATGGCTTTATAATATTGTTTAAGGTCTGGGAGTGTGATGCCTCCATTTCTGTTTCTTTTCCTTAAGATGGTTTTGGCAATTCTAGGTGTTTTCAGGTTCCAGATAAATGATTGTAGTGTTTGTTCTATTCTCTTAAAGAAGCTTGGTGGAACTTTGATGGGTATTGCATTAAATTTGTATATGGCTCTGGGGAGAATATTCATTTTGATGATATTTATTCTTCCAATCCATGAGCATGGGATATCTTTCCATTTCTTGGTATCAGTTTCTATCTCCTTGAGTAGCAACTCATAGTTTTCAGTATACAAGTCTTTCACTTCTTTGGTCAACTTTATTTTTAGGTATTTGATTGATTTTTCTGAAACAGTAAATGGGAGTGATTTCTGGATGTATTCTTCAGATTTAGTGTTTGCATAAAGAAATGCCACTGATTTTTGTACATTGATTTTGTAGCCTGATACCTTGCTAAATTGCCTAATAACTTCCAGTAATTTTCTACTGGATTCTTTAGGTCTTTCTATGTATACTATCATATCATCTGCAAATAGTGAGAGCTTGACTTCTTCCCTTCCAATCTGTATCCCTTTGATTTCTTTCTCTTGCCTGATTGCTATGGCAAGACCTTCCAATACTATGTTGAAGAGTAACGGTGACAGTGGACAGCCCTGTCTAGTCCCCGATCTGAGGGGGAATGCTTTCAGCTTCTCTCCATTGAGTATGATGTTGGCTGTAGGTTTGCTATATATAGACTCCACTATCTTGAGGAATTTCCCATCTATTCCCATTTTTTGTAGAGTTTTGAGCATGAATGGGTGTTGGATTTTGTCAAAGGCTTTCTCTGCATCTATTGAGGTAATCATGTGGTTTTTGGCTTTGCTTTTATTGATGTGGTGAATGACATTGATTGACTTACGGATGCTGAACCAGCATTGCATTCCTGGGATGAATCCCACTTGGTCATGATGAACAATCTTTTTGATGTGTTGCTGTATCTGGTTGGCCAAGATCTTGTTTAATATTTTGGCATCTATGTTCATCAGAGATATTGGTCTGTAGTTTTCCTTTTTTGTTCTGTCCCTATCAGCTTTTGGTATCAGGGTGATGTTGGCTTCATAAAAGGTGGAAGGGAGTATTCCTGTTTCTTCAATCTTATGGAATAGCTTAAGAAGTATGGGTATTAACTGTTTCCTGAAAGTTTTGTAGAATTCATTTGTGAAGCCATCTGGTCCAGGACTTTTGTTGTTGGGGAGATTCTTAATAACGGTTTCAATTTCTTTGTCTGTGATTGGTGCATTTAGATTTTGTAGTTCTTCTTGGTTCAGTTTTGGAAGTGCATAGGTTTCTAGGAATTGTTCCATTTCTTCCAGATTCTCTAGCTTGGTGGCATATAGTTCTTTATAGAAGTTTCGCAGGATTCTCTGGATTTCTGTGGTGTCAGTTGTGATATCTCCTGCATTGTTTACAATTATATTAATTTGAGTCTTCTCTCTTTTTTGTTTGGTGAGTCTGGCTAGGGATTTGTCAATTTTGTTTAATCTTTCAAAGAACCAACATTTGGCTTCATTGATCTTTTGTTGATGGTTCTTTTATTTTCGATGTTGTTTATTTCTGCTCTAACTTTAGTGATTTCTGTCCTTTTGGTTGCTTTAGGGTTACTTTGTTCCTCTTCCTCTAAGTCCTTGAGGTGTGCAGTAAGGTCGTTCATTTGGGCTTCTTCTTGGTGTTTAATATGTGATTGTATGGCTATAAGTTTCCCTCTCAGTACTGCTTTAGCTGTGTCCCAAATATTTTGATAGGTTGTGTCTTCATTTTCATTAGTTTCCAGGAACATTTGAATTTCCTGTTTGAGTGAGTCTCTGACCCAGTGGTTCTTAAGGAGCATGTTGTTTATTTTCCAAATTCTATGTCTTTTAATAATTTTCTGTTTGTTGTTAAATGTTAGTTTTACTCCACTGTGGTCTGAGAAGATACTTGGGATGATTTCAATGCTCTTGAATGTATTGATGCTGTCTTTGTGGCCTAACATGTGGTCTATCCTTGAGTATGTGTTATGTGGATTTGAAAAGAAGGTGTATTCCAGTTTTTTGGGGTGGAGGAGTCTGAAAATGTCCAAGAGGTCTAGTCTGTCAATCTCTTCATTCAATTCTCTTGTATCTTTATTGGTTCTCTGCTTTGTTGATCTGTCTAAGTGTGAGAGTGGGGTATTGAAGTCTCCCACTATTATTGTATTACTATTGATGTGTTTTTGAAATTCTTTCAGTAGATGCTTAATGTATTTAGATGGTCCCTCGTTGGGTGCATAGATGTTAATAATTGTTAAGTCTTCTTGGCTGATTGATCCTCTAATCATTATGTAATGTCCTTGCCTATCTTTTATTACTTTATTTAATTTAAAATCTATTGTGTCTGAGATGAGAATGGCTTTTCCTGCCCTTTTTTGTGGACCGTTAGCCTGTATGATAGTTTTCCATCCTTTCACTTTAAATCTGTGTTTATCTTGTTGTGACAGATGGGATTCTTGCAAGCAGCATATGGTTGGGTTATGTTTTCTGATCCATCCCCCCACCCTGTGCCTTTTGATGGGTGAGTTTAAGCCATTGACATTTATTGATATTATGTATTTAATGTATTGTAGTGCCATTGTTCAAAAAAACAATGTTTACTCTGATATATTGCCAGTATTATAGTGATGTTCTTGTTTATAAGAGGTCTTTTAGTACCTCTTTCAGGGCCGGCTTGGTGATGGTTGCCTCCTTTAACTGTTGTTTGTCTAAGAAGGTTTTGATCCCTCCATCTAGCTTGAATGAAAGTCTAGCAGGATATATTATCCTTGGTTGAAACCCTTTTTCATTCAGGGCTCGATAGATATCTTGCCACTCCCTTCTGGCTTTTAGAGTTTGAGTTGAGAAATCTGCAGATAGTCTTATGGGTTTTCCCTGTATGTGACTTTTTGTTTCTCTCTTGCAGCCTTTAGGATCCTTTCTTTATCCTTACTTCTTCTCATTGTGACTATGATGTGTCTTGGTGTCTTCAGGTCTGGGTTGATTCTGTTTGGTACTCTCTGGGCCTCTTGAATCTTGATATCCTTTCTGTTATTCAGGTCTGGGAAGTTTTCTTGTATTATTTCCTCTAGAATGTTTTCTTCCCCTTCCTCTCTTTCTTCCTCTGGCAGGCCAATTATACGAATGTTACTAAGGAAGAGCATATTAATAGGGCTTTAACTCATCCATCATACACTTTGACAAGAATGTACCATGTAAGGATATAGACTTTAAATACATATACCTCTGGATAAGGAGTTATTCATACTGTAGTCTCCTCTTGATGTGATGCTCATTCTTGAACTACCCTTGCTTTGTCTATTCTGATCCTGCTGTCTCTTATCTCTGAGTTATAGTCTTCATTCAGAGAACCTATGCCTATTTATTTATTTATTTATTTATTGAGGGATTAGTGGTTTATAGTTGATGGTAAAATATGATAGTTTGTACATGCATAACATTTCCCAGTTTTCCACATAATAATTCAACCCCCACTAGGTCCTCATCTGCCATCATGTTCCAGGACTTGAACCCACCCACCCCCTAATTTTGTACATGGAGAAGGTGAAGCTTAGAGAAATTGGGGGATTTACCTAGGAACTGAACAGTTATAAGTAACGAACACATTACATAACTCACTTGGATAGTGTGCTGACTTGCCATATGTGAAACCCAAGTTCAAGACCAGACCCCAATGCATTGAAAGGAGCTTTAGTGTTGTGGTCTCTTTCACCTCTCCTTGCTTCTCTGTCTTTATATAAGAGCAGCTACAACAACAAAAATGCTGTCTGTTCTCATTTGTAAATCAATTTTCTGACACAGCTGTTAAGAGAGGGTCTTTATTGGTAGATCATATCTCTAAGGGCACTTCTACCAATATATGTATTTTTTTCATCTCTAAATTGTCCTAAGACAGATGCTTGAAGTGTAGATGAACTTATTTTATGGTTTGACTTATGGAATCCCTGTAGTCCAGAACATCAATACCCAGAATATTAGAAAAGGACCATTTCTGTCGAAGATTTTAAGAAAGCATAACTGTCACATTTGTCAATTTCTTTTGTTAAAACAAACAAACAAACTGGAGACAAATCTTGTGAAGGTAATGGGAATACCTTATTTTGGATGAAGGGAAATAAGAAAAATTTTTATTTTTAATTTTATTTATGTTTTTAATATAATTTTTCTTTATAAAAAGGAAACACTGACAAAAACCACAGGATAAGAAGGGTACAACTCCACATAATTCCCACCGCCAGAACTCTAGCCCATCCCCTCCCCTGATAGCTTTCCTATGCTTTATCCCTCTGGGGTCATGGACCAAGGGATATTATAAGGTACAGAAGGTGGAAGGTCTGGCTTCTGTAATTGCTTCCCCACTGATAATGGGTGTTGACAGGTCAATCCATACTCCCAGTCTGTCTCTCTCTTTCCCTGGTGGGGTGGGGCTCTGGGGAAGCGGAGCTCCAGGACGCATTGGTGGGGTCTTCTGCCCAGGGAAGTCTGGTTGGCATCACGGTAGCATCTGGAACCTGGTGGCTGACAAAAGAGTTAACATACAAAGCCAAACAAATTGATGACTAATCATGAACCTAAAAGCTGGAATAGTACAGATGAAGAGAAGTTTTAAGAAATGACTGAGAAATAAAGAACCGTTTTATCATGAAAAGAGAAATAAAATGCTATCTAGAGGAGAGATGGGAACAGACGATGGGGACAGAGGGGCAATGGCTTAGAGGGAGATGTGGTCTTCATAAATTATTAAGTAGATCATTTTTATATTTTGGAGTCAACAACTCTTTTGATTTTGTTTCCCTTTCTGGAAGAAATAATCCCTGTGTGTGGAACTGAATAAAGAACAGGTAGTAATGAGAGGGGACTAGTATAGAAACAAAGAAAACAACATGAAGACTATGAAAATAGGTAGAAAGGATACTAAGAGAGCAACAAAGACCATCATACACAATATTTGTCCTGTCAGGTATATTCTAGCTAGTGTGGCTGGAGAGATGGCAGTGCTGTCAATTGGGATTTTTTAGACTGTGGAAGGAGGGTCATGGCAGGAGGGTCACTGCTCTTCACAGTGAAGATTTTAGTGTTTTTGATATTTTTCAAGATGAGGCTAGCTATCAATAGATTATGGACTTGATCTCAGGAAGTAAGAAAAAGACTGATTCCAAGTTTCATAAGAGGTACACAGTGTATTTAGTTAAGGACAGGAAAAAGATAAATGATATAGGCTTGAAAAGAAAATCCAAGCTAAGGGGGCCCGGAGGTAGCACAGTGGGTAAGCGCACATGGTGCAGAGCATTAAGGATTGGTGCAAGGATTTCAGTTTGAATCCTGGGCTCCCCACCGGTGTGTGTGTGGGTGGGGGGGGGAGGGTCATTTCACTAGTGGTGAAGCAAGACTGCCAAGTGTCTATTTTTCTTTTCCCCTCTCTGTCTCCCCTCCTCTCTCCATTTCTCTTTGTCCTATCCAACAGCAACGACAGCAATAACAACAACAATAATAACAAAAACAATAAACAAAAGGGAAAAAATAGCCTCCAGGAGCAGCGAATTCCTAGTGCAGGCACTGAGCCCCAGCAATAATCCTGGAGGCAAAAACAAACAAACAAAAAAAAGAAAGAAAGAAAGAAATAGAGAAAGAAAAATCCAAGGTAAAGGAATAATACATCCTTGGAAAAGGAAGGATCAAATGAAGTAAGTCTCCATTGAACTAAGGGGCTTCTGGATTTACAAAAGTTCTTAGTTCAATCCCCCAGGCCCCTTCTCATGATGGGCAAATTCACATCTGATGTAGGCTGATACAGTCCTTGTGGTCCACATAGGAGAAGGTGGGTGAACACTGCATTCTGAGATGAAGTGTGAGGTTAAGCCATGCATCATGTCTTCTCATGCTGACTCATGGTCTCCACCATCTTGGGTGTTAGGAATAAACACATAATGGGCGAGTAGTGCTTATTAGCATGCATGGGTATGCGAAAGGATACAGCTCTTAAGACTAGTGAGGAAGTCATCTGTTTCTGCATGCATCTTAAGCATTTTGAATTTAAGCAAAACTAGAATCTAGTTACTTAAAAAAAAAAAAACTGTTTTGTAAAGGACCCAACCCAATTAAAACAGTTGATTGTGACTAGATTATTTTCTGAGCAATGTCACTCAGTTCCTTTTTTCCTTACTGGTAACCTGTGTATGTATGTGTACCTTCTATGGATATAATAACTACCTTCAGGTATTTGAAAAGCTGTCACAAGGAAAAGGTGATTTACTATTTCATGCTTCTCCTGACTCAAAGGAAGCAGTTCATGAAATTCTGTGCTCTTTGCAACTGGGATGTACTCCCTTGGGAGAGGATGTGCTTCTTATTCTTGCTTGTTTGAAAATAAGCTACAGGAATAACAGGGACGATGGAAACTGCAGGGGTGTGTTAGGGACCAGGCTTACTCAGTTTAATAAAATACTGTAATTTCTTTGCTAGCAGATACCATTTGATTAATAAATTTCATATTTTAGAAATAGGTAATATTGTGTCTTCTTTTACTCTGGAATTCATTATTATTTTTTAAATTTTATTGAAGTTTGGTTCAATATAGAACTCATATTTCTGCATATTGTTGCTCTTCTCCAACTAAATATTGGTGATCTCTTCTACCTTCTTTGTTGCTTGATCATTATAATTCTCTTGACAATATTAGACATGCATTACTGAAGATTGGCAATCTTCTTTGTTAGTAGTTGAAAGTTATTTGAAATTGAAGCAATTTGTGTAGCCTACAGGTTAGCAGAGTTCCTCATCTCAAAATAAGATAATTGAACAGGCTTGTAATATTAAAGCTACAGTAATTCAAGAATTCTTTGGTGGAACGTGGAGCTGGTGGTTTCTTTTTACTTTCTTTTTTAAAAATATATTTCATTGGGGTGATTAATGGTTTACAGTAAATATACAGTGTTGATATATGTATAAAATTTCTCAGTTTTCTGCAAAATGCTATCATCCACAGCCTAGGTCTTCCTCCACTATCATGCACCAGGACATGAAGACCTCCCCTCCACCCCCGCCAGAGTCCTATACTTTGATGCAATACAACAAACGCAGTCTAAGTTCTACTTTGTACTTCCCTGTCTGTTCTTATTTCTCAACTTCTGTCTATGAGTGAGATCATCCCATATTCATCCTTCTCTTTCTGGCTTATTTCACTTAACACGATTTCTTCAAGCTCCATCCATTCTAGCTAAGTAATATTCCATTGTGTGTATATATCACACTTTCTCAGCCATTCGTCTGTTATTGGACACCTACCATGTATCCAGATTTGGGTTATTACAAATTGTGCTGCTATGAGCATAGGTATATATGGATCTTTTTGGATGGGTGTGTTTGTTTCCTTAGGACATATCCCCCAGAGAGGAATTGCAAGGTCATAAGATAATTTCTAGCCTTCTGAGACTTCTCCAGACTGCTCTTCACAGGGGTTGGACCAATTTACAGTCCCATCAGCTGTATAAAAGACTGGCATTTTTTTTTTGTTTTTGTTTTTGTTACATCAACTTTCTCTCTTGCATCACAGTGCTTTCTCTATTTCCCATATAAAGAAGAGCAACACTCCCATATTTGGAGGGGACTAGGAAGAGGACAGAGGTAAGAGGTAGAAGGTTCTACCTCATTTGTTTAACTTCAGAATTACATTGATGACTGCAGCAGTCTGGGTCTAATTGGGAGACAGAAAGAAATGATGTGGTCAAACAGAAAGTTTAATAAAAATAAGTGTGATAAAAGAGTAACTATCAATACAAAGAGGCTACTTGACATCTTTGGGCAGAGGGAGCACATGTAAGGAAGGACAACTTTGGAAAGAGCTCTGGCCTGTTTTGCAGGATTAAGAATGGTTCAGCACACTGGACAGCACTTCAGCTTGAGGTTTGGCCATCCTGCAGCTGGTGGGGAAGTGCTGGCAAGCAAGCTGGTAACCAGCTGAATGCCAGCAGGGGGGCAGGTGGTCTGCAGGCAGAGGCATAACATGCAATAGGAGAGAAGTGCGAGTTGAAGGCAGGAGCTCTTTAGAACATGTGGACTGAGTAGGGCTCAGGCTCCCAGGTCTAGAAAGAAGCAGAAAAGTTACCACTTATAGATTGTCATCACTGTGCATCTGCATTCTGGCCGCATGACTGGGCAGTGCTGAGTTGGGATATACCACTATGTGCTCCCTGACTCTTGGCAGAAACCACAGACTGTAACCTCTTCCTCCTGCAGTGTCCATTCAGTGCTCATGATTTTCTTTTACTTTAAAGAAGCTATTCTTAAAGAGGAGGGAGAGAGAACCAGAAGATCATTTTTGGCACATGTGATTCCAGGGATGAGAATTGGAACTTTATGCTTGAGATTCCAAGGCTTTATCCAATGCACCACCTCCTGGAATGCCTGTGATTATTTATTGATTGATTGATTGATTGATTGATTCATTCATTCATTCATTCATTTCAAGAACTGCTCAGCTCAAGCTCTACTTGGCTCATGGTGGTACCCAAGTTTGAACCTGGGACCTCAGAGACTCAGACCCTCAAAGCTTCTTAGCCTTAGGCATGAAAGTCTATTGCACGACACTAGACTGGTATTTTGTGCATTCTTTTAAAATATTTTATTTATTCATGAAGAAGATAGGTAGGTAGGTAGGGAAAGAGAAAGAAGGAGAGAGAGAGAGAGAGAGAGAGCCAGACCTCACTCTGGTACATGTGCTGCTGCTGGGGACTGAACTCAGGAACTCATGCTTGGGAGTTCAATGCCTTATGTACCCCAGACCACTGCATTCTTTTAATCAATTAACTATTTTAATTTTGTGCATTCTTTTGCAAAGTCCCACCTGCTGTCTCCTACCTTTTTATGCTGACTGTTTATGACTGTCTGATGGCCCTCTGCCTACCCACCACTTTGTCACTTCTCCAGTGACAGTGGAAAACCCGTCTGGTTCACACCTAATATATATGCCCTAGTTTGTGATAACTACAGATCTGCTCATCTTTTAGCCACCACTTCTCATATTCAGAATTTAGGTGGAGTCAGGTATCACTCTTTATGCACTTCAAATTCAAGAACGCCTGCCAAGACTTCTGGGGGGGGGCAGGCGGGGGGCACCACTGGTTGAGTGTAAAAGTTCTAATGTGCAAGGACCTGAGTTCAGGCCCCCAGTCCCCACTACAGGGGGAAAGCTTTGCATGTGGTGAAGCAAGTGTATCATGTGTCTGTCTCTCTCCCTCCCTATCACCCCCTTCCCTCTCGATTTTTGGCTGTTTCTATCCAATAAATAAAATAAAGTTAGAAAAAAAGAGAGAGACTTCTAGCAGTAAGTTCCTATCAGTTTAAAGGACTGTCTTCCTTTCTCCATTAATGGAAAGCAGCCACCCCCCACCCTAGAAAAAATATCCCAGCACCCTGATAGTTCTCTCCCAATATTTATTTACTTACTATGACTCTCTTTGATCTTCTCATGAAACAACTGAGATGTGCTGGGAATAGTCGTGATCTCAAGGCAGGTTCTGCATATAGAGCCCTTCTCCCTAAGAAGCATATGTTAGTGTTTGCATTTTTGAAATCTCCCTACCTTTGAGGTCATAGGCATAATAAGATGATGAAAAAAATCACATGCTGGCATTGTGATCAAAGGATTTCATTTCCACATGGTTTCATTGTGACTATTTTCTCCTTCATGGTTTTGTAGATGAGAGACTCACTTTTTATTTTCTTCCCACAAGCCTCCAGGAAGAACCCCATGCTTGATCAGGTCTAATACCTGTACACTTCCTTCATGTTTTTAGGAGTTATTCTCCTGTGTCTTTTTTTATTTATGATGCTGCAAGCTCTATTTTTTTTCTTTACTCCTTTTTCTTGAAAGAAATCCATCACCACCTATCTGATTCCTCCAGTGGATGGTAACTACAAATCCCTCAGAGAACAGGATCAATGACAGTGCAGGGTCCTCCTACAATCAGAGCAGACAGATTTCACCAACTGCTATTGGGGAAAGTGACTGAAGCAAAGATGACTGTCACACAATTCCCTAGGCCCACTTTGTGCATCTACTGTGGGGGGGAGGAACAAAGCATCATGTTACTTATGAGCACACAAGGTGTATTGGGCTTTCTTGAACATTTTTGTTTTCCTACATTCTTAATGACTGGAACTGTTCTCAGTTGTTTTCATACTGGCAGAATAATGACTACTCATTTGGAAATTGTTGATAACAGAGTTTTTAATGTTCTATTCATGAGGAGCTGGAGGGACCATATTGCTAAATAGACCATGGCACGTTTGGATACCAAAGAAGATCACTCTGGTCATGAGAGAGAGAGAGAGAGAGAGAGAGAGATTTACACATTACATTCAGCACATGGCTGGTCAGTAGATGCCACTGGAGTTGTCACACCATCTGTGGCTGGGCTCAAAGACCTGTTCAGAGGCTCGTGATTCAGGTCTTATACCTCCCAAACAACAGGGGCCTTGCTTATTTGCTGTATTTGTGCCATCAATTTTATGACAACTTCTGTGTTGTGAATGAAGAAATGGTGATTATTGCAAGCAGGGAAAAAAAAAAGCTTTTATTGAGTTTGTGATGAGAACTTCATGCATTGCCTCCCTGTTTAGTTCACCATCTACCTAGAACAACCGATTCTATTTTCACTGAAAAATAGAATTTTTATTCCTAGTCACTACATGATAGAGAAGGAAAAACTTTTTATATTCTTCCTTGGAGCCTCTGAGTAGGCAGAAAGTAATATTAAGCTCCAGAATTGGAAAGGAAATGCAGGAACAACCAATAGATGGCTATTGTACTTCACAGTTAATATATAGGCTGATAATAAGTGAAAGCCACATACCCCAAACTATTTTTTTCTTCTTAGAAGGAAAGTAAGTGGATGGCCTCTGGACTTCCACTTAGAAGGGAGGGCGTTGCTTCAGTTAATCAGTCCTTCCACAGTCTGATTTGTATTTTATTTAATACCAATTATGTGCTTTTGTGTGCATGTGTATTATGTTGTCTCTGGGATGCATTGGATCGACCTTCTCGTGGTGCATCCCGTGAGTACCCATTTATTGGGGAAACTGACGATCCTTCCTAGCCGACTGAATCCACATGGATCCCAGTCACTTTCAAAGCCAGCAACAAGCAGACATCAGGCTCAACCTGACGCTGTTGACTGGCTACGGAAGAAGGGCAAACGCTAGAAGAAGAAGAAGAAGAAGAAGAAGAATGTTGTCTCTGACTGAAAAAAATTTAGAATTTACCCCATTCTCTTCTCTATTTTAATCCTCTTTATCTTTTAGTACCCAACCTTGACAATCTTTTATCTGAAATCCTCTGCACCAGCTCAGGTGATGGTCTCCCCTTCTACCTGTCAACTGCTCATACTCTGGCTTAAGAACCTGCTAATCATCTTTCTGTCATCATCCTCTTTTCCTTCATCTATCATCTTTTTTTAAAAAATATTTTTATCTATTTATTTATTTTGGATAGGGACAGATAAATTGAGAGGGAAAGTGGGAGGTAGAGAGGGAGAGATGTACCTACAGCACTGCTTTCCCACCTGTGGCGTTTCCCCTTGCAGGTGAGCAGGGGAGTGAGCTCTGATTCTTGCACTGTAATGTGTGCTATCTCCCGGCCTCTGTCTCTTTAGCGTCTCTTTCTTATTAGAATATGAGCTCCTCTAAGGCAGTATTTGTATTTGATTCATTTTTTGTCCTATGATATGATAATTGTAGTAACTCAACAGGCATAAAGGGGTTTCTAAACGATGAAGTCAGTTCTCAATACAGAATAGTTTGAAAGGAAGTTGTGGGCTGTTTGGTTTCTGTTTTCTTTGTATCCTCTGTGGTTTCATTAACCAAACAGTTGGTTCTGGCTTCTGTCAAACTCTTTGAAGCAGGGACAGGAGATTTCAAAACAGTGCTGTGTACACAGCACAGATGCTCCTCCATGTTTTTTAGCCCAAGTCCCTTCTTTTCGAGGCCACAGACTTTTGCCAAGTTAGGAGGAAGCCAAGAAAACAGGAGGCAAGGCATGTGTGCATTCTGTAGCTGCTTCTCTATTTCATGTGCAAAAACACAAACATCTTTTCTAGAGATCTACTGTTTACTGGGCACTGGGCAGAAGGCCATTTGTGTTGTTGCAAATGGCAGGCTTTCTTCTTGTTAAAGACAAATTATGTTTCACTGAGTGTATATATCTCACATGATTTAGTCATTCATTGCTGGACATTAACTTAGAGTCCTTGACTATTGTAAATAATATTGCAGCGAACATAGGTATATAGATATTTAGGACTGATTCGGATTTCAAGTTGTTTCGATGGGAATATATACATACATGTTTGCTGGACCTTTGTATTTTTAACTGTTGAAGAACCTAGACATTAATTTTTGCTGAGAGTGCATGTTCTCTGTCTACTCTGTAAGTCATCTCCATTTCCATCATTGTGTTGCTAGTAGTCATGATAACACAGGTAGGAGGTAATAGCTCTTAGTGGTGCTAATTTGAAATTCACAAATGACTAGAGATGCTGACCACTTTTTTGATATGCTTGTTGGTGGTTTATATCTAACAGTAGAACTATTAGGATGAGTTATTTGAGAGCGATCATTCACAGAATATTTTGCATATTTGATTAAGAAAATACAGACACAAATTCAGGAAGCTAATGAAACATAAACAGAGAAGCTGCACATAAAATCATTATCAATAATATAGCACATATCTTAACACTAACCAAATAGAAAGAAGACCGTGGAATGACGTTATAATGCTGAAAGGTAACTTGACTTGAAATTCTTTTTTTTTTTTTTAATTTTTATTTGAGCGCACAGACACAAATTGAGAGAGGAGGGGAGGTAGAGGGGAGAGAGAGAGAGACCTGAAGCAATGCTTCACTGTTCCTAAAGCTTCCCCTGCTGGTGGGGAACCAAGGCTTAAGCCAGGTCCTTGCACATGGTGCCACCTGTGACCTCAGCTGGGTGTGTCACTGCCTGTCTCCCTAATTTGAAAGTCTATATATCTAATGAGGTATCTTTTGAAAAATGAAAGTAAGAAATAGATATTTTTGAAGGTACAGAACTTGGGAGACTTTGTCAACAGGCTCTGTACATGACGATAAATGCTGGAGGCCACTGACTAAGCTTGGCACTGTCTCCCCTCCTTCTTGGCCCCGCTCACTGCCACCTGCCCAGCTGTCTCAGTTGCACTACCTCTGTGGGTAATGCACTCCCACTTCATCCTCTCACCCTTCCTGTCCTATCTCTTCTGTTATTTTTCTTTCTTTTTAGTAGATTAACTTAATTTTCCAGGTTCTTAATTATCTTGACTTCTTCTTTAAACTTTAAGCACATTTTTATTTTTATTTTTTGCCAGCAGTGTTAGAACTGAGGCTTTGTATTTGCATGGCTCCATTCTCGGTGGATTTTTTTTCTTTGATTGATGGTGAGAGATAGAAATATATATATATATATATATGTATATATGAGAGAGAGAGACTTATAGCACTGTTCCACCACTCCTGAAGCTTCTCTCCTGCATGTGGGGATCAGGGACTTGAACTAGGTCCTGTGTGTTATACCAAATTGGTTAAACTTCATAGCTGATATCTTTGGCCATGTAAAGAACTTTGTTATCTGTTGTTTCTGTTGAATTGGATGGCGGGTTGTTTCTTCCTGTGTCTGTTAATATTCCATTGGTTCAATTTAATCTCAGTGCACCCTGAGGGCATAAATTGCTGATGTTTTTCTTCCAAGGGATTCATTTGTTTCTACTAGGAACAGGTGGGCAGTGTTTATTTAGTACTACATCAGTTCTCTTTGAGGAGCTGGACCTAAGGTGGGAGGGAGTACTCCCATGTTCATTTTCTCCAACTTGCTGTGAGTTCAAGGCAGCGCATCACTGGCACAGGCATTCATCCTAAGGTTACCTGCCATTTATATTGGCTTACAGCTTATTGCTCTCAACTTTTTGTTGCTGTTGTTTTCCACTAAACTTGTCACTGGGGCTCAGTGCCTGCACAGCTCCATCATTTCTAGTGACATTATTGTTATTAATAATAATAATATTATTATTATTGAGAGTGAGAATCAGGGGCAGGGGAGAGAGAGGAGACACTTGTTGTACTGCTCCACTGCCTGTGAACCTGGATTCTTGTGCATGGGAATGCGTGTGCCACTCTGTAAGGTGAGCCACCACCTGGTGCTCTCAACTCCGACTTTAGCTGTCTGATGCCATGGGTGTCCTTTCTTCCTTGTTTATTTCTTTTTTAAAAATTTCTTTATTGGGGAATTAATGTTTTACATTCAACAGTAAATACAATAGTTTGTACATGCATAACATTCCCCAGTGTCCCATACACTGGGGAATACAACCCCCACTAGGTCCTCTGTCATCCTTCTTGGACCTGTGTTCTCCCCACCCACCCAGCCCCACCCCAGAGTCTTTTACTTTGGTGCGAGCTGCCAATTCCATTTGTTGTTTTTTTCCTTTTACTTCCTTATATGTTTACAGTTAGGAACTTCAGTATAGTCGGGGATTATGTTGTGGAAGGATCCTTCTAGACTGCAATAATGCTGAAAGTGACAGACAGGTATCTAATGTCTATAGTCCAAGAGAGTCACATCACTGTAGTTTTTCCTGTGAGAAATGAGGCCCCTAACACAGCCACCTCAGGGAGATGCTGAGAGTGGTTGAGGTTGGGCTTGTGAACTCACTTTGCAACAGTTGCTTAAACAGCAGCCAGCATATAGAAGCTGTTTAATTATTTCTTGTCAACTGAACCAATAGATGAGCAGAAAGGCTTTGTCTCCCGCAGGCCTGGAGAGAAACTATGGAGCATGCATGGTATCACTTACGCTAGAGAAAGCCTTGATGCTGCTGTGCCCCTCCCTGAGAGGACTTGCTGGGGAGGAAAACTAGAAACAAAAGGAATAGAAGAAAAGAATGTTGCTTGTGTGTTTGGGATTCTATTGGGAATGCTTCAGAAGGGTAGATGGAAGTGGATGTAAGAACATGTTGACAGGATAAAAAATACAAGCAAGATGGCTAGTGAGCTTGAGAACAGCTGCGAAAGGAGTGAACACAGAATAATAACAATCTGAAATTGCCAGAAGGAGAAAATACTGAAATAGTTCTGTGTTGTTTATCATCACAAACCCCTACTGTGTGAGAAGCTGCTGGAGGTGAGCCTGTACAATCAACTTGACTTATCTTGCCTCATAAATAAGTCACTAACCATTGTATTCTTAGATGCAATTTGTATTATTTAATGCTCTTTAACCCTTTTTGTTAATGCCAACACCAAACATGTCTTTTTTCATTTACTTTTTATTAAATTTTTTTATTTATAAAAAGGAAATTATTTATTTATTTTTTAATTTTTAAAATTACCACCAACATTATTGCTGGGGTTCAGTGCCTGCACTATGAATATGCCAATCTTAGCTATCATTTTTTCTATTTCTTTTTAAATATTATTTATTTATTATTGGATAGAGACAGAGAGATTGGAGAAGAGAGGGAGAGAGGCAGAGAGACACCTTCAGCCCTGCTTCACCACTCGTGAAGCTTTTCCCCCTGCAGGTCGGGACCAGGGACTTGAACTTGGATCCTTGCACATTGTAAAATGAGTGCTTAACCAGGTGTACCAGTGCTTGGCCCCCTACTTTTTTTCCCCTTTTTTGATAGAATAGAGAAAAAATAGAAGGCGGAGGGAGATAGGGAGAAAGACAGACACTTGCAGTACTGGCTTCACTGTTTGTAAAGCTTCCCTGTGTAGGTAGGTGGGGAGTGGAGGATCAAATTTGTGTCCTTGTTCATGTTGACAAGAGTGCTTAACCAGGCATGCCACCACCCAGTTGCCATAACAAGTTTTTTTTTTTTGTAATTAATTAATTACCTGAGTCTTCAGAACCTCAAGCATGACATTTTGCATAACCATTATGTTTTCTTTTCCACCCATAACAAGTTCTGTTGAACCCATTGTTTTAACCAATACTGGAATAAATGTGGTGAAATGGGGGTTGAGGAGATAGCATAGTAATTTTGCAAAAACAAACTCATGCCTGAGATGTCAAGGTTCAATCCACAGAACTGCTATCAGCCAGAGCTGAGCGATGCTCTGGTCTTTCTGTTTCTTTCTCTCTAAAATAACATAAATAAAATATCTAAAAATCATGGTGAAACATGATGGCAGAGGACCTGGGGGGAGTTGTAATGTTACGTGGAAAACTGGGAAATGTTATGCATGTACAAACTATTGTATTTACTGTCAACTGTAAAACATTAATCCCACAATAAAAAATAAATTTAAAAAACATGGTGAAATGTACACTTTAATCTATTTTAACTCAGTTAATAAAATAGAAGTTCTTCCAATTACTCCTTTTGTTTTCCAAGATAAGATGCAGAGTTTTCTCAGTACTTTTGTTGTTGCTATTGTTCTTCTTCTTATTATTATTATCGTTATCATTATCATTAAGTTGGTCATCACTGGCACTTCACTGCTCCAGGATGACTTTTTCAGAGAGAGAGAGAGAGAAAGAGAGAGAAAGAACTTTTTTTCTGTCAAGAGCCATTTGGATATTTATGATAGCGTTCACTGGCCATACAAATTTATCAACTTAAAAATTAGCGCTAAATATTGCTATGAAAAAACTCCCCAGGTTTATTGAATTGTAAGTCTCACCTGCAGTTTGGTGTAGCTAGGGATACACCAAATGATTCCAGACAGAAAATAGTCCCTATCCCAGATACAGAGAGAAATAGAGAAATAGGGGAAAGAATCCACAGCGCCAAATCTTCCTCCAGTGTTCTGGAAGGTAGACTGATCCTGTGTCCTGCACATACCAAACTAGCTCAGTATCCAAGTGAGCTGTGAAGAGTATTAATTTGTCACTTAAATAATCCATATTTCTAAAATTTGACCCACAGCTCAGATTTCTCTGCCATGGTCATGGCATAAATCAAGTCATCCTCTTTGTCTGGATTCTATGATGAATATATATATATATAATTTATTTTGGATAGGGACTTAGAATAATAACACAACAGAGAATAATAAGAATTAGAGGGAAGCATAGTAACAGTGAGAGAAGAGGGAGATTGGGGTGAGAGTCTGTAGGACAGTTTCATTGCTGCCAAATCTTCCCCTCTGGCAGGTGGCGAATGGGGCTGTGAACCCAGGTCCTTGTTCTTTTTTTTTTTTATTGTTGTTGTAGTTATTGTTGTTGATGTTGTCGTTGTTGGATAGGACAGAGATAAATGGAAAGAGGAGGGGAACATAGAGGGGGAGAGAAAGATAGACACCTGCAGACCTGCTTCACCGCCTGTGAAGTGACTCCCCTGCAGGTGGGGAGCCAGGGGCTTGAACCGGGATCCTTATGCCAGTCCTTGTGCTTTGCGCCATGTGTGCTTAACCCACTGCGCTACCGCCGGACTCCCTCAGGTTCTTGTTCTTATAGACTATCCTGTGTGTGTTCTAGCAGATATGCCTGGCTCCTCTATGATGAATATTTATACCTTGTATGAAGAGGGATTGGGATGGTCTTTAATACTTGGAATTAATTACTGGACTGGTTGTTTTTATAGTATTTCTCTCTGGCTGATAGATACTTTGAAGAATCTCCCTTGACTTCACTATCTTTACTCTCTATTGGAATGATGAATCAATGCTACTACAGGAGACTTTAATAACAACAAGATAGATAAAAGGACTATGAAGTGGTGCTGATATGTGCAATGAATGCCATGAAACCTATAGTTTTCAAAGCTCTGAGTTTGGTAGAAATTACCCGAGGGAAAAACAATGATTCTTCAGGCCTTTTAGTATCCACAAGGTAAAACTAAATGTGTTTTTTGCAAGTAGCTCACATATTACTGGGGATTTCTTTTGTTTATCTATACATAGAAGAGAAATTGTGTGGCACGGTGAATAGCTCACTCAAATGTACCCTCCAGAATATACAGCTTCAGTTGATGAAGCTAGTTTTCTACTATATCCCTGGAACTTGATAACAAAACATGAAAATAAAGCACGATTCAATATAGGCAGTTCTGTGAGGGCAGATAAGCTACAGCTCATGTGTAGCAGTCTCACATCTAATGCATCACACGCACCCTCTATATGTCTACAATTACTTATTATAGAGTTCGCATTATATAATATATGTATTTACACAGAGAGACAAGAGAGCAGAGCACTGCTCAGCTCTGGCTTATGGTGTTGCTAGGGATTGAATTTGGGAATTTAGACATCCTCATGCATGAAAGTATTTTGTATAACTGTCATGCTGTCCTCCAAGCCCTAATTGACATCATGTTTTAGATATATAGCTATCATTATATCTAGTGTATATGCTATATACATGTCTATATGACATATGTGTATATACATGTATATTTGCATATATACATAGATTTATGTTTTCTTTCTTTTTTTTTTTCCCATCAGGTTGTCACTGGGACTGGGTACCAGCACAATGACTCCATCCCTCTTGGCAGTTTTGTACTTTTATTTATTGACAGACAGACAGACAGACAGAGATAGATAGATAGATAGATAGATAGAGAGAGAGAGAGAGAGAGAGAAGGGGAGTCAGACATTAGTGCAGTGGGTTAAGCGCAGGTAGCCTCAAGTGTAAGAACCAGTGTGTTGTTGCATTGTACCTGTAGGCTTAGCATCTTTTTGCTGAATAGAATCTAAAGTGTGACTATAATTTTCTTCTCTTAGTATGCAATGAGCTGATCACTCTATATTGAACAATTTTTCTAGTGTTTAATTATATGAATTCCCCAGAATATTCTGTTATTTCTGGTATGCAGTTTATTTATCAATGTAGCTAAAAACTCAGGAAAACAATGTAGTTGTTGGAAAATAACCCATTGTGAAATGAGCTGCAGATCAACCTGAATGATTTACAAAGCAGACAAAGTTATTTCTTTACCTTTCAATTCACCATTCACTTTAGTTATCTAAAAATTTGCCTATATTTATTTTTAAAAATTCTAGATATTTTGCATTTCTTGTTTTTTATTGAGGGGATTAATACTTAATAGTACAGTCATAGATATATGCATACAATTCCATTATATACCAAGCCCCCAAGTTTTTCCCTCTCCTTCCTCTCCCTCCCTTCTCAGAGTCCTTTGCTTTGGTGCAATACACCATGTGCAGCCCATGTTTCACTTTATACTCTCCCTCCCTGTCCCTACTTAAGTCCCACTAGTAAGTGAGATCATTTGGTATTCCTCCTTCTCTTTTTGGCTTATTTTACTCAACACAATTTTATCAAATTTCATTGAGAGGATGTAAAGGAGACAGTTTCACTATTTTTAACAGCTGAGTAGTATTCCTTTGTGTATATACACCACATTTTTTTAGCCACTCGTCTGATGTTGGACTTCTGGGTTGCTACCAGGTTCTGGTGATTGCAGATTGTGTTGCAACGAACATAGGTATACATAGATTTCTTCTGATAGGTGCTTGTTTCCTTTGAGTAAATCCCCAGGAGAGGAATTACTGGGTAGTAGGGTAGATCAATTTCTAGCATCCCAATAAATTTCCAAACTCCTTTCCACAATGCTTGTCTACAATTTTTTGGAGAGCAGAGCAAGAAAGAATCTGAGGTTATGTTAAGGGGATATTGGATTTATAAATACCAACATAATAAAAGCGATTGTATGTAAAGGTTTACTTGCAAAATCAGAGGTTGAAATGGGGTGTATTATCAATGTTAGACAACTTTAGGAAGAGAGTGTAGCAATTGATTGCAGGGATTTCTCCAAAGAATCTGTGAACACATTCTTTGATAGAATGAGTTGTCTTAAAGATCTCTTCTGTCCAGAGAGCCCAGATGTAAGCATATGGCATGTCAACCAATTAAGATGTTTTCTGCCTCCAAACTCATCCAACTTTCCCTGCCTTCCACTCTGGGGATATCGATAGCAATCTGGTAAATAGAGAAGGCTTGAAAAGCACAGAAGCTGAAAATAAATCAAGCACTATCTATAAGACAAGTTTAAACTGGGAGAAAGTAGACATTTTAATTCTAAATAGAGTCTGATATTCATTAATTATACTCTTGCATCTTGTTGGGCATATAGCTAATTTTATTTATTTATTTATTTATTTATTTATTTATTTATTTATTTATATTTGGTGAGAGGAAAATGAGTTTTAATGAGGAGGCTAACAAGCCTGGTGAGAAGGCATACTTCTTTCCAGAAATCATCTCCACATCTTGGACAGTGAATAGGAATTTTTTTTCTGGAGATAAGAGATATTCTTTTATTTAGAATGTGTGTTTGTCCTTTTTTATTTTGTCTATCCTCAATCAAGAGTTCACAATTTAACAATAACAAAAAAGACACAGAAGTAGATTATATCTATATTTCTATACATGTACATTACTTTTTTACCCACAGAAGCCTTTAGACACACATTGTTGACATTATTTCAAGTCTATCTTTTTAATGTTATTTATTTATTTTCCCTTTTGTTTTCCTTGTTTTTTATTGTTGTGGTGGTTATAATTGTTGTTGTTATTGATGTCGCTATTAGATAGGACAGAGAGAAATGGAGAGAGGAGGGGAAGACAGAGAGGGAGAGAGAAAGATAGACACTTGCAGACCTACTTCACTACTTGTGAATCGACTCCCCTGCAGGTGGGGAACCAGGGGCTTGAACTGGGATTCTTACGCCAGTCCTTGTGCTTCGCGCCATGTGCTCTTAACCTGCTGCGCTACTACCCGACTCCCTCAAGTGTATCTTTTAATTATAGTTATGTTTCAAAAATAACTGCTAAAGTACAGTTAATACTGCAGAATATTGTGGATCATATCACCATATCTCCTTTTTCCTCACCACTCGTGTAACCACTAATTCTCCCATAGTTGTAGATATAGGCTGACTTTATTTTTTCACATCCATATCTCTAATTTTCTATATTCCATATGAGTGAAACCATTCTCTAGTTGTCCTCTACATCCTTTACCTCCGTAACCTCCACTAAGCTTAATCTTAGCCAATTCCATCCACTTGATACCAAAGGACACAATATCATTGTCTTTATTGATGAGTATTCCATTGAGTATATGTCCCAGTCATCTGTCAAAGGGTATTTTGGTAGTTTGCAAGTTTTTGCTGTTACGAATAATGCAGCTATGAACATGGGGATGCTTATATTCTTTCAATCAGTGCTAGATCTTTTGGGTAAGTCCCTAGGAATGGGATTGCTGGATAATAAGTTATTTACATTTGTATTTGTCTAGGAATTCTCCATACCACTGTCCATAATGGCAGCACCAGTTTGCATTCCGACCAGCAGTGTAGTAGAGTTTCTCTCTCTCCACATCCTCTCCATCACTTCTCTTGTTTTATTGATGGAGCCCATTCTCACAAGGGTGAAGTGTATATAAAATTGCTAGTGATTTAATTATGGCTCACAAGATTATAGGGCCTTATGGCTATAATTCCACATCATGTGCACTACTAAGTGATATCCGTATCCATGACGTCTTCTTTAAAAAAGTTCTTCTCATTATTGTTACTATTTTTTGCTACCAAGATTGTTGTTAGGTTAACTGAACCCCTTATTAGTTTCTGTAGGGACATAGGAAGAGAAATGACATAAAACACAATCTATCTACCCAGACAGATGGAAGATGAAGATACTATAAAGTCATATAGAACTTTATTTATAGAGAAGTGGGAGGTTCCTGCTGTCTTAGGGTTTAAGAAGGCAATAGGTAGTTATTGCTATAGTCAAATTATTTGGCAATTGCCAGACCTCCCATATTCTGCACCCCATAATGACCCTGGGTCCATATTCCCAGAGCATTAAAAATTAGGGATGCTATCAGGGAAGGAGATGGGATATGGAGTTCTGGTGGTAGGAACTGTGTAGAAGTGTACCCCTCTTATCCTATGTTTTTGTCGGTGTTTTCTTTTTATAAATAAAAAATTTTTAAAAAGAAGAAGAAGGAAGAGGAGGAGGAGGAGGAGGACTAGAATGACAGGATTTCAAGCCACAGAAATCCCATCTTTTTAATCTGGGATTTATAGATCATTTTCTTTTGGCCTTTTTACTTAAATTTTTAATATTTATTTATTTTCCCTTTTGTTGCCCTTATTGTTTTTGTTGTTGTTGATGTTATTGATGTTGTCGTTGTTGTGTAGGACTGAAAGAAGTGGAGAGAGGAGGGGAAGACTGAGAGGGGGAGAGAAAGATAGACACCTGCAGATCTGCTTCACCACTTGTGAAGCGACTCCCCTGCAGGTGGGGAGCCGGGGCTTTACCCGGGATCCTTATGCCGGTCCCTGCACTTTGCGTGTGCCGCATGTGCTTAACCCACTGTGCTACCGCCTGACTCCCTTGGCCTTTTTATTTGTAGACCTCTGAGCTGTAATGAATTTTAAGTCAATATAATTATTTTTGTTGGATTTTGATATAGCATCATTAGTATTTGTTTTTGTTCTTTTCTATAAAAGTTTTTTTGAAAACTTTAGGGGGCCAGGTGGTGACACACCTGGTTAAACAGACACATTACAGTGTGCAAGGACCCAGGTTCAAGTCCCTGCAAGGGGAAAGCTTCACAAGTGGTGAAGCAGGGCTGCAAGTGTCTCTCTGTCTCTTTCCCTCCCTCCCTCACCTCCCCCTCAATTTCTCTCTGTCTCTATCCAATATAAAGTAAATAAATATTAATAAAAAATGTTGATTTTACACTTAAAAAACTTTGTATCATTCTTTTGCTTACTTAGGAGATCACAAATCAATCAAAGGTGGTTAAATTTGTTAACTGAACACTAATGATGGGTGTGATTTTGACTCTGATGGCATCATTTGATAACAAAAGGCTTTTATAGGTAATACTGTGCGAAGCACAAGGACCAGTGCAAGGATCCCGGTTCGAGCCCCTGGCTCCCCACCTGCAGGGGAGTGGCTTCACAGGCAGTGAAGCATGTCTGCAGGTGTCTTTCTCTCTCCCTCTCTGTCTTCCCCTCCTCTATCCATTTCTTTCTGTCCTATACAACAATGACATCAATAGCAGCAACAATAAAAAACAACAAGGGCAACAAAAGGGAAAATAAAAAATAAATGAAGGTAATATTTACTGATTCTTAAAAGTTAGAAATATGTATTGGGTATAAAGAGGAGATTTAATCATGTGATAACAAGGCATCATGTGATAACAAGGGCTTTTACATATAATATTTACTGATTCTGAAAGATTAGAAAGATCTATTGGGGATAAAGAAGAAATTTTAAAAAATGGGAGTCCAGTACCCTACAGCAGAGGGAGGTGACACTTTGGTTGTGAATGAGGTGTGATCGCATATATTTTGGGGAGATGTATAAAATTCTTATTATTTTATTATATTTATTTATTTATTGGATAGAGGCAGCCAGACATTAAGAGGGCAGGGGAGATAGGTATGTAGGGAGAGAGAGAGAGAGAGAGAGAGAGAGAGAGAGAGAGAGAGAGAGAGAGACTGCTTCACCACTGAAAACTTTCCCCCTGCAGGTGGGGACTGGGGGCTTGAACATGGGTCCTTGTGTATTGTAACATGTGCACTCAACCAGGTGTGCCACTACCCAGCCCCTAGAAATATTAGCTTAAGTTCCACTGAAATATAAATTACATGGGGACCTGGGTGGTGGTGCACCTAGTTAAGCAAACATAATATGAAGCATAAGGCCTGCTGCACAAGGATCCAGGTTTGAACCCCCAGATTCCCACATACAGAGGGGACATTTCACAAGCTGTGAAGCAGGTCTGCAGGTCTCTCTCTCTCTCTCTCTCTCTCTCCTTCTGCTTCTTCTACTTTTTCTCTATCTCCCTATCCTCTCTCAATTTCTCGGTCCTATCCTATAAAATATAAAAAATGGCTGGAGGCAAAAAAAAAAAAAGAAATATAAATGACACAGGCTGGTGGAATAGAACACTTGGACTATTTGCTGCTTTTTCATGTATGTCATCCAGATTCCAACCTGACCCCTGCCACTGCTTATTCTGCAGAGTTGTGTTGAGAATTCATTATGATAAAATACCTAAATCATTTCACATAGAGTCTTAACTCATACCTAAGTCACTTCACACAGAGTCTAACTCATAGTAAGTACTCACTCAGCAGACCTTAACATCAGCAACCCATATAAAATTAAGACTGATAATAATTAAATGCAATAAGACTCCTTGTATTTCATTGTCCTCAGAGGGAGCAGATGTGCAGGGTGTGGGTCTAGTATGCTGTGTGACAGGTGGGCCTGCCTGTCTGAGCTGAGTGAGACCACCAGCCTTAGTAGGGCCTGAGTCTGTCTCTAAGCCTACTTTCTCTAGGAATTGCGGGCTAGTACTTTAGGATGATAAGGGGTAAGGTCAGCCAGGTTGTAATAACTGGGGAAACCTGCACAGCCTGCAGGGGTGGCGTTGTGACCCTGTAATTAAAGAAGGAAATGTTTTCAGCATCATCCAGGTGCCTGCCTGCTCACATTTCCATATTGATTAAACTTCACCATTTCTGATTCTTCAGATTGCTCTCTCAGGCTGCATCTCTGGGTTGCCTTGCCATCTGTTTAATGTGTCTCTTTCTGGCCTGATGATCTCAGCTTCATTTTTCTTTGCATCTTTTCCACCATCAATCAACTGAAAATAAAAGTGACAAATGAACATCTATTGAATGCCTTCAATATTTCAGATCCTTTGCATAATGTTACCTAATTCATACTAACCTAATCAAATGGGGGTTACAGCTGTTCCCCTTGACAAGTGAAAGAACATTCTCAGGACCATAAAAATAGCAGGTTGAAGAAGTAGGAATTGAACTCCACCCTCAGCTAAAATCTGTTATTTTCTATATTCACAGACAAACACCATGTTTTAGTTGAGGTGGTAAGAGCTGAATTAAGTAAGACAAAGTTATGACCTAAATATAAACTAACCAGGGAGTTAGTATATATTTAGTAATATATAAGCAGTGCAGCAGGTGGTCCAAAGTGCACGGACCGGTGTAAGGATCCCTGTTCGAGCCCCAGGCCCCCCACCTGCAGGGGAGTCACTTCACAGGCGGTGAAGCAGGTCTGCAGGTGTCTATCTTTCTCTCCCCCTCTCTGTCTCCCCTTCCTCTCTCCGTTTCTCTCTGTCCTATCCAACAACGACAACATCAATAACAACAACAATAATAACTACAACAATAAAACAACAAGGGCCACAAAAGGGAATAAATAAATATAAAAAAATAAACTAACCATTAGTTCAGGATTCAAATCAGAATAAACCTGTTGTGTGCTGGACGGTGACAGAAATTATGACAGACAGACCAATAATGGAAAGAAGACAAAGGAGGATGCATTTTTCTTTTACAAAGAATAGCAGATACTTTGGGAAAATAAGGGGAAAGCAGGTTTCATTTCCCATTTTTAGAATGTCTGTATTTGGGGGTGATCTAACTGTATACATCATAAATGGAAGAGATAATAACGGCAATGATAGCTCGCTGTGGGCCTATTAAAGGAATTCAGCAGAGTGGCTCATTTTCACTCCCCAGTAATGTCTGGCAAGACTGTGTCCTTTCTGTTTTTGCAGCTCTGAGTTCTGGAGTATTATCAGACCAATTCTGAGTTAGCTGGGGGAGTGTGAGTATGGTTTCTAAGAACTTGTCTTTGTATTGCACAACACATGCTTATTTTCTAGGTTGTATAGTTTTGCTTGTGATCGTTGTTCCAGGTCATGATGAGATTGGACTGTCCTTGACACATGTGGGTCAAGCTCTGCTTCCAGCAGTTCTGATGAGATCCTGTCTCAGACACATGTCGTCGGCAAATGTAGGGTTTAAAAAAACTCTATGTATGGTTAGCTGTGAGGTGACTTTGGATAATTTTTCTGCTGCGCCCCCTAACTCTACTGGTTCTGTGTTTGTAAGTCAAACAAGCAAATCAGGTTTGGCTTTTCTTTGTTTTTCTGTGTCAGGCTTTTCTGTCAATCCTTGTCTATTTTTGACATTTGTCAGTAGAGTGGTTGGAATGGGTTTAAGAAAAGTCAAGAGATAGACTTTCTCCATCCAGCAGGCTGCCAACAAGATACCCATGACCCAGGTCCTCAAAGTGTGACAATTATCTGTGAAGACTGACATTTCAGTTATATAATAATAATAATAATAATAATAGAGGTAAAAATTGAAGAATAACAGAAGAGGTAAAAAAAGATTGATTACTCTGAGAAGAGTAACACAATAGTGCTTTAAAGTGTGAAAAAATTATCACGAGTACAATTTCTCAAGACATTCCAACTGAGAGAGAGAGAGGGGAAGAGGGGGGTGGCACTAATTAGCAAAGTATGCATAGGAGAACCAAATTAAATGAAAGATTCTCAGCGTTCCTGATGAGATTCTTAAACTCACTGACTCCTTATGATTCAGCCTAATGCCCAAGAGTGTTTGTCTAGAGCTGTTCTTTCTTGTCTCTATTGAAGGTTTTTCCTCACTCTTTAGGCAGCATATGCCTTGAGAATTCGTTATGTTTTAAGGAGAATAACACAGCCAGGGTAGTTTGCTTCATAAGTTTTCAATCAGAGCAGAAGGGAAGTGTCTGGTATCACAATGTACCCAGCAGCAGACTGCTGAAAGGTGGAACCCAGATCTGGAACCACAGATGTGCACTCTAGCCGGAGTGGTTACTATTTTCTTGTGCGATTCAATGTACCTTTTTGACTATCTTTCCGTATCTTCAAATGGAATTACTTAAGCAAGAAAGCTTATCTCTGAATCTTCCTCTAGTTAGAAATGGATTTGAACCTAAATATAAAGCATAGACTATTGTGCACCTTCTTTATTGAAGTTGCTATTAGTCAGAGTCTGTATAAAGTACTGGTGAGATGAACAAAACTCAGTCAATAGTTTGGTGTAAGAATGATGAATTAAGAGAGAAATGAGTGAAAAGTCAGGAATCTATCTCATGTGGGAGGTGGCTTTGTAGGGAAGCACAGGACTTATACCTGTGATGCATATCTGATGGAGGGGAGGTTGCTCTGATCTCTCTCTAACTCAGTTGTCCTTCATTCTCTCATGAAATAAGTGAATCTTAAACAAAATCAATTTTTAGGGCAGCTGGCTGAATGTTCATAAGGAAAGAATATAATTTCTATTGGATTTATCTTCCCAGTCTAGTAAATCAGAATAATAGTAATTGAAATTTTACAACAAGAGTTATAATACAGGTCAGGAAAAGAAAAAAAAAACATCGAGGAAATTGCGTGATGCTAATGTTTCTTTTTGTTTACATCTTTCTTTTTATTTATTTAATTTTTTTGATGAGCTGGGCCCTTGAGCATATGTGATTTCACTGCATAAGGCTGTTTTTTCACTGAAATGGAGAGCCAGACACAGGGAAATGGAGGTAGGAAGAGACTATAGCATTGGAATTTCCTCTAGTACTCTGGCACCTTTCGTGTAGTTCCGGGGCTTGAACTTGGGCTACCGCAAGGGAAAGTATACATCCTTGCTGGTAAGCTATCTTTTAGGCCCTGATACATTATTATTGTGATTAACTAAGAAAATTCCTACTTTATTCAAAATTCCTTAGTTTTTATTTAATGTCCTTATTATGTCCAGGATACCACATTATATTTTGTCATTGTTCTTCTCTGCGCCTTTTGATTTGCGATAGTTTCTCAGACTTTCTTGTCTTCAAGTGACACTGCCAGTTTTGAGGTATCTGAGTATTTTTCTTAACACTTATCAACAAAAATGTATTTATGTGCATGCATATGTGTGTGTGCTTGCATGTGTGTGTGTACATGTGCTATGAGACTGGGTAGCTTTTGACATTAATATCTATGTTCCTTTGACATACCCACTACTTATGGAGATGATGTATTTTTGAATATTTTCTTACTTTTTGACAATACAATATGTTTTAAGTTTACCTTATTTCTCCAGGGTTTTCTGGTTCCTTTTATTGGAGATTGGTATTCCAAACTCAGTCCCCATGCAGAGTGTCCTTCTGAAGGCTACTGGTTTGTCATAGTTTCTAATCCTTTTAGCTGGCGTGACAAAGTGTGTTTAGTAGTATATGCACCTATGTAAATAGATACAATAACTGATATGTACATACATATACACACATTTATATACAGGAACATTTGTATCTGTATGAAGTCTAGCATGAGTTTCTATCCTTGTTTCTAATTCTGACGCATTACCATGTGGCCCATTTTAGTTAAAAGAAAAATGCATATAGTTATTTCCTTCCACCTTCAAAGCTTATTTCGTGCCAAGGTCTATACTTTGATTTAATCTCCTTACAATTGCTATAAGAAATCCATCACTAACTCTATTTTACTGATAAAGAAAATGAGACTTATTAAGGCACTCTCTAAATTCAACTTTTCAATTAAACAAGATTTTGCATGAATTGGAAGTCTATTTCAATATGGTATAAATTAGCTTCTTCTATTCCAATGATCCATTTTGATCTTTTATTGAATTTTAGTCAAGTTTGGCAAAATCTGAGTCTTTGCTTTGTGCCAGGAAATGTAAAAATGATATACATATGAAAAAGAATGTCTCTATCTTCCCTGAGTTCACATTCTAGTGCAAGGAATATGCTCACTACTATACAGACAGGATGAAAGTACAATCATGGTGAGTTATACTGCATTTTACAAGTGGAAATATTTATACTGTTTTAGTGAAATGCACAGTTGGAACATCTAATATAGTCTGCAGATGTCTGGTAAACCTGGGAGGTTTTCTTGGAAAATACTGTTTTGAATGATTCTTCAGTGATTGATACATATAGTTGGGTAAATTGAAATGATGGAAGGGCAAGATACACAATTAAATAATGGAGATTTGAAGTTAGGTGTGATTCCTGGGGCCAAGAGGTAATGCACCTGGTTAAGCACACATATTACCATGAAACAGCAGCTGAGTTCAAGCCCCTGATCCTCAACTACAGGAGGAAATCTTCATTAGCAGTGCAGCAGTGCAACAGGAGTCCCTTTCTCTCTACCTATCTATATCCCCACATTCCTCTCAATTTTTCCTTCTATTTATCTACAAAAGAATGAAAGAAGGGTGGGGGTATAGAATAATGGTTATGCAGAGACTTTCTTGCCTGAGGCTCTCAAGTCCCAGGTTCAATCTCCCACACCGCCATAAGCCAGAGCCAAGAAGTGCTCTGGTAAAAAAAAAAAATGAAAGAAAAAGAGGGACCAGGTGATGGCACACCTGCTATGATGCACTAGGACCTGGGTTTGAGCCCCTAGTCTCCACCTGTAGGGGGAAAGCTTTGTGGGTGATGAAGACTCCCTCTTTATTACTTCCTTCCCTCTCAATTTCTGGCAGTCTCTATCTAATAAATAAATAAATAAAGATAATAAAATTTAAAAAGGTAGTCCAGGAGGTGACACAGTGGATAAAGGGTTGGATTCTCAAGCATGAGGTCCTGAGTTTGATCCCTGGCAGCACATATACCAGAGTGACATCTGGTTCTTTCTCTCTCCTCCTATCTCTCTCATTAATAAATAAGTTTAAAAAATAAAATAAAATTTAAAAAAGAAATAAATAAAAAGAAAAGGCTACTGTGAGTGTTGAATTCATTGTGCAAACAGTGCACCGAGCCCCAGAAATATCCTTGGTGACAAATAATAATAATAATAATAATATAAAATAGAAAGAAAAATCATGGTATTTTGTTTAATTTGAATTTACACAAAGATTTATTTTTATCACTTTACATGGATAGACACAACCAAAGACACTAAGACTGTTGGTCCTCTCTGCTATCCACAGCAGAACTTGCACTATACACTGAAGGAAAGCAAGGCTATTTATAGCTGGGGAAACAGAAGTGAGTGGCAGTAGAGAAAGCAGTCTTGGATCTTGGAGTAGGATTGCAGGGTGATTTGATGGTGTAAGTGTGATGAAGTGGTTCTTAAGTCAAGCTGTAGTGCAGTGCCTGTGATGAGTGTCTAGAACAAGGGTGGATGGGGTACCCCTTGATACCCCAAAGACTTGGTAGATGGGAAGCTATTAGTTTGGTACTTTATTCCAAGAAAAATGAGCTTCCCAGGCAAGTTAAAGGCTGCCTAGAATTTTTTTTTTATGACAAAGTACAATCAGATTGAGGGGAAACACTTTTTCTCCTGTTCTTGACCTCTTCAAAATAAAATAAGGAAATAATTGAGAAATCAAAACTAGGACAGTAAGTCTGACATCAGTTAATGTACTAAGCATAAAAAATTCTCCTGGTAGATAAATATCAAGATGCCTCAATGAATATTCCTAGATAATAAGATACAGGGATGACAGGACCATACGTCTTCCCAGATGCTAACGATAATAAACAGGAATGGTTGAAAATAAGTAGTGTGCTTAAGGTAATTTACTTTCTTTCTTTAAAAATTATCAGGAGGATCTGTTGTGAAATTTCATATAATTGAACAACTCGAGTCTTGAAGGAAGAAAGAACAATAGTTCAGTCCTAATTTGATATTAGGTATGCAGATACTGTCTTACACTGCATATCATCTTGTGATCACTTTGATAGAGCTAGCTCTCTCCTAGTGAGAAAAGGGTCATTTGGAAAGGCTGAGTACCCGGCTCAAATGCAGAGCTTGAATGCAAAGATGAGTTTCTGAACACTGCTTTCTTCCTAGTATGCTGCATTGTCCACTGGAATTATACATCACATTGAAAGTATGGAAAAGAGGGCAGGGATTTAGAAATAGCCTTCTAAATTGCTGTAGCTTTGTTCTGGTTCCAGCCATCACTGACAAGCTATTTCCCTTGTTTGGATATCAGTTTAAATGAGAACTTTTGACAAGAAAAATTACCAAGATTTTATTTTTTCAATATGTCACTCAGACTTTGGTGTTTGGTTTTCTTGGATGATAGAAAGTTAAATTTTTTGAGATAGGAGTTATTTTTATCATTTTTATGGAGTCTCTTCCTTCTTTCAGGTGTCCCATTCCTGTGTTCTAATTGCATGCCCAGAGTTCCCTAATTTCCAAACCTTTCCTACTATTCCACTTCTTGTAGAACCTCAGGTCTATAGCTTATTAACTAGAAATAAATGTACTTATTTTTTTCTCTAAGCAATGTCATGGATATACAGTGCTTATAAAGCACTCAGTACTCATGTTCACCACAATGTTGTAAACCTCTGGCTCCCCACCTGCAGGGGAGTAGCTTCACAAGCAGTGAAGCAGGTCTGCAGGTGTCTTTCTCTCCTCCTCTTTCTCTTCCCCTCTTCTCTCCATTTCTCTCTGTCCTATCCAAAAATGAGGACATCCATAACAACTACAACAATAAAAAAACAACAAGGTCAACAAAAGAGAATAAATAAATAAATAATAAAAAAGAAGCTGAAGCAGGTGGTGGCGTGTAGAGTTGCAGGCGAGCAGAGCTGAAAGGGCGCGCATGTGTGCGTGTGTGTAATTTGTGAGTTTTTGAAGCATACATTTATAGTGTATTTCAATACTACTGACTATGAGGCTCTGCATAAAGTATCCTATTAGTAGTCATAATTTTTGGAAAAACCATACAAACTGGCAGTATCACCCTTAGACATTTATTCAAATGATAGAAAACAATAATTTGAAAGGATATTATAGCAGTGTTTTTCATAACTGCTGAAACACAGGATCACACTAAATAAACATCCTTCGATGGGCAACTGGATAAGGAAGTTGTGAGAAATAACACTCATTAGGTTACTTTTCTTCCATTAAAAAATAATGAAATTGTGCGGGGCCAGGTAGTGGTACACCTGGTTAAGCACACGTTACAATGTGAAAGGACCCAGGTTTGAGCCCTCAATCCCCAAATGCAGGAAGAAAGCTTTGCAAGTGGTAAAGCAGTGCTACAGGTGTCTCTTTGTCTCTCCCTCCCTATCACCCCTTCCCTCTCGATTTCTGTCTGTCTATATCCAGTAAATGATATAAAGATAACAAAAAAATTAAAAAATAATGAGATTGTGCTTTGGGTGGGAAAGTAGATAAAAGTGGTTAGTTATAGCTTGTATTTACTTATTGATTTACCAAGAGGAGACTGGAACACCTGCTCTGGCATATCCAGTGACAGGAATTGAACTTGGGACCTGAGGCATGCAAGTCTGGCACTTTACCAAATGAGCTACCTCCTTAGCTGATGGTTGATTATATTAAGTGAAGAAAATTAGAAGCAAAAGAATAAGTTAGTAGGTAGGTTCACTCATAAATGGAGTATAAGAAACTAAATTACATGAACTAGCAAAAAATTACCAAAATTCACTCTTGGACTCAGTGAAAAATATGGTGTTTACTGGATGGAAAGAGAGAGGAGGGGTGAGAGAATGGGTCTAGGGTTCATGTTGACAGTAAGGTGACAAACCATAAGTGGTATGTGGTGAATTGAATATGCATGTAAAGGTGTTGAAATTCTGTAAACCATGATAAATCCATACAAAATGAAGTCTTGTTCTGGGAGGGAGATGATATTGATTAAACTATGAAGAGTTATGAAATTGTACCCCTAGAAAACAGGGGTACAATTTCAGCCTTAAAAACCAATATAACCTCAATGTGAGGAAACTTTTGATAACTCACACCAAGCAACAACAACAAAACCAGACCTCCAAAATAATAGGGCACTCTATTATTTTCTAGTGTTATAGAAGATATACTGTGGGGAAAGGCCTGCTGTCTGGAAAATCCAGGCCATTATCTCCATGAAAGTCTGAGAGGGTCATCCCTGAGCCCCCTCCTCACAGAAGGAGTGGTAAACAGGTTCCCACTTGACCCCGTGACCTTAAGATGGATGGACTTTTCCAGACTGGGAACCTTCCTGCACATACTTCCCTGTTCCTTTTTAACAAAGAACATAAGTAAGCATATATGGCCAACTGAAACCCACCGCAAATATCCTGGTTTTGCTTAACTGCCCCCTTTCCCCCCTGCCCTGAGGTGCTCATGATTCACCTTTAGAGAGAAGCCTGCCTATGCATGGTGAGCTCATGACCAGACCTCGTATGGTAACTTCCCAGTAATGAACAAACACCTGATAGGTCAAGACTTAACCCTGTATTGTGTGTGGCTTAATGATTACCTTAATCTTTTCCTAGCCCTTGAGTATATCTACCTGCTTGTATCCCCAGATAAACGAGATGTCTCTCTGAAGCTTCTCCCGGAGTGGTGTGTTTACTTCATGCACTTGCCCTCATCAGCAGTGTCCCCAAGACCTCTGGGGTGGCCCGTCAACCCACCTCCTCCACGGTCACTGGCCAAGTGCGCAGAGGAAAACTGGCCCCCACAGTATACACTATATCTATGTGGTATATTTAAAGTTTAAAATATGTGGGGGAAAAAGAAAAAAAATCCTATGAGGAATACTAAGATAAAAGTAAGGTGTGTGGGGGGGGGTGGAAGGTGGTTATTATTTTCCCTAGCTCTCAGCAACTTCCAGATTAGAAACACTGTGGCCTTAATTCATTATATTTGCATGTGTCCCTCTAAGCAAAGCTTTCCATTAATTTTTTTATGCAAATGATATTGGTAAAATGTTCTCATTTAACAGAAATCTTCACCTTTGTGCCAGCTACATTTCTTTTTAAACTATCTGTTTATTTACTGGGTAGAGACAGAAATCAATAGAGAAAGGGGAGATACAAAGAGAGACACCGGTAGCACTGCTTCAATGCTCATGAAGCTTTCTCTCTGCCGTGGGGAACATCGTGTTTGAACCCTGGTCCTTGTGCATTGTAACCTATGTGCTCTACTAGGTGAGTCACTACCTGGCCTCATCAGTTACATTTCAAGAGTTTGTGAATTTTTCATTAAGTATTTACATATGTTTTACTTTATAAAGAGGCTGTATATTTATATATGGGAAAAATTAAAGAGGATTTTAGATGAAAGTGGGGTTGTGTAGACTACCTAAATAGTTTGCTTTAACAATTAGGTGAACAATATGTGATTCAAATTCATGACTTGGCAAAATTAAAAATTACTAATGTGTTCACATATATTTTAGATTAGTTGCAAACTCTACTATAAATTCTAGTTACTATGGTTTAGTGGCAATTTTGACTGGTCCGTACTGTGTATGATTATACCTTAAAATTTGAAATTCACTTGCATTTCATGAGGAATGCTGTTTGATTTGTTGGCTGGATTGAGACTTTTGGACTTTTTTTTTTTTTTTTTTTGGTCTACTAGTTTAGAAAGTATCTCAAGCAGTATGTCTTTCATCTGTTATCATATCATGAAAAGCTAGTCAGAAGTGGGGGCCTGGCAGTGGTGCACCTGGTTAACTGAATAGGTTATCACATCCAAGGGCCTGGATTCTAGTCCCTGTTCCCCACTTGCAGGGGGAAGCTATATCAGTGGTGAAACAAGTACTGGAGTTGTCTCTGTTTCTCTCTCTATCTGCCCTATCAAGAGAAAAAAAAAAAGAAAGAAAGAAAAATGACAGTCAAGACCAGTGGATGCCTAGTGCAAGCACCAAGCTCCAGTGATAACCCTGGTGGTAATCATCATCATCATCAATATTTTAAAACTTCTGTGCCCGTTAAAGATCTTTGGTCCATCCTTCCAGAGGGATAAGTAATAGGGAACCTTCCAATAGAGAGGATGGGATACGGCTCAACCTGACGCTGTTGACTGGCTACGGAAGAAGGGCAAACGCTAGAAGAAGAAGAAGGCTCACTGGTGGTGGGAACTGTATGAGTTGTACCCCTCTTATCCCACAATTTTGTTGTTCATTACTAAATCACCAATAAAAAATAATAAAAGAAGTTGAAAAAAAAAAGAAAAGAAACTACAAAGCAGAACTTCAGCTGCAGTTGGTATATTGCACTAAACTCAAAGACTCTGGGGTTGGGAGGAGGCTTCAGGTCCTGGAGCATAATGGCAGAGGAGGACTTAGTAGGGGTTGAATTGTTTTGTGGAAAACCGAGGAATGTTATATATGTACAAACTACTGTATTTTATTTTTGCTACTGTATTTTAGTGTTGACTATAAACTGTTAATCCCCCCCAGTTAAAAAATAAAGCATTATAATAAATTTTTTAAAAGAAAAGGACAATTCCTAGACATAATAAAGGCCATGTGTGCAAACCAAGAACAAGCATCGTTTGTTTAGCTTTTCCTGTAAAACTAGAAACTAGACAAGGATGTCCAAAATCACCACATTATTCAACATTGTCCTCAAGGTTCACAACACTACAATCAGACAAGAAAGATATATTGAAAGAAAGAAATCCAACTATCACTATTTGCTGATAACATGATAATATACTTAGAAAACCCCAAAGACCCCACCAAAATATTGGAAATAATTAATAAACTCAGGAAAGTGGCAGAATAAAAAATAAATACATATAAATCTGTGGCATTTCTGTATACAGCAAGGAGTCAGAGAAAAGGGAAATAAAAGAGTGAATCTCATTTACAATCAAATCTAAAAATATAAGAAACCTTGCAGTGAGTCTCATAAAGTGGGAGAAGGACCTCTCCAGGGAAAGCTATAGAGCATTCTTAGCAGAAATAGGGGACACACAGAAATGGGACACCATTCCTTGCCCCTAGATTACAAGAAAAACACAGTACTAAAATTGTAAGTCTACCAAAAGTAATCCACACTTTAAATGAATCCTTCTCAAGATCCCAGTGACATTTTCAAGGAAATCAAACAACTTGTCCAAAATATGTGTAGAACCAAAAACAAAACAAACAAACAAACAAAACCCACAAGTAGCCAAAGTACTTCTGAGGAAAAAGGAAATAAAATGGGAATATCACAACCTGACTTCCCTGGGCAGACCCCAACGATGTGTCCTGGAGCCTTGCTTCCCAAGACCCCTGCCCCACTAGGGAAAGAGAGAAACAGGCTGGGAGTATGGATCAACCTGCCAATGTCCATGTTCAGCGGAGAAGCAATTACAGAAGTCAGACCTTCCACCTTCTGCACCCCATAATGACCCTAGGTCCATACGCCCAGAGGGATAAAGAATAGGAAAGCTATCGGGAGAGGATGGGATACGGAATTCTGATGGTGGGCATTGTGTGGAATTGTACCCTTCTTATCCTATGGTCTTGTCAATATTTTCATTTTATAAATAAAAATTAAAAATGGGAAGCACCCTGCTTCCCTATTTTAATTTATAGTATAAAGCAATTGCAATTAAAGTATCATGGTACTGAAATAAAAATGGACACTTGAATCAATGGAACTGAGTTGAGAGCCTGGAAAGGAGCCCATACATATATGAAAAAAGGGCCAAAATGGTTTAATGGGGTCATGAAAGTCTCTTTAACAAATGGTCCTAAGAAAATTGGACAGCCTTATATATAAAAATGAAAGTAGGTCACCACTTAACTCAGTTGTATGATTTAATCTTTCAGTGACACTGCCTCCTCATTAGGGAACATCATGATGGAAGAGCAAAGTGCTTTTTGGGGCAGTGTAGAAGAGGTCATGAGGTTAGTTGGCTATAATTCTGTTATATGGTGATTTTTTTTTTGGTCACATGGTTTAATGTACAAACAGTAAGTGACCTTGGGGGAAACACATGAGCCTTAGATTCAAGAGACCAAGAGACTTAGCTTCAAATCCTAGACCAGATTTTTGACTCTGGGAAAGATCTTAATCAGTTTAAACCTTAGATGCCTCCCATAACGAATGGGAATCATATATCTACTTTGCAAAACCATGAACAGATCAGCAACTACATAGTCAGGTTTCTGTTGATTGCAGTGAATGGAATGGAACACATGATGTTGCTGTTGTCATCATTACTAGTTACAAAAGCAAGCAAGTGGGCTCCAACAATACTCTCAGTTCCCTTGTTGCCTTTCCTGTGTGACTCAGGGACAAAAAGATAGACAACTTAGCTCTGGAGAAGTCCTGTAGAAGGAATACAAAGCAGATTTCAGAAAGCCAGTTGGAATTTAATAATGCATAAAATGCACCAAGGGGAGGAAGGAACCAATTAAGAAGCAATTAAGGAGGTTGCTATTACAATGTATCTTAATAAAGTATAAAAAATATTAACCTACAAATAGAAGACAGTCTAGTTACCTGTGGAAAAATAGAAGTGGAAATAATTATTCCAAAGAAGACATTATGAGAACAAAACAAGACAGAAACAGTGAAAAGAAAGAAAGGAAAAACGAAAACTGTATTCCTCTGTCTTCTCTTCATGTCACAATTCCAACCACTTCTCAAGAGGAGATGGTCACAGGCATGGGAAAAATGTATTCCTTTCTTATTATTAATGACATACAAATGCAAATAAGATACCACTTTACAAATGTAGGAGTGACTATTGTCTAAAAGGCAAGATGAACAGGTGCTAAAGAGAATGTGATGATTATATAATATGGATATTATCTGAATATTACATATATTATTGACTGCAATTTAAATGCATACAGTCACAGTGGAAAACCATGTAGAGTCTTCTCAAATGTTTCTTCATTTTGTTTAGCTCAGCTAATCTGAAAAGGTAATAAAAAATTCACTCGTGGCGTGAAGCACAAGGACTGGCGTAAGTTACGATCCCAGTTCGAGTCCCCAGCCCCCACCTGCAGGGGAGTCGCATCACTGGTGGTGAAGCAGGTCTACAGGTGTCTTTCTCCACCCTTCTCTATCTTCCTCTCCTCTCTTTATTTCTCTCTGTCCTATCCAGCAATGACAACATAAATAACAACAACAATAACTACAACAACAATAAAAAATGGGCAACAAAAGGGAAAATTGGAGTATCGCACCAAAGTAAAAGATTCTAGGGAGGGGGTGGGTGGGTGGGCGGAATACAGGTCGATGAAGGATGATAAATGACATAGTGGGGCTTGTATTGTTAAATGGGAAACTGGGGAAGGTTATGCATGTACAAAATATTGTATTTACTGTTGAATGTAAAACATTAATTCCCCAATAAAGAAATAAATTAGAAAATAAAAAAGGGTGAGGGGAAGAGGAGGAAAAGGAGGAGAAAGAAGAAATAGGAGAAGGAGAATGACAAGAAGGAGGAGGAGAAAGAAATGACACGTAATAAATCAGAGCTGGTCAGTGCTCTGGTCTTTCTCTATGTATCTTTCTGTTTTTCTTTTTCATTAAAAATAAATAAATAAATAAATAAAAGCCTCACTGTTTTTTTAGGGGGTTAACAGTTTACAATGTATTTATTCATTGACACAAGGGTATAGTTTCATTATGCACCAGGACCCCAAGTTGTCTCCCACCTTTCCCTCCCCCTCCTTGCCCAGAGTCTTTTGCTTTGATATAATACACCATGTCCAGTCAGCTGAGGTAAAGAACAAACACCTCATCACAGACCCCTGCAAGCATCAACCCGGCTTTGACCTAGCACGTTATGATTGGGCCCTCCTCAATCGCTATCGAACAGGCCATGGCCGGTGCGCCGCTATGTTCCATCGCTGGGCAGCCAGAGACGACCCGAACTGCCCCTGCGGCTCCAGACAGACTATGACCCACATAGTCAACGACTGCCACCTCTCCAGATTCAAAGGAGGTCTCGAAACTTTACATCAGGCTCAACTTGACGCTGTTGACTGGCTACGGAAGAAGGGCAAACTCTAGAAGAAGAAGAATGTCCAGTCTACATTTTAGTTTGTGTTCTCCCTTCCTGTCTTCATATATTCGGTCCCAGTTATACGTAAAATCATTTGTTTTTTGTCCCTCTCCTTTGACTTATCTTACTTAACATATCTTAAAGTTCTATTCATGATGGTGCGAAGGAAATGACTTCATTTTTAACAACTGTGTAGGATTTCATCATGTATATATACCACTGTTTATTTATTATTATTTATTAAATATAAATTTACAAAATTACATGTCATGAACAGATCATGTTAAGTGAAATAAGAAAAAGAAGGATGAATATGGGATGATCTCACTCACAGACAAAAGGTGAAAAACAAGATCAGAAGAGAAAACACTAAGCGGAACCTGGACTGGAGCTGGTGTATTGCACCAAAATAAAAGACTTGGGGATGGCGGTTGGAGAGTACAGGTCCTGGAAAAGGAAGACCTCTGACCTAGTGGGGGTTGTATTGTTTCGTGAAAAACTGAGAAATGTCAGGTATGTACAAACTATTGTATTTACTGGCGACTATAAAACATTAATCCCCCAATAAAGGAAAAAAATTAAAAGGAAGAAAGAAAGAAAAAAAATTACATGTCAGCAGAGGTATAACCCCACATCATTTCCACCAGCAGAGTTCTGAATTCCAAGTCCCTCCACTGTAAACCTCTGCAGTTCATCCAAGGTTGTAGTTATGGGCTAACTGTCATCTCTACAACTATCTGTCTGAATTTATACATAATTGACCCTTCTTTTGCTTCTAGGTCCAGTCCTCTCTTCCCCATCAAGCCTCTCCAGGTCCATGTGGACCTGGAGTGCAGAGCCCTCTTATCCACTTCTTCCTGTCACTTCTCCCCCACTGGGATTATGGATTAAAGTTGTTTTGGGGGTACAGATGGTAGGAGTTCTGGCTTCTGTAATTGCTTCTCTGCTGGAATTGGATTTGGGCTCTGGCAGGTCAATTCATACTGCCAGCCTGTCTCTGTCCCTCCCTAGTGGGGTAGCACTATGGAGACACAGGACACATTGTTAAGATCATCTACCCAGAGAGGTCAGGGTAGAATCGTGATAGCATCTTCAACTTGGTGACTGGGAAGGTGGCAGGTCATAAAGTGAGACAAAATGGTTAATGAACAGGAACCAGAAAGTAAGAACAAAGCAAATGAGATTAGAGATCTTAGGGTAGAAGTAAGCTTGGAAGTCTAGTTAAGACATGTTTCTAGGGGCCCATGACTATGGTAGTTTTTGCTTGAGTTTGATAGCTAGCATGGAGCTGGATAAAAAAACATTGTTTGAGAGTTTTCCAGACTGCTCTCCACAGAGGCTGTACCAATTTACATTCCCACCAGCAATGTAAAAGGGTTCCTCTGTCCCCACAACCTCTCCAGCATTTGTTGCTGCTGTCCTTTTTGATGTATGCCATTCTTACAGGAGTGAGGTGGTATCTTAGTGTTGTCTTAATTTGCATTTCTCTGACAATCAGCGACCAGGAGCAGTTTTTCATGTTTGTTAGCCTTTTGGATCTCCTCTGTAGTGAATGTTTTGTTCATATCCTCTGCCCATTTTTGGATGGGGTCATTTGCTTTTTTGGTGCTAAGTTTGCTGAGCTCTTTATATATTTTGGTGATTAGTTTCTTGTCTGATGTATGGCATGTGAAGATCTTCTTCCATTCTGTGAGGGGTCTCTTTGTTTGTTTAATAGTTTCTTTGGATGTGCAGAAGCTTTTCAATTTGATGTAGTCCCATTGGTTTGTTTCTGCTCTAGTCTTCCTTGCAATTGGGTTTGATTCATCAAAGATGTCCTTGAGGTATAGGTGGGAAAGTGTTTTACCAATGTTTTCCTCTAAGTATTTGATTGTTTCTGGTCTGACATCTAGGTCTTTGATCCATTTGGAGTTGATTTTTGTTTCTGGTGAGATAAAGTGGTTCAATTTCATTCTTCTGCATGTTACAACCTAGTTTTCCCAGCACCATTTATTGAAGAGAGCCTCCTTTTTCCATTTAATGCTTTGGGCCCCCTTATCAAAGATTAGATGTCCATAGTTGTGGGGATTTATTTCTGGGCTTTCCATTCTGTTCCACTGGTCTGTGTGCCTATTTTTGTTCCAGTACCATGCTGTTTTGATGATGATGGCTTTATAATATAGTTTAAGATCTGGGAGTGTGAGGCCTCCATTTCTGTTTCTTTTCCTTAAGATGGTTTTGGCAATTCTAGGTGTTTTCATGTTCCAGATAAGTGATTGTAGTGTTTGTTCTATTCTTTTAAAGAAGCTTGGTGGAACTTTGATGGGTATTGCATTAAATTTGTATATGGCTCTGGGGAGAATATTCATTTTGATGATATTTATTCTTCTAATCCATGAGCATGGGATGTCTTTCCATTTCTTGGTATCAGTTTCTGTTTCCTTGAGTAGCGACTCATAGTTTTCAGCATACAAGTCTTTCACTTCTTTGGTCAACTTTATTCCTAGGTATTTGATTGATTTTGCTGAAACAGTAAATGGGAGTGATTTCTGGATGTCTTCTTCTTCAGATTTAGTGTTTGCATAGAGAAATGCCACTGATTTTTGTACATTGATTTTGTAGCCTGATACCTTGCTCTATTGCCTAATAACTTCCAGTAGTTTTCTGCTGGATTCTTTAGTTTTTTCTATGTATACTATCATATCATCTGCAAATAGTGAGAGCTTGACTTCTTCCCTTCCAATCTGTATTCCTTTGATTTCTTTCTCTTGCCTGATTGCTATGGCAAGAACTTCCAATATCGATTGTCTTTTGGAACCTTAAGACAGCAGGAACCTCACATCTCCACTATAGAGCCTCTACTTCCCCCAGTCCTGGAACCATTGGATAGGGCCCACTTTCCCATATGCCTCTCCCAATCCATATCAAATAATATTGCATCTGCCGATCACAACCTAACCAACGCAACGATTGCCACCTCAAAATGCTTCACTTCAGACTGTGTCCAGAGATTTCACGTGTGGAATGACAACCCTTCAGCTTTATTACTCAGGTGAGACCTTTCCTTTCATAGTATACTCTAATTCCATCTCAGGTGGTTCACTTTCTAACAAAGTCCCAAAACCTAGATATACACCAGTTTCTGTGAGAGAAAGCATATGTTCACACATATCCGTAAACTACTGCAAAATATATACCTGAAAACAGAAGTACACCAGAGTTTGCAGTGAGTACCCCCCTAACACTTCCTCTCCACTATTCCAAGCTTTGGGTCCATGATTGCTCAACAATTTGTTTGGCTTTGTATGTTAACTCTCTTTTCAGTCACCAGGTTCCAGATGCCATCAGGATGCTGGCCAGGCTTCCCTGGATTGAAGACCCCACCAATGTGTCCTGGAGCTCAGCTTCCCCAGAGACCCACCCTACTAGGGAAAGAGAGAGGCAGACTGGGAGTATGGACCGACCAGTCAACGCCCATGTTCAGTGGGGAAGCAATTATAGAAGCCAGACCTTCCATCTTCTACAACACACAGTGACCCTGGGTCCATGCTCCCAGAGGAATAGAGAATGGGAAAGCTATTGGGGAGGGGATGGGATATGGAGATTGGGTGGTGGGAATTGTGTGGAATTGTACCCCTCCTACCCTATGGTTTTGTTAATTAATCCTTTCTTAAATAAAAAATTTTAAAAAACATTGAGAAAATTGTGTCAGAGTAGAGAAAAGAGCTAGAAGGTTGGATTAGGGCAGAGAGTACCTCCCATTCTTGAAAATATTCTTTGGCTACAATTAACTATTTATCTCCTGGCTTCACCTCAGTGGCACTGTTAGAATGATTGGATCTTGCTGAGGAGCTGTCCAATTAATAAAGCATGCACTGTGAATACTTGCTTTATGTATTGAGACTATTAAAAGATGATAAAAATTAAATAATATTAATAGTATGTGTTGTTGAGTTGTATTTATGTGTAAACATTTTTAAGTGGTTTTATTTCTCACTATAGCCTTTTAGGTAGATATTATCATTATTCTCTTTTTTTTATCTTAAGTATCACTTTATATTTATTGATTTACTTAATTGCCATTAGGATTATTCCTGGGACTTGGTGTTTGCAATACAAATCCACTGCTGCCAGTAGCCATTGTTTTCCCTTTTTTTAAATTCTAATTTTTAATTAGATGAACAGAGAGAAATTAAGAAGGGGCAGGGAGATAGAGAGAGGGAGAGAAAGACAGTTGCAGACCTGCTTTACTACTCATGAATCAGAACTCCGGCAGATGGGGAGCTCAAACCCAGGTCCTTGTGCTTGGTAATATATGCACTTAATTCAGGAGCCACAGCCCTGTCCCCATGTACGGATAATGTTATTGAGGAGAAGCTGATTTAGCGGATTGCTGTTTTAACAAAGGTACATTTCCACATTGCCTCAGATAGGTATCTTTATAGTCACCCTACCAAACATTCATCCTGTTTCACCACAGTGACATAGGTCCAATTTTTTCCTTAGTGTTCCTCTCTCCCCCCTTCTGAGTCCCCAAGTCTGTGGCCATAGACCACACAATCCATTAGGGTTTCACTTTGCATTGCCCTTTGCTTTATTTCTTAGAGATCATCCACTATCTGTCCTCCTGCTTTATTTTTGCTCAGCATAGTTCCCTGCAGTTCTGTTCATATTACAGCAAAAGAGAAAATGTCACCATTTCTTACAGCTGTTTTGTTTCCCTTTTATTTGACTGGACACACAGAATTTCAGAAGGATGGGGGAGGTAGAGAGGGAGAAAGAAAAAGAGGCAACTGCTACACTGCTGCACCACTTGTAAAACATCCCCCCTATAGGTGTGCACCTGGGGCTGAATCTAGGATCTCACACATGGTAAAGTCTACTCCAGTGAGTGATTCAGCACCTTGTCCCAAGCTACATTTCTTAAGGAAAATTTGGGTAGTAAGTACAGTGGTGCTAACATTTGAAATTAACTCTCTTTCACTATTCTTTCTACTTCTACATCTGAATCTACTTAGCTTTCAATGTTTCATTTATAACTTTGGTCTGCATTTCAGTGCAATCAGAAGAGACTATTTTAAATTTCCCCTGGTAGTAAGATTTACCTCCTTTTGTATTCTAAACACATTGTCTGCTTTTATCCACTGGAAATAGTTTGGTAATTGTGACTTAGTGCATTATTTTATCTTTCTGTGTTCTGTATTGTTGACAGAAAATACACAAAATTGAGGGAAAAAAGTGGAATTCCATGATAATTTATGTTGACTTAATGTGAGCTTCTATAGTTGTACAATTACTTATTATTTTATAACAAAACACAGTGTGACCCAGGCTGGAGGTGCAGGGGATAGAGCATTGGATTCTCAAGCATGAGGTGCTGAGTTCAATCCCCAGTATTGTATATGCTAGAATGATACTCTGGCTCTACTTTTGTTTCCTTCCTCTCTCTCTCTCATTAGAAATCTTTAAAAAAATATGTTATTTATTCATTATTGGAGAGAGATAGATAGAAATTGAGAGGTAAGGGAGAAATAGTGAGGTAGAGAGACAGAGAGACACCTGCACTCCTGTTTCACCATTTGTGAAGCTTTCCCCCTGCAGGTGGGGATCAGGGACATGAACATGGGTCCTTGCACATTGTACTGTGTGCACTTAACCAGGTGAGCCAACGCCTGGCCCCTCATTAAAAATCTTTTAAAAAGTAAGACAAAACATATAATCATGGCATTAGGGTGGTATGGAACATAAGACATACTGTCAAATAGCCTAAATGATCTTAAAATGAGTAAGAAATAAGTAGTCCCTGAGCAGATGACCACACCAGTGTGTCCTGGAACCCCACTTCCCCAGAGCCCTGTCCCACCAGGGAAAGAGAGAGACAGGCTGGGAGTGCGGATTGACCTGTCAATGCCCTTGTTCAGTGGGGAAATAATTACAGAAGCCAGACCTTCCACTTTCTGCACCCCATAATGACCCTGGGTACATGCTCCCAGAGGGATAGAGAATAAGGAAGCTATCAGGGGAGGGGATGGGATACGGAGTTCTGGTAGTGGGAATTGTGTGAGTTGTACCCCTCTTATCCTATGGTTTTTGTCAGTGTTTCCTTTTTATAAATAAAAATCACATAAAAAAGAAATAAGTAATTAAGATCAATGAAGTTCAAGCAAAATGCAGTTATTACTGTGTTGGAAAAATGTAGTTATAGATTATAGTTACATAATGTTACTATTCTTCAGACAATACCATTATAATCAATGTACATCAATGATATAAGAATAATAAAATAAATATTAGAACTGATGTCCAGTCTTCCCAGATATAGCAATACTTTTCATAAATTTTTTTATATTTATTTCTTCCCTTTTTTGCCATTGTTGTTTTATTGATGTAGTTATTATTGTTGTCTTTGTTTGATAGGACTGAGAAAAATCGAGAGAGGAGGGGAAGACAGAGGGGGAGAGAAAGATAGACACCTGTAGACTTGCTTGACCGCTTGTGAAGCGACTTCCCTGCAGGTGGGGAGCCCGGGCTGGAATGGGGATCCTCACACCAGTCCTTGCGCTTTGAGTCACGAGGTGCGCTTAACCCTATGCGCTACTGCCCAACTCCCACTTTTCATTGTTTTCTTGTCTAAAGAACTTACCACGATTATAGGGAAATAAATGTTCTCTTTCTCTTATCTCCTTTTTTCCCTTTCCCCCCTTTTCCTCTTTTTCCTCCTTCCTTCCTTCCTTCCTTCCTTCCTTCCTTCCTTCCTTCCTTCCTCCCTCCCTCCCTCCCTCCCTTCCTTCCTTCCTCCCTTCCTTCCATAAACTCTGGTTTATGTTGGTGTGGGAGATTGAACCTGGGAACTTGGAGACTCAGGCATGAGAGTCTTTTTGCATAACCATTAGGTTATCTCCCTGCCCCTTTGCTTATTTTCTTCATCCAAGTCAGGAAACTGTAGGATATTGGCAGAAATTCAGTCATCTTCAGCACTGTGACTTAAAGGGAGTCTGAGAAATGTGTTTTCCCTATTCTTATCACCATAATCCAAGAGATCAGACAAGACAGAGGATGCAGACAGAATAGAGTGAGTCAATTTACTTGTTACAAATTTGCATGGAATTCTAGAAATAATAACAGGGCACCTTTGCTTCTGTACAAAAATAATGATGTGGTCAATCCATAATGGTTTAATATTTATAACCTGAAAAACACTGAATGCATTGTCTTACACAAAATAATGGTCAAATAAATATTTTCTCAATTACATGAAATGTGCAGTGTCACCTTGGGGCACGTTAGGAAAAAAAAAAGGGAGCTTATTTATTGAGCAGTTACTATGTGCTAGCAAAGTCATGCATCAGATATTTGTTCTTCCCTGAGAACATCAGGAAAATTAGCCTATTTATATATCTGAATATGTACTTATTGCTTGAATTGAATCTTTTTATTTCTCATTTAACTCTCTTAGTCTACTTCTACTGTTTTGATTATTAGGCTGCGAATGCATTAATAATAAAAGTGAACTGTGAGGAAATATTAATTTCACCTTCTAATGTCTGTTTTTCTGAAATAAGATCAGTTCCTGAAAGCAGTATTCTCAAGTGCAAAATAAAATGAAAACATGCTTCCCTGTGGGACATCTCCTGGAGGAATTAATCGCTATTCACATGAAATCTTTCCTAAGAATTGGGTTTGGTAAATACCATGAATTACTTGGTAATGCCTCATCAATAAATACTATTTACTTAGCTATTGACAGAGATGTTCTTCTTGGCAGGATAACTCTGTTCAGAATACAATGCTGAACAATATTTTTATTTACATAACACTTTTTCTATGATAAAGGGTGCGATTTATTTTATTTTTATCATCATTACTTATTTTTTTAAATTTCTTTATTGGAGGAAAAATGTTTTACAGTCAACAGTAAATACAAGTTTGTGCATGCATAACCTTCCCTAGTTTTCCACACAACAATACAAAACCCACTAGGTCCTCTGCCATCCTGTTCCAGGACCTGGACCCTCCCCAGACCCACCCCAGAGTCTTTGACTTTGGTGCAATACACCAACTCCAGTCCAGGTTCTGCTTAGTGTTTTCTCTTTTCATCTTGTTTTTCAACTCCTGCCCATAACTGGGATCATCCCATAGTAATCCTTCTGTTTCTGACTTATCTCACTTAATATTTACTTGATTTTATTTGCTAGAAGAGAAAGAAATTGAGAGGGAATGGGAATGGGAGGGGGGAGACAGTGAGAGAAACATGTGCAGCACTGCTTTACCATTCATGAAGCCTTCTCTCTTTAGATGGGAACCAGGGTCTTGAACCTGGGTCCTTGTGAATGGTGACATGTGCACTTAGCCTAGTGCACCACTACCGAACGAATCCCTGAATAAACTTTTAAAGCCTATTCTTTCATAGCTTATGTCATATCTTCTTTTATTCCTGAAAAATCATTATACAAATAACCTTGCTAATAAAATTTAAAAGTTGACTCTATCACTAGTGGAGAAATTAAAGAATGCAAGACATCACAGAACTAAGTTTTTTTTTTTTTTAACTCACACAAGATGGTGTTATTTTGATGTATATGTGAATAGTGAATGAAAAAGCAGTCAGAAATAAGACTTCTGTGGAAGATGATAAAATGTGTGATTAACAGAGAGAAGATTCAAAGATAGATAAGACACCAGGACTGAAGACATAAAGTTTAGTTGCTTTAAAGGAAGGCAAGTGGTGGCACACCTGATTGAAAGCACTTGTTACCAAGCGCAAGGATCCGAGTCCAAATTCCCAGTCCCCACCTGCAGGGGGTAACTTCACTAGTGGTGAAGCATTGCTGCAGTTCTCTCTCATCCCATCTCTATCTCCCCTTTCCCTCTCAATTTCTCCCTGTCTCTATCCAAAGTAAATAAATAATAATTTTTCCAATATTGATCTGCCTTCCTATACAAATTTTTTACTTCAAGAAGCCTGACTCTTCATGGTAGGTAATGTCATTGTCCTTCCATTTCCTTAAGTTATTATGTTTCTCAAGGAACAGTGTCCCTGGACTTTGAGTCATAAAGTACTAGAATAAGGACACTTTGAATATGTCCATTTAGCTATGTTTGGACTCTTAAAATAAGTGAGGTGTTCTGAATTGTGAAAATACAACTGCAGTAATGACTAGTAATAAAAAGGCAATGGGATCCATGCTGGGTGTCTTCACTGGAGCAGGAATGGGAGATCTAATGATGTTTTAAAGTAATATTAGAAAAATTACCATTTTATGACCCAGTGAATTCACACTGATCAGCAAATCAGTTATACAGGAGTTGGAAAGTGTTTTTCTTTCTTCATGGGTTGCTCACAAATGCTGTTGGTTCTAAGATTTCTGGTACTACGAGAAGGTAGGCCCTCTTTCCCTACAATGGTAATTAAAACTATATACTTAGTGTTTTCAGGATCATAGAAAAAATGAAAATAAGTTTAAGAGATTAGCCATACTCCCTCCCCCACACACTTAGTCTTACCTGTTATTAACAATGATATTGTTCCACTGCCTGAATGCGACATTATTCTAGCTGATCAGCCACCCGGATGCATCACAAACATCCAACATCCATAGTTTGCATCACAGTTCACTTCTGAAGTTGTGGATTTAATTGGGACTGAGTAGACTCATAATGGCATGTATCCACCATTATGGAATGACAGCATATTTTCACTGCTTTAACCCTCCCTCTTTACTTCATTTATTCAGAGCTACCACTCCCTCAGTACCATGTAGCTACTGGTCTTATTCTTGTTATAGTTTTGCTTTTTCCAGAAGGTTGTATAATGTATAATTGGGCTCACAAAGTAGGAAGATTTTTTTCAAATTGACTTTGCAAGTCAATTTGCAAGTCAGTTTCCTCTTTTTTTATTTTAATTTATTTTGTATTTATTGGATAGAGACAGAGGTAAATCCAGAGGTGAGGAGGAGATAAAGAGGGGTAAAGACAGAGAGACACCTGCAGCATTGCTCCATCACTTGTGGAAGTTTTTCGTCAACAGATGGGGACTGAGGGCTTGAACCTGGGTCCTTGTACATTGAAACATGTGCTCTCAGCCAGATGTGTCACCATCCAGCCCCTCTTCCATGTCTTTTTCATGACTTGATCTTTCATTTGTGTTTAGCATTACTTAGTTGTCTTTTGTCTTGAGATAACACAGGTTTGCATTATTTATTCACTGCCTATAGAATATATTGACTATTTCTAAATTTTACTTCTAAATTCTAACAACTATGAATTAAGCTACTGTAAATTTCCAGTGCAAGTACTTCTATACATGTGCTTGAAACTCCTCTGAGTGGATATAAAGAATTACCAATGCTGAATCATAGATTTAATTTTATAACAAATTTCCACACTGTCTCCAAAAATGACTGGTGTCTTACATCCCCTTTCAGTAATGAATATTGGTCTACGTCATCCTCTTCAGCTTTGGTACTGCCAGTGTTCTGCATTTTGTTACATCAATAGGTGTGTATTACACTGTTTTTGCTTTGTTTGCCACCAGGGTTATCTCTAGAACTCAGAACCTGCACTGCTTCACTGTCTACTGGAAGGATTTTTCTCCCACTATGAGGTAGGATTTATGCTCTAAATACTGTCTTTCATAGAGAAGACATTTGTTACTTATATCCATCTTATCATTAATTACTTCTTTCATGAATCATATTTTTAATATTGTATCTAAAGCAGAATTGCCACACCCAAAGCCACCTACAATTTCTGTTTAGTTAATCTTTTAGTTTTAGAGTTTTGCATTTGTACTTAGGTCTGTGGTCCATTTTGAATGACTTTCTGGAAGCTGTGTAAAATATGCCTTTGTCTAATATTTTTTTTTCCTGTGACTGCCCAAATGTCCTTTCAATAATTTGGTAAAAAGATTATTTTTGTTCCATTGAATTGTCTTTTCTGCTTCTGTGAAAAATGAGTTGACTTATTGTGGGGAGTCAAATTCTATGCCTTATTTTTGTGGTCTATTTATCCAGTTGTTTATCTTGACCAATTTCATACTGACTTTATTACTGTAATTTTGTATTAAGATTTGGAGTTAAATAGTGCCAGTTTACCAATATGTTTCTTGAATAATTGGCTGTTTATTGCTTGGGGTTTTTCCTTTCTATATAAACTTTATAATCACTTTGTCAGTATTCACAAACTAACTTGCTGGATTTTGAATCTGAATTAATTGAGCCTATGAATCAAGTTAGGAAGATAAACTATTTTATTTTAGTGTGCCCCATTCAACATTTCATGTATATGCATATCTCTCATAGCTCCTTTCTCAGGCAATATAAACTGTAGTGCACCTCCTCCCACTCCAGTGTGTGTAAATTCAACACGGGATAGAGGAGACAAGAACTGTGAATGTGAATCAGTGAATGGAACCAAAAATATGCCTAACTTAAGATCCTCTCATCTGCTTTGAAACTTAATCACAGGGCCCAGTGGTGGTACACCTAGCTAAGCCCTCACATTTCAGTGCGCAAAGTCCTACGTTCAAGCCCCTGGTCCTCACCTACAGGGGGTTTCACAAGTAGTGAAACAGGGCTGATGGTGTCTCTTTGTCTTCCTTTCTATTTCCCTCTCTCCTCTAAATTTCTCTCTGTTTCTATACAATAATAAATAAATATAAAAGTTTGAAAATAAATAAAACTTACTATCTTTAATATAAATATTACCTAGTTTTTGTTCTATGCTCTATCAATGGTAGTGTAAGTAAATACTTTGACAGATAAAGATTCAATTCAGAGTCCGAAACTATGTTGAACTTAGTTTTCTAGTAAGTACTGAATTTTGTATATTCATACACATTCTCTTTTTTTAACCACAAAATATTATGTGTCAGAGCTGTGCAGTGCTGTGGCCTCTCTGGCTGATTAAAGTAAATACACAATTTTAAAGAAAAATTATAATTTATTTTTCTTTGGAAAGGAAATTGAAGCCCAAAGATGTTTTGAGATTTTTACAAGCATCCCAACTGGAAAACCAGGGAACAACATAGGAAATGTGTAAGTGTCTGTGGCATGGAAATCAAGAAACCAGAGAAGATACCCATGCTGTATATGCTAGACTCGCTAGAGCAGTTTATATGGGGGAACATCAATGCAGACAGGATAATAGATAATGTGCTTGTTCTCAGCTTCCCATTCCACTGTAGGCAGTGCAGAACCATCTGGTAGACCAGACATCAGTCTGCCAGAGAGGGGCCCTCACCTTTGGCTATAACAGTTGGAAGCTTTACTATTAGGAAAGTTCTATTCCTATTCTTGGTGTAAACAGAGCTGAGGCATTATAGGAATTTGATGCTGTGGGACCTCGGCTCCAGCCTTATCTGCCATCTAATTACTCACGTTTGGGAAAGCAGTAGTGCCTTGCTTCACATGAGTGAAGCGACTGCAATAAAGGATTGCTTTTTTTTTTTTTTTTATAAAAACATATTATATTAAGCATTTGGTTTTCTGGGTTTTCAGGCTCTTTGTAGAAGACAAATTCCTGGTGAATGGGTCTGCCAGGTTAATCAGACAGGTTAATCAGACGACAGGTTAATCCCTACCTCTTTTTTTTTTCTTGAAATTTTATACGTTTCACTATCTATATACTGTGAATTTAAAGTTATTTAAAAGAAGACAATAGATACATCTTTCTGCCAGCCATACATCATCTCCCCAGAAAATAATTAGGATCTACCTGCATATCAGATTTCAGGCTCAGGCAAAAACAAACAAACAGACAAACAAAAAACCACTAGTATAGCCACAAGCCCTTTGTAATATAACTAAAATATGCCTACTAGCTATCTACAAAGTGGAGACACCCCCAACTCTTCATCTGCATTATTCCAGCCTTTAGGTCCATGATTGGTCAACAATTTGTTTGGCTTTGTATGTTAACTCTCTTTTTAACCTCCTGGTCCCAGATGTTAGCATGATGCCAACCAGACTTCCCTGGACTGACAACCCCACCAATGTGTCCTGGAGCTCTGCTTCCCCAGAGCCCCACCCTACTAACAAAAAACAGAGACAGGCTGGGAGTATGGATAGACCAGTCAATGCCCATGTTCAGTGGGGAAGCAATTATAGAAGCCAGACCTTCAACCTTCTGCATCCCACAATGATCTTGGATCCATACTCCCAGAGGGATAAAGAATAGGAAAGTTATCAGGGGATGGGATGGGATATGGTGGTGGGAATTGTGTGGAATTGTACCCCTCTTATCCTATGGTTTTTGTCAATGCTTCCTTTCTTAAAATAATTTTATCTCCTATGTGCTCCTGGTGTGCATTCATGTCTTTGGCTATAAATATGGATACAAGAAAAGAAAGAAAATACCAGTTATTCTTATTTCTGTTCCCTCCCACCCTGTATGGTTCTTAAGATTGTATTATTTTAAACTGTTTTTGACACATTTGAAAAAAAAATAATTTTTATTTATTTACTTATTCCCTTTGGCTGCCCTTGTTGTAATTATTGATGTCATCATTGTTGGGTAGGACAGGGAGAAATGGAGGGAGGAAGGGAAGACAGAAAGGGGGAGAAAAAGAAAGACACCTGCAGACCTGCTTCACTGCCTGTGAAATGACTCCTTTGCAGGTAGGGAGCCTGGGGCTCGAACTGGGATCCTTAAGCCGGACCTTGCGCTTTGCGCCACCGGTGCTTAACTTGCTGTGCTACACCTGCTGTGCTACTGCCTGACTCCCAATGTTTCCTTCTTTTTTTAAAATTTATTTTTTATTTAAGAAAGGATTAATTAACAAAACCATAGGGTAGGAGGGGTACAACTCCACACAGTTCCCACCACCCAATCTCCATATCCCACCCCCTCCCCTGATAACTTTCCCAGTCTCTATCCCTCTGGGAGCATGGACCCAGGGTCACTGTGGGTTGTAGAAGGTGGAAGGTCTGGCTTCTGTAATTACTTCCCCGCTGAACACGGGCGTTGACTGGTCGGTCCATACTCCCAGTCTGCCTCTCTCTTTCCCTAGTAGGGTGGGTCTCTGGGGAAGCTGAGCTCCAGGACACATTGGTGGGGTCTTCAGTCCAGGGAAGCCTGGCCAGCATCCTGATGGCATCTGGAACCTGGTGGCTGAAAAGAGAGTTAGCATACGAAGCCAAACAAATTGTTGAGCAATCATGGACCCAAAGCTTGGAATAGTGGAGAGGAAGTGTTAGGGGGATACTCACTGCAAACTCTAGTGTACTTCTGCTTTCAGGTATATATTTTGCACTAGTTTATGGATATGTGTGAACATATGCTTTCTCTCACAGAACCTGGTGTATATCTAGGTTTTGGGACTTTGTTAGAAAGTGAGCCACCTGCGATGGAATTAGAGAATACTATGAAAGGAAAGGTCTCACCTGAGTAATGAAGCTGAGGGGTTGTCATTCCACACGTGAAGTCTCTGGACACAGTCTGAGCTGAAGCATGTTGAGGTGCGTTGATTAGGTTGCGATCAGCAGATGAAATATTATTTGATAAAGATAAAGATGAGTATGGGATGATCCCACACATCATCAGAAGTTGAAAAAGAAGATCTGAAATGGAAACTAAAAGTAGGATCTGAAAATTGAAAGTAGGCACCAATGTAAAAACTCTGTGATGAGGGGTAGACATGCAGCTTCCTGGGCCAGTGCAGGGTGGGGATGGGTGGGTGGGATGGGACACAGTCTTTTGGTGGTGGGAATGGTGTTTATGTACACTTATAGTAAAGTGTACTCATATAAATGTAGTCACTCGTTAATTAATATGAGAGGGGGAAAATTAATTGTATGTCTCGAGGTTTTTAAAACACAGACTGAGTCTTTTTAATATATAGGCTGTGTAATTGATATGCAGACTCTCTCAAAAGCCTAGACCAAGTAGATCAGAAGCAACCAATAGCACAGCAATATAGAAGATACTGGGTACTGTACAGCAAACCATAACAAAAGGACTTTTCAAAGTTAACCCAATTACCAAATAATGTGATGATAATAGTAACTATCCATTGTCTTTTTGAACCCTAAGACAGCAGGAACCTCACATCTCCACTATAGAGCCTCTACTTCCCCCAGTCCTGGAACCTTAGGATAGGGCCCACTTTCCCGCATGCCTCTCCCAATCCATACCAATGTTTCCTTTTTATAAATAAAAAAAAATTAAAAAATAAAGAGGACAATAGAACTGAACTGAAGACTGGATCTTTTGAATGTCCTTTATTTTTGCAGAGCTGGGGCCTCACAGATGTGCATTTTCATGCCTCTGAAGTTGATGTTTTTTTTCAAATGAGAGAGAGAGGGAGAGGGGAAGAGAGAGAGAGAGAGAGAGAGAGAGAGAGAGAGAACTAGAGCTTTATCTGCTGCCATAGCAATTCCTATGTGGTACCAGGGTTCAAACCTGGGCTATACTGCATGACAAGGCATGTGCCCTCATCACCAGGACTTCACTTCACCCTGACTTTTTTCAGATAGATAGAGCCTGAGAAAGAGGGTGAGAGGAAAGACACTACAGCACCAGAGCTACCTCCCATGTAGTAGGAGAGAGTGAAGGATATCCCAGCATCCATGCTTCTCCGATGGATGGAAGTTGGACTGGAACCTGAGTCACATGCATGGCAGAACAGGTACAGTGTTCAGTGAGCTATCTTGTAACCTCCCCCCCCCACCCTTACTCTACTTCCTTTAGTCATTTTGCTTCACTAAAGAAGCTGAGGAAGATCAATGCAAAATAAAAACTCTTCCTTGGAGTATAGAAATTTTTTTTTCTATAGGAACTGAGGCACTTGAGAGTACTTTTTAGAGAGAGAGGAGAGGAATGACTTTGGTTCTCTTTAAGGAAGCACTCAGCGGTCTTTGGGCACTGGGGAAGACGAATTGAAAGATAATTTGATTTGGGAAATAGCAGTAAATGTAATTGTTTAGATGCTACAAATGGTGTATTGGAATTGAGAAAGGAAAACACAGGGACTGTGGCCAGATGTGTAAGCGGTTGGTTTGTCTTGGTGAGAGAGGAAGGCAAAAAAAATTGCTATTTGACTTTGAATTTTCTTCTGTGTTCATTTTCCCACCCAACTTTTCAAACCACTTTATGGTTCAGGACCATTGAAATCAACAATGAGGTGCTTTTTAAAAAAAAATTTGACATAACATACCATGTTTATCTGGAACCCAGCTTTCCTTCTGAGAGTGGGGTTATCCTTACCATTGTTGTTCTACATTGAGGGCAAGGTCCTCTAGAGGCCCACAAGCAGGATCATGATGATGTCCATGTTGGAGATGCCTAGCTAGGAAGGAGAGGGGATTATGTTAGAGGTCTAGGTCCATCATGTCTATACAACTTCAGCTTTCTAAGAAATGAAAATGTAAAGATGCTTATGAAATTCCTTGAGAAGAATATACCATTTTTGCTTAAGTCAAGGAAAAATATCTGCAAGTTTTAATAGAGTTCAGTTTACTAGTCTTAGCATATGCAGTATTCATGATGGAGCTTAACGGCAAATAGAAGGAGTTTATAGTTAAGAAAGTATCTAAATTCATAGTGTAAACAAAGGAAATTAACCTTGAAGTTAGATGAAGCTTTAAAATTACAGAAGATATTTATATGGAATTTAAATTGTGTTGGTATGCTTCTGGATTCTACTTGTGAAGCCTTCTGTTTTTATCATCACGTTGGGTTCGCTTGTGTTGCTTGCTATGTGTTCTGTTTGCACGTCCACTGTTGGCTGGGCACCCCCTGCATCCAGGATATTGGTTTGGTCTCCCCCTCCCCCCACCTCTGGGACATTTGGTTTAGTCATCGCTGGTTCCTGCTTCTTTCTTCTCCCCGCCCCCTTCTTCTTCTAGCGTTTGCCCTTCTTCCATAGCCAGTCAACAGCGTCAGGTTGAGCCTGATGTAGTTTCAAGACCTCCTTTGTATCTAGAGAGGTGGCAGTCGTTGACTATGTGGGTCATAGTCTGTCTGGAGCCGCAGGGGCAGTTCGGGTCATCTCTGGCTCCCCAGCGATGGAACATAGCGGCCGGGCCATGGCCTGTTCGACCCCTATCATATGTATTTCCTTTGTTCCTGACTCTTCCACTGGAGGAGAGGGATGCAGGACAGAATTGGGTTGTGATTAGATTAGATTAGTTTGTTGAACCGCATCCCCACTAGTGAATAAAGATTGAACTGCCTTCTCAGCTCAGCCACGAGTCTCTGGTCGTCTCTGTCTCCCGCCCGCGAAGCCAGCCCAGCAAAACGACAATATTGATTCCTTTTTCTTGACTTTTACAATTAAGATAATTTAAAAACACCAAGTTTTGAAGACTTAGCAATGTGATTTGAGAAGAGGTTATCATAAGTAGAGTTACAATGGGATTGGCAGGTGGCTCACCCAGCAGAGCACACTTTTGAGGTTCAAAACCCCAGCTCCCACCTTCATGGGAAAAAATTCATTGTAAATGTAATAGTTCTGCAGCTATCTCTTCTCTATATCCCTCTTATTCTTCTTTTTTAAAAAAACATTTACTTATTTATTTTCCCTTTTGTTGCCCTTGTTATTTTATTGTGGTAGTTATTATTATTGTTATTACTGATGTCATCATTGTTGTCATTTCAGTCCTAACTGAGAGAAATGGAGAGAGGAGGGGAAGACAGAGAGGGGCAGAGAAAGATAGAGAGATAATTCGCCTGTGAAGCGATTCCCCTGCAGGTGGGGAGCCAGGGGCTTGAACCGGGATCCTTATGCCGGTCCTTTGCGACACATGCGCTTAACCCGCTGCGCTGCCGCCCAACTACCAACATATCCCTCTTCTTATATCTGTCTCTTATCCTCTTATCAATAAGAAAGAAAAGAGAAAAAAGGCCACTGAGAGTGGTAGAACAGTGCAGGCACCTAGTGATAACCATGGTTGCAAAATAAATTATTAAGTAAATAAAAACATATAAAAGAAGTGTACAGCATTACAACCCTACACTCAAGAGCCTTGCTTTCCACCCTCTGCACTCTGAACAGCTTAGTTTTGCTCAAGCAGCCTGGTGCTTATCGATTTCTGAAAGTCTCATGTCCAGCAGTACGCTCTCAGAACTTTCCTTTAAAATAAAATCAGGCAGGATCCAATGGGACTGCTCCAAGTGTTCTTTTGGCAGACCTTGATTAATTCATTTCAAAGCACTTATTCCTGGAACACAACCCTCTGGTTCAGGAGAGAGGAACAGTTGGCATGGGGTTTACTGTGAAAGTTGCTTCACACAAACACTGACAACTTTTTCTGTTACCTTTGATTTTTCTTTTGCAAAATATCTGCAGTGTAATATTATTTTTATTTTAAAATGTGTATTTTAAAATATCATTTTTTAGATTATTGTTTCTAAATAAACATTTTAATGTATTTGGTTTTGTCTCCAAGGTATTCACTGGGAGTTTGTGCTAGCACACCTTCGTTGCTCTTGAGGAGGGGGATCAAGGAGATATCACATTCCACAGAGCTCACATTACCATGTGCCATGACCTGCCCCCTGGCCACCACATGGAAACGCCATGGACAGAGAAGACTTTAAGAGTAATACCATGGTGTCTGCTTTCTTTGTCTTTCCTTTGTCCTCTCTATTTGAAAAATACTTTTGCTTTTGGCATACCTATGTAGAATTTCTAGTGATTGACAACATAGAGTCTTCTTTTTTTAATTGTATTTATTTATGAGAAAGGTAGGAGGAGAGAGAAAGAACCAGACATCACTGTGGTACACATGTGCTGCCGGGGATCGAACTCAGGATCTCATGCTTGAGAGTCCAAAACTTTATCACTACGCCATCTCCCAGACCACAACAACATAGAAACTTCTTCATGGTGGTGACTGTGGTCTCTGAATCTGTGTATTCAAGGTGTGCAGTATCTCACACAAATATGCACATGAAACTATGCTCCTGAAAACGTATACTTTCATAAAACTACATTAAATTACTAATTACTTTTGAGGAGAAAATAGTCATTGGTTACATTTCGTGTACTGCTATGACTCTTGGATTCTGTGTTTTTAAGAAATAAGAAGTACCATTGCCAGAAAGAGATGCATCAGAAGCAAAGTTGATTTGATATGGTATTCAGTGCACGCATTAGAAATGAGCTAAAATAAATCTAACTAGGATTATGGGAATTGAAGCTAAGAGCAAATCTGGTCCATGGAATATGAATGTATTTTATTTCTTAGATAGAGATGAAGAAAGAAGAGAGAGAGAGAGAGAAAGAGAGGTGAGGGAGAGAGAGATATCCATAGCACTGAAGCTTACATCAGTGCAGTAGGGGGATCGGGTCTGAACGTGGGTTGTGCACATGGCAAAGCAGTGCTCTATCCAAGTGAGCTTTTTTTGCCATTCCACAAAATGCTCTTATTACTCTGATGGCAGCTTTACATTCCCACCAGCGGTGCATGGAGAGTGAGAGAGAAAAGGAAAGAAAAAACTGATAGCAGGTTGCTGACTTTGAAGATAGAAGGAGACCATATGCCCAGCAATGTGGGTGACCACTATAATATGGAAGAGGAAAAGGAATGAATCATTTTCTATAATCTACAGAAAGAAACATAACTATTCTGGCCCTTTAATTTTGTCCCATTGTAATCCATCCATGTCAGATTTCTAAACTGAAGAATCATAAGAAATTATATTATTTTAGCTCCCTCTTTTGGGGTTAATTTATTATTATAACAACAAGGAACTAGTTCACGGATTGTTGTTGATCTAATCAGGTTGTAGTGTACTTTAGTGGAGAAGCGTAGATTGCATTGAAAAGTATTTAGGAGGTAGAACTGGCAGAGATCAAATAATTGGAATTGAGTGTGAGAGAAAATGGTGGTCATGTGAATAGAGGCTCTAATCTTCAATTGGAAAAGAAAAAGAGAGAAGAAAGTGATGCCTTGGCCTAATTATCAATTAACTGTAGACATTACTATTTTAAAAATAGTCTAGAGTTAGAAAGCTGGCATTAAAGTTATTACACTGGGAGTTGGGCGGTAGGGCAGCGGGTTAAGCGCAGGTGGTGCAAAGTGCAAGGACCAGCATAAGGATCCTGGTTCAAGCCCCCAGTTCCCCACCTGTAGGGGTGTCATTTCACAAGCGGTGAAGCAGGTCTGCAGGTGTCTTTCTCTCTCCCCCTCTGTCTTCCTAATCTGTTTTCAATTCTGAAGGCCATGGCAAGAATTCACCATAGTGTAAATATATAACATATTGTGAATATATAAACTACAACCACATCCTAGAAGGTCCTTGAGAATTAGGTTTGGGGTCAGTCATGCTCAGAAAACTGACTTACTATCTATTTACTATCTCTCTCCATTTCTCTCTGTCTTATCCAACAATGATGACAACAACAATAACTACAGCAATAAAACAACAAGGGCAACAAAAGAGAATAAGTATATATATAAATATAAAGTTATTATACTTTGTGTGGTATAAGTAGCATTTCAAGCTGGGGACTAGCCATTTGACTGTAGAAAAGATGGTTAACTTCTATGCGATTTAGTTTTTACATCTATAACAGCTTGACAGTGATGTCACCCACTTCATCAAATTAATTTGGGTATAAACTAAGATTACCTTATAAAATAACTGGGCCAGTGTCAGACTAGAAGGAACACAAAATTGCCCGCTATTGTTATTAAGTATTGTCATTTGAAGTATATTACTAGTTTTGCCTTTTTGTGATGAAACGCCTAATCCGTTTTCAGTTCTGAAGGCCACGGCAGGAATTCACCATAGTGTGAATATGGAACGTATTGTGAATATAAAAACTACAACCACATCCTGGAAGGTCCTTGAGAATTAGGTTTGGAGTCAGTCATGCTCAGAAAACTGATTTACTATCTGTTTGAAGATAGGAAACACTCTATTCCAATCTGTATCTTAAAAACTGAGTTGATTGGTCTAGGAGATTTCTGTCTTTTATTCCATGTACTTATTATTAATAAAATATGACATCATATGAACCAACTTCAGCTTTTCTTTACCAACATAGTTTCTTCATACTCTATCTCTGTTACATAGTATTATGCAGAATTCTAAACAGCTCTTTCTTTTATCTTTGATGCATACTCTGCTGTTATGATTAGACTGCTATATATTATTTATTATCCTCTCTAGCATGCTACTTCATGCTGAGTGAAAAGTAGAGGTGAGTAAAATGCCTGAAATTACACTGAAATAAGAGAGCAAACAAAACCAGGCCTTCTGAATAGATAGCTCTGCAAATTATTTCTCTGGTGCAGTTTTGTGCTCCCTATAGTATTCTTAGTAGTTCATTCATTCATAAGTATTCTCCAAAAAATGTATGATGCCACCTTGCTAGAAAGGTGGAGGGTATCATGTAATATACAATCCAATTACTATTGCAAATGCTTTCAGTTGTTAAATGCTGAACAGTTTATGCTATTAATTGCATCTATCCTTGTATTTAATATGCATCAGTGCCAGAAATAGGCAATACAGCCTTTTGAGAGTACTTTGAACTTAGTAAACATAATATGGGTTTTTAAAAGAAATTGCTTTTAATAATTTGGATTATTAAAGGATATAATGTAAGGGTATTTAATGATGTTCTACTCTGTTTTGTTGTTATTCCTGCAACATTGAGCAAGTTGTTTAAACACTTGAAAAAGCTAATCTCTGATTTCTCTTTAGAGGTTAGGAAAAGGACCAATAGACTTTAAAGTCGGCTTTCTAGATTGTTCAGTCATATGAACCATATTTTCTTTTCTTTTTTGTATTATTATTATTATTATTTGCCTCCAGGGTTATCTCTGGGGCTCGGTGCCTGCACTATGAATCCACTGCTCCTGGAGGCCATATTTTTCCATTTTGTTGCCTTTGTTGTCGTTGTTTTGCTATTATTGTTATTGGATAGGACAGAGAGAAATCGAGAGAAGAGGGGAAGACAGAGAGGGGTGAGAGAAAGATAGATACCTGCAGACCTGCTTCACCGCTTGTGAAGCAACCCCCCTGCAGGTGGGGACCCGGGGACGCGAACCTGGATTCATGAGCCTGCCCTTGCTCTTCCTTCTATATGCGCTTAACCTGCTGCAGTACCTCCAGCCACTGTGAATCATACTTTCTTCAGAACTAAACCCAGGAAGTCAGGCGGTAGTGCAGTGGGTTAAGTGTACGTGCACAAAGCGCAAGGACCAGCATAAGGCTCCCAGTTTGAGCCCCAGGCTTCTCACCTGCTGGGGAGTCGCTTCACAGGCAGTGAAGCAGGTCTGCAGGTGTCTATCTTTCTCTCCCCCTCTCAGTCTTCCCCTCCTCTCTCCATTTCTCTCTGTCCTATCCAACAACGATGACATCAATAACAACAACAACAATAACTACAACAGCAACGAAAAACAACAAAGGCAACAAAAAGGGAAAATAAATAAACAAAAAATTTAAAAAAATAACTAAACCCATTGTTTCTATTTGATTGAAAATATTAGGTTATTCTGAATTTGAAAATTTTATCATTTTTATTAGTGATTTACAAGATTACAGTGATAACATTCTACACAACTCCCACCGCCAAAGTTCTGTCTTCCCCCTTCCCCACTCAGGATTACTACCATATTTCTCCCAAGTTCTTAGAGATTAGTTGGCTACTGTTTTCTTGCAAGTTCATATGTTTTAACTTTCTATATTCCACATATACATGAAACCATGTGGTAGTTGTCTTTTACTCTCTTTACTTTGCTAAGCATAATAACCTCCACTTCCATCCATTATGTTCCAAAGGATACACTATCATATTTTGAATTGCCTAGTAGTACTCCACTGAGTATATGTTTCATAATATCCTTTTAAAAAAATAAGTTAACTAATTAATTGCTTTGTTAGAGACAGTGAGAAATTGAGAAGGAAGGGGACATAGAGAGGGAGAAAGACAAAGAGACACATGCAGTACTGCTTCACCACTTTCCTAGTTTCTCCCTGCAAGTGGGGCTGGGGGATAAAACCCGGGTCCTTGTACATTGTACCATGTGCACTTAGCCAGGTGCGCTACCACGTAGCCCCTGTTCCATAACTTCTTTGTCCAGTCCTCTGTTGATGGGCATCTAAGTTGCTTCCATACTTTGGCTATTGTGAATAATGCAGTTATGAACATGAGCATGTATATGTCCCTTTGAATTAGTGTCGTCATATTATTTGGGTAAATGGCCAGGAGTGATCTCATTGCATCATAACTGAGTTTGAAAATTGATTATATCATAAAGCAAGGATACTTTGCTATCCTAATTGCTCATTATATCGAATAGATAGTTTTTATTCTTTTCTTGTGGCTGGGGAAGGATAGCTCAGGCTGGGGGCGGGGGTGGTACCCCGAGAGGAAAGTCACTAAATGTCTGCAAAAGCAAAGAATACGGCCCAGGTGGTGAGTGAACATGCTACAATGTGCAAGGACCCAGGTTCAAGCCCCTGCTCCCCACTTTCAGGGGGAAAGCTTCACAGGTGGTGAAGCTGGGTTGCAGGTGTCTGTCTATTAACCTCTCTCCCCCTTCATCAAGTCTCTGGATATCTCTATCTAATAAATAAATAAATAAAGATTATAAAAATTTAAAAAATAGGATATTCAAAAGCAAACAACACATTTTCCTTATAAATATTCAGAACATTTAAAATGGGATTATTAGATTTCAGTTTTTAGGATTTCTTTATTTTTTTTTTTGCTGTTTGGCCACTCTTTTTTTTTTTTTTAATTTTTTATTTAAGAAAGGATTAGTGAACAAAAGCATAAGGTAGGAGGGGTACAATTCCACACAATTCCCACCACCCAATCCCCATAACCCACCCCCTCCCATGGTAGCTTTCCCATTCTCTATCCCTCTGGGAGCATGGACCCAGGGTCATTGAGGGTTGCAGAAGGTAGAAGGTCTGGCTTCTGTAATTGCTTCCCCGCTGAACACGGGCGTTGACTGGTCGGTCCATACCCCCAGTCTGCCTCTCTCTTTCCCTAGTAGGGTGTGTCTCTGGGGAAGCTGAGCTCCAGGACACATTGGTGGGGTCTTCAATCCAGGGAAGCCTAGCCAGCATCCTGGTGGCATCTGGAACCTGGTGATTGAAAAGAGAGTTAACATATGAAGCCAAACAAATTGTTGAGCAATCATGGATCCCAAGCTTGGAATAGTGGAGAGGAAGTGTTAGGGAGGTACTCACTGCAAACTCTAGTGTAATCCTGCTTTCAGGTATATATTTTGCAGTAGTTTATGGATACGTGTGCACATAAGCTCTCTCTCACAGAAACTGGTGTATATCTAGGTTATGGGACTTTGTTAGAAAGTGAACTACCTGAGATGAAATTAGAGTGTACTATTAAAGGAAAGGTCTCACCCGAGTAATGAAGCTGAAGGGTTGTCATTCCACACGTGAAGTCTCTGGATACAGTCTGAGGTGAAGCATGTTGAGATGGCAATCGTTGCTTTGGTTAGGTTGTGATCGGCGGATGCAATATTATTTGGTTTGGATTGGGAGATGCATACGGGAAAGTGGGCCCTATCCAAGGGTGCCAGGACTGGGGGAAGTAGGGGCTCTATAGTGAAGATGTGAGGTTCCTGCTGTCTTAGGGTTCAAAAAGACAATCAATAGTTAATATTATTATCACATTATTTGTTAATTGGGTTAACTTTGAAAAGTCCCTTTGTTATGGTTTGCTGTACAGTACCCAGTATCTTGTATATAGCTGTGCTATTGGAAGCTTCTAATCTACTTGGTCTAGGCTTCTGAGAGAGTCCGCATATCAAATACGTAGCCTATATATTAAAAAGATTCAGTTTGTCTTTTGAGAAACTTTGAGACATACAATTGATTTCCCCCTCTCATATTAATTAACTACTGATTTATATGTCTACATTTTGCTAGGAGTGTACATAAACACCATTCCCACCACCAAAGGACTGTGACCCATCCCTCCCGCCCACTCCCACCCCCCACTGGCCCAGGAAGCTACATGTCCACCCCTCACCACTGGGTTTTTACTTTGGTGCCCTACTTACAATTTGATCAGGTCCTGCTTTTAGTTTCCCTTTCAGATCTTCTAAGTCAGCTTCTGTTGATGAGTGGGATCATCCCATACTCATCTTTATCTTTCTGACTTAGTTCACTTAACATAATTCCTTCTAGCTCTGTCCAAGATGGGTCAGAGAAGGTGGGTTCATTGTTCTTGATAGCTGCATAGAATTCCATTGTGTATATATACCACAGCTTTCTCAGCCACTCATCTGTTGTTGGGCACCTGGGTTGCTTCCAGGTTTTAGCTATTATGAATTGTGCTGCTATGAACATAGGAGTACACACCTCTTTTTGGTTGGGTGTTATGGAGTCCTTGGGGTATAACCCCAGGAGAGGAATTATTGGGTCATATGGAAGGTCCATGTCTAGCCTTCTGAGAGTTTTCCAGACTGCTCTCCACAGAGGATGTACCAATTTACATTCCCACCAGCAATGTAAAAGGGTTCCTTTGTCCCCACAACCTCTCCAGCATTTGTTGCTGCTGTCCTTTTTGATGTATGCCATTCTTCCAGGAGTGAGGTGGTATCTTAGTGTTGTCTTAATTTGCATTTCTCTGACGATCAGTGACCTAGAGCAGTTTTTCATATGTTTGTTAGCCTTTTGGATCTCCTCTGTGGTGAATGTTTTGTTCATTTCCCCTGCCCATTTTTGGATGGGGTCATTTGCTTTTTTGGTGCTAAGTTTGCTGAGCTCTTTATATATTTTGGTGATTAGTTTCTTGTCTGATGTCTGGCATGTGAAGATCTTCTCCCATTCTGTGAGGGGTCTCTCTGTTTGTTTAATAGTTTCTTTGGATGTGCAGAAGCTTTTCAATTTGATGTAGTCCCATTGGTTTGTTTCTGCTTTGGTCTTCCTTGCAATTGGGTTTGATTCATCAAAGATGTCCTTGAGGTGTATGTGGGAAAGTGTTTTACCAATGTTTTCCTCTAAGTATTTGATTGTTTCTGGTTTGACATCTAGGTCTTTGATCCATTTGGAGTTGATTTTTGTTTCTGGTGAGATAAAGTGGTTCAATTTCATTCTTCTGCATGTTTCAACCCAGTTTTCCCAGCACCATTTATTGAAGAGAGCCTCCTTTTTTCATTTAATCATTTGGGCCCCCTTATCAAAGATTAGATGCCCATAGGTGTTGGGATTTACTTCTGGGCTTTCAATTCTGTTCCACTGGTCTGTGTGCCTATTTTTGTTCCAGTACCATGCTGTTTTGATGATGATGGCTTTATAATATAGTTTAAGGTCTGGGAGTGTTATGCCTCCATTTATGTTTCTTTTCCTTAAGATGGTTTTGGCAATTTTAGGTGTTTTCAGGTTCCAGATAAATGATTGTAGTGTTTGTTCTATTCTCTTAAAGAAGCCTGGTGGAACTTTGATGGGTATTGCATTAAATTTGTATATGGCTCTGGGGAGAATATTCATTTTGATGATATTTATTCTTCCAATCCATGAGCATGGGATATCTCTCCATTTCTTGTTATCAGTTTCTATCTCCTTGAGTAGCGACTCATAGTTTTCAGCATACAAGTCTTTCACTTCTTTGGTCAACTTTATTCCTAGGTATTTGATTGATTTTGCTGAAACAATAAATGGGAGTGATTTCTGGATGTCTTCTTCTTCAGATTTAGTGTTTGCATAAAGAAATGCCACTGATTTTTGTACATTGATTTTGTAGCCTGATACCTTGCTATATTGCCTAACAACTTCCAGTAATTTTCTACTGGATTCTTTAGGTCTTTCTATGTATACTATCATATCATCTGCAAATAGTGAGAGCTTGACTTCTTCCCTTCCATTCTGTATCCCTTTGATTTCTTTCTCTTGCCTGATTGCTATGGCAAGAACTTCCAATACTATGTTGAAGAGTAACGGTGACAGTGGACAGCCCTGTCTAGTCCCCGATCTGAGGGGGAATGCTTTCAGCTTCTGTCCATTGAGTATGATGTTGGCTGTAGGTTTGCTATATATAGACTCCACTATCTTGAGGAATTTCCCATCTATTCCCATTTTTTGTAGAGTTTTGAGCATGAATGGGTGTTGGATTTTGTCAAAGGCTTTCTCTGCATCTATTGAGATAATCATGTGGTTTTTGGCTTTGCTTTTATTGATGTGATGAATGTCATTGATTGATTTACGGATGTTGAACCAGCCTTGCATTCCTGGGATGAATCCCACTTGGTCATGATGAACAATCTTTTTGATGTGTTGCTGTATCCGGTTGGCCAAGATCTTTTTAATATTTTGGCATCTATGTTCATCAGAGATATTGGTCTGTAGTTTTCCTTTTTTGTTCTGTCCCTATCAGCTTTTGGTATCAGGGTGATGTTGGCTTCATAAAAGGTGGAAGGGAGTATTCCTGTTTCTTCAATCTTATGGAATAGCTTAAGAAGTATGGGTATTAACTGTTTCCTGAAAGTTTTGTAGAATTCCTTTGTGAAGCCATCTGGTCCAGGACTTTTGTTGTTGGGGAGATTCTTAATAACGGTTTCAATTTCTTTGTCTGTGATTGGCGCATTTAGATTTTGTAGTTCTTCTTGGTTCAGTTTCGGAAGTGCATAGGTTTCTAGGAATTGTTCCATTTCTTCCAGATTCTCTAGCTTGGTGGCATATAGTTCTTTATAGAAGTTTCGTAGAATTCTCTGGATTTCTGTGGTGTCAGTTGTGATATCTCCTGTATCGTTTACAATTCTATTAATTTGAGTCTTCTCTCTCTTTTGTTTGGTGAGTCTGGCTAGGGGTTTGTCAATTTTGTTTAATCTTTCAAAGAACCAACATTTGGCTTCATTGATCTTTTGTATGGTTCTTTTATTTTTGATGTTGTTTATTTCTGCTCTAACTTTAGTGAGAGTTTTTAGGATTTCTAAAAGCAAAAGCTAATCAGACACTGAGCTGAGCCTGTAAAATACCTGTTGATGTTAAATGGCCATTAAGGAAGTATGTGAGAAGTATTAGAGAAAAGGGAAGGGAGGTAGTACTGGCTGAGAATTTGCTGAGACAGACAAGGGCATTGGCAGTGTGGTCTGAGCTGACAACCAGCCACAGCAGGAAGTTAAGGGTAGGGGAAGAAGGCAAGGTCTTAGAGAGGTTTCTGTAGGCACCTGCTGGTGGATACCCACAAAAAGATGAAGAAACTGGTTCTGCTGATTAGCAGGGCCAATGTGAAGGTCATAAATTTGATCCTGACAAATTTTAATTACTCATATATTGACCAGAACACATAGTAAACAACTACAGAGAGAAGAATTTGAGAACAGGGACATTTTTTGGATTCACACTGCTCTTAGGCTGTGGTCAGTTGTAATTCTAAGCACACTCTAGGAAAAATGCCAGCTGAAATAATGGGCTAGACTTTGGAGAATGGCAATGACCACATTATTAGACTTTAAATACTAGGTGGAAGGAACATTAAGGAAAGTTGATTTTGAAGGAATGTATGGCTAGCACAAAGGACTTTTGATGGAACTTTTATAATGTTAAGGGGAGGAGGAGGAGAATACTTAAAGGCAAACTGAAGTGCTTCTTCAAAATCAATAAAGAAAATTAAACCTCTTTAATGATCATTATCCAGTAATACAGTCTCAGAGCCAGGGTCTGCCTTAATATATCAAGTGTCTTTCTGGTCTTCAAAAAGTTGCTTTTTGTTACTTTTTCATATGTCTAATCAAGTAGATGGGTTTTTATTTGGATCTTAATCTCAGTGAGTAATATCATATCAACAAAATTGTCCAAATTTAGGTTATTGAGATAGAATAGAATTTACATATCTTTTTAACCATGTATTTTCCAATTTCTGTCATCATGTATATCTGTTTAAACCAAGTAATAAATATTGGTATGTTACTACTTAATAAAACATGCATCCCTATCAGTCTTCAGGCTCAGGGAAAATAAAAAAAACTAGTATAGCCACAGACCCTTTGGAAAATAACTAAAATATGCCTACTACCTATCTAAAAAGCTGAGAACCTGCCCCACCCAACTCTTCATCTGCACTATTCCAGCCTTTAGGTTCATGATTAACCAACAACTTGTTTTATTTTATATGTTAACTCTCTTTTCAGCCACCAGGTTCCAGATGCTAGCATGATGCCAAGCAGACTTCCCTGGACAGATGACCCCACCAGTGTGTCCTGGAGCTCTGATTCCCCAGAGCCCCACCCCACTAGGGAAAGAGAGAGGCAGACTGGGAATATGGATCAACCTGTCAATGCCCATGTTCAGCAAGAAAGCAATTACAGAAGCCAGACCTTCCACCTTCTGAATCCCACAATGACGTTGGGTCCATACTCCCAGAGGGATAAACAATAGGAAAGCTATAAAGGGAGGGGATGGGATACGGATTTCTGGTAGTGTGAACTGTGTGGAGTTGTACCCCTCTTGTCCTATGGTTTTGTCAGTGTTTCCTTTTTATAAAATAATAGTAATAGTAATAATAATAATAGTAATACCATTTGTCCCACCATTTCCCCACTAGTGCCCCCTTTATGTCCCAGATTCTACCTGGGATTCCACATTGAAGCCATCATTTCTTCTTAGACTTCTGTGACAAGTTAACAGCTTCTCTGATTTTCTTTTTTTAAATGCTTTTGAGGATTTTGAGGCATATCAGTCAAGATACTTTGTAGCTTGACAACCAAAATATTATTTTTTCTCTTTCCCCTTGTGATTAAGCTGACATTATGATTTTCTGGGAAGAATAATATCACAGAGGTGAAATGCAGATCAAGGTGAACAAATTATCAATATGACTTATCACTGTGATGTTAATATTGTAAGAGAGTATTTGACAGCTTTCTCCATTGTACAGTTACTAGCTTTCTATTTCTTTTTTAAAATTTTACATTTTTTATATTTCATTTATTATATAGAGATAAATCAAAACAAAAGGGGGTGATAGATAAATAGACACATACAGCACTTCTTTACCACTTGTGAAGCTTTGCCCCTTCAGGTGGGGACTGGGGTCTTGAACCTGAGACCTTGTACATGTAGGTGTGCCACCACCTGGTCCTCTAGCTTTCCCTTTCTATTCTCTATTCTTTGGAAGAATCCTTAAGTCATCCCACACAATCTCAAGGGTGGGGGGAGAACTAAGTTCTATTTCCTACAGGCATAAGCATCATCATGTATTACAATCATACTTTGGATTTGTTGGCTTTGCAACTGGTTAGATTTGGTCTTTGATGTGTTTTGATGCTTCAGAACTCGGTGCTTATTTGACACTCACTGAAGTGGGCTTCTGGGGGACAAGGGTTTTGAGGAGCAGGGGTGAGGGATAAGGGACACACATAAAGGGAAGAACAAGAGCAGTGGAATGGACAGCAGTGGGGATGGGGTTCCCAGGCAACAGCAGGGTTTACAAAGAGAGCTGCATTATGGCCATTCTGGTGTTGTCCCTGGAAGTCTATAACCACTACTGCAGGCAATGCCTGCTTCATTTCTTCTCTGCAGCACAACTGGGCTGGGAAAGTAGGAGGGGGATAGTTGGCAGGGTAGTAACTGTTTTCCCAACTCCAGTGCCAGCCATTGATGCCAGTCTTTCAGCACTCATTTTCAACACTGGTTGAGCCTTTTGAAACCAATCAATAATTATGATTGAGTTACTACTATATGTGGAGTTCCCCTGTAATAGTAGTTTGTATGATTTACTTGCTTGTTTACTTGCAATTTGATCTAGTTAATTATGTATTTATAACATGATGGTGTTTTGAATTGTGCAGCTACTACTTTCCTTATCTTTTTTAAAATTTAATTTTTCCAGTATTTTACTTATTAAAGGGAAATCGAGAGGAAAGGAGGAGATAGGTAAATAAAACACCTACAGAATTGCTTCACCACCTGTGTGTATTGTAATTTGATACTATGGGTTATAATCTAATATCCATTGTTCATTTTATTGCTCAAAATGTTGCTGCTTTGGTCACTCTGTGCTTGATGTGTTTGAATCAGCTATTTTTAATACCTGGAATAGGAAGGCATCTTAGCTACTGGTAATGAAACAGTACAGATTAACTTAAGTCAAATAAGGAAAATGTATTATAAGGGCATGGGATCATTGCTCAGTGGCTTTGGACCAGATTACACTTGAGTATTCAAAGGTTTGGAATGGATGTTGGAAGGTGGTCAGCACTCCCGCCTTGCTTTTTGCTTTGCTCTCTGTAACCAGGTTATTCTGCTGCCTGCTCGGCTTCAGACCACAAGGTGGTGAAGGGATGCTATTTCAGAACTGAAGACGTCATTAAACGTACAACCACATAAAGAGAGTGGTGTGGATTAATATTTCATACCAAAATTATTTAGAAAGGAAATAATATTTTCCAAACTTCATTTATTATTCTATTTTGAAATCAGGAATTAGACCCAGAGTTCCGTGCACATGCTATACCAGTAAGCAGTCACCCTGACTTAATTTTATATTCTTTAGTTTTTGAAAGAGAGGAGAGACACAACACAGCTCCACCGTCCATGGAACTCCCCTTGGCACTGTCCATGGTGCTCTCATGTAGCACCATGGCTGTCATCCAGGGCCTCACACACACCAGTACGTGTATTCTACATTATGTGTTGTCTCTTGGCTGCTGCTGCTGCTGTGAAATTTGTTGCTAGGAAGTGAGCCCAGGGCCTTATACATATCTGATCCTGCTGAAAATTTCCCCAACACTTTTTTTCCCTTTATTTTGGGAATGAGAGGGTAAAGAGATAAAGAAATGGAAAGATACCATAGCACCACTGCACCATTAGTAGAGTTCCCTTGGGGTTGTCAATGGTGCTTTTATGTATTATTGGAGCCTCAACCCAGGTCCTTATACATGGGAAATCATGTACTTTTCTGGCAGAAACATCTCTAGCCTGCTGTCTAACATAGTTTAGATGTGAATTAACTGAGATATTCTATGTTCTGGCTAGGTGAGTAATACAAGATCCACCCCAGTATCAATATTTTAGATTAGGAAGTTGCTTTCCAGGGAAGGATATGATTGCTTTAACTTGCCAGACACCTCTACAGAATCCATTGTAAACATCTGACCTTACAAAGAATGCTCCCTCATCCCTCAATGTACTATTCTCTTTGTTCTGCACGGGAACTTTTAGACGAAACACTACTTCTCTGCTATCATCTCTGTCCATTACCACCTTTTAGTTTTATCCTCATATAATCACCTATATAGCTTAAGTACTGATGTATATTTTTTACTATGTATTCCTTGTTTCACTTCACATCTTTATTTCTTAAGATTTGAAGCCTCTTGAGGAACTTTTTATGTGTAGTTCCTCTTAACATCACTGAGATCTATTATAGTCCCTAACACATTATGTGTTCAGTAAATTGTTTTTGAATGAATAAGTGAACAAATATTCAAAGGATATACATTTAAATAAGGCAGGGCTGAAGACATGGAAATTAAAATGCAAAAAGTAATGAGCTTTAGGTAAAAACACATTAATACTTGCTGATAAAAGTTAAAGAAAAAAAATTCCTTTCTGCCACTCCCTACAAAGAAATCTTAGAAAATAGGCTGCCTTAAAAGAAAACCACGGCTTTTCAGTGATGGGATAAATTGGGAAGATTCAAAGGCAAATAAGCTGAACATTTTCTAAGAGATAAGTGGAGTGAAAGAAAAAATCAAAGAGTATTAATTTGCAGGGCCTAATTCAATCAGCAAGAAAGGATGTCTCAAATGTATTTGTAGGAGACAGGCGGTAACGAGAAAATTGGTTTGCTAAAAAATGAGAATGGGGAATTCGAGATATAGACTAAGCAAAGGGAAATCTGTTCAACAGCTGTAGTTTGCACTGCTTTTTACAGATCTAAAGGGAGATAAGGAATCTCAGAATTGAAACTGTAGGTCTTGATTTGAAATAGACAAGCCACAGCTGAGAATGTGCAGATGACTAGGAAGAGGTAGATGGTTGAAGGGAACACAGTTCAAACTTTATCTATGGGTCTAGACAGTGTCTAGATAGATGTTATGATGAAGCCACATCCCATACTTAATCTTGTCAGACTTCTTGATTTTTCAGTCAACTGATGCCAGTGATCTAACAATATTTAAGAATCCCATTTCCAATTCTCAACCTGATGATTTTGTCTGTGGCCAAAAATTAACACAGCTGAAAAGGAGAGAGACCAGTAGCCCCCCCCACACACACACACACACTGGAAAAAAGATCCATGTGCTTTCACGAAAATATGTGCTGTCCAGAATAATGGCCTTTAACCACATGCACCTATTTTAGTTAAGACTAACATTAATCCCAGGAGGCTCACACTTTACAATGGTGAGGACTTGGGTTTGAGCCACTGTCCTGAACACCCACTGTTGGATAGTATGCCAGCTCCCCCTGGCTTCTGCTTAACCATATGCCTATATAGGGATAGATTTAATCCCATTCAAAGCTTTGGTCTATTTACATAAATCACTTTTACATTTACATAAAGCATTCCAGGGCATTGGTGGTTCAGTGATAGGATTCTCGCCTGCTCTGTCCCCTCCTTGTCACACTCTGATTTTCACCAGTCACTTTTCTCTCCACCCTCTCTATGTCACATCCTGTTTCCACCCTACTTGGCAAGTATTTATAAAGACAGCATTGTGAGTTTTAGGGTACTTGAGTTTAGCTTAGCTTGTCTTAGACTGTGCTGCGTCCTGCATGAATAAAGAGATACTGCCTACAGCTCAACCATGAGTCCCTGGTCGTCTGTTACCCGCCCGTGAAGCCAGCCCGGCAAAAACAACATAGCCCATCGAAAACAACAACCCACTACGTGGATGCCCCATGCCAAGGGGAAGATGTATTGTGGTGGAGCAGTGTGGCAGTGCCCCTCCTCTTTCTCTGTCTCTCACCCCCCTCGTTCTTTGTCTTAAGGAAAAAGGAATTGTTGGAAATTGTGCAAGTGCAGAACCCCAGGAAAACCTTGTCAGTAGAAGAGATAATAATAATGATGATGACGATGATGTTATATAAACAGTTGTAAATGTTCAATAGTTACGTGGAAATGGTAATTATCATATTGAACAACACAGTATAGAGCACTTCAGACATTATGGGAAATTGTGTCAGGCAGCTCTAGTCTATGCTTTAATAATTGCTTTGAAGTAAACAGAGGGCATGCTTTATTTTTTATATATTTTTTATTTATAAAAAGGAAACATTGACAAAACCATAGGATAAGAGGATACCTCCACACAATTCCCATCACCAGACCTCCATATCCCATCCCCCTCCCCTAATAGCTTTCCTATTCTTTATCCTTCTGGGAGTATGGACCCAAGGTCATTGTGGGATGCAGAAGGTGGAAGGTCTGGCTTCTGTAATTGCTTCCCCACTGAACATGGGCATTGACAGGTCGATCCATACTCCCTGCCTGCCTCTCTCTTCCCTAGTGGGGAAGGGCTCTGGGTAAGTAGAGCTCCAAGGCACATTGGTGGGGTTGTCTGTCCAGGGAAGTCTGGTTGCATCCTGATAGCATCTGGAGCCTGGTGGCTGAAAAGAGAATTAACATACAAAGCCAAACAAATTGTTGAACAATCATGGACCTAAAGTCCGGAGTAGTGCAGATGAAGTGTTGGGGGGGGGGTCCTCCACTTTGTAGATAGCTAGTAGGCATATTTTAGTTATATTTCAAAGGGCCTGTAGCTATACTAGCGTTTATATATATATATATATATATATATATATATATATATTTATTTATTTATTGCCTGAGCCTGAAATCTGATATGCAGGTGGATCCTAATTATTGTCTGGGGAGATGATGTCATGGCTGGAAAAAGAGCCAGAAACCTGGATCAGGGAAAAGAGTAGCTCCCTAAAATGGGAAAGATATATAAATATTGTTTACTGTAAACCACATAAATTTGATGTGATCTGGGCCCATAATATTGTTTACTGTAAACCACATAAATTTGATGTGATCTGGGCCCATAATTACCTTAAGAGACTGTGTGACCTCTGCATCCCTCTAGATCTGAGCTCACATTCTGTGGTCATGAATAGGAATATTTCATGCTGCCCCAGTATTGACCCATCTTCCTCAGGTGGAGCATAGAGTATGTTGTCCATCCTCCCTTCAGAGGATGGAACATTCTCTACCATTGCTGATCCAAGTTGAGGGCAAGGTCCTATGGGGACCCACAAAGGGGTCTGTTTTGTTGTCCCTGATAGAAATAAGAGGCCATGCTTTCTATGAGGAATGGCTCATAATTCAGATTATGAGAAAAACACAAGGTAAATTATAGTAAATTATAGCTGTGACTGATTAAACATCCACTGATTCATAATGCTTTTATCTGACACACATGTTGGCATTTTTATTTTTTGTTGTTTGTATTTATTTATTTATTATTTAGCTAGAGCAGTGTTCAGGTATGGACTCTGGTGCTGCTGGGGACTGACTCTGTGAGCTCAAAACCTCAGGCATGAAAGTCTTTTTACTTAAGCATTATGCTGTCTTCCTAGCCCAGTATTTTTTTTTCCTTTTAAGATGTATTTATTTCATATGAGGGAGACAGCTTCTTAAGAGAAAGGGGGAGAACGAGATAGAGAAAGAGAAAGAGATGGGAAGAGAGGAAGAGAGATAAAGAACAATTGGCATCAGAAATGCAGCCAGAAGCTACAGGCTGCAAGTCCTGCTCTTTATTAACTGAACTTTCCCCCAACTGCACACATCTTGGTTTTTCTACTGATGAAAGATGAGATTGAAATTCACAGAAGTATGTTGCCACGTCGCTAATAAATGGTTTGAAGCAGAAGATAGGACCTAAAGTTTGAATTACATTCATTAGATAGTAGAGAATGAATGACGGTTCTAAGTAAGATAATAACTGAGGAAGAACTGCTCTTAAAGAAAAGTGCTTTAGTCATGCCAGGCTGGTGGGTGACATGCCTTTGATGAGTAGAATAGTTGTCACCAGGTATTTTGAGTCTGACGTCAGCTTTTAGAATTGACTGCCTTCTCTGAAAAACCTTGGAGACCTCTTTCTTTTTTAGGCTGTACCAAAATAAAAGTTAGAGCTTGAGCTTCTGAAAAAAAAAAAATACTGCTTATGATTCTATACACAGGTATATTTTATAAGATCAGATAACTCTTGCCTCAGAAAATGTAGCCACTCAAGAAATTTGTGACCAACAACATTATTTTTAACGTTTGTATATATTTCTTAATTACCACATCCCCATCTCTCCCATGTACACCTCCTCGTATATGTCTGGCCTCATAACAATCAGTGATGTTGAACATCAGAGCTTGATTTAAAATGTAAATTCAGTGGAGCTTTAGTGTTCTTAGTTTTGGATTTCATTGAATTCATCCAGTAAGTACTTAAAGAAAACCAAGTATACTAGGTACTAGAGGTACAATGACAGCCTACTTTATGATCTGGGAGGGGATACAAAAAGGAAATTGTACAATTACAATACTCGGTAAATGCCACAGTGGCAATTCATTCTCTCAATGAAGCTCAGACCTGAATTCTGGGCTGTGAATTACTAAGATAGTGAAAGATGTTAGTCTATTACATCTTAATGCAGCTGAACGGCTCTCTACTCCTTATATGCTTGTAAATTCACCGAAGGCTGTAAAACTGTTTTATTTATAAAATATTTCTGACTAGGGAAAAATAAAACTTTAGCAAGTGTTAAAAACCATGGTTAAATTTTGAGCTAGGCCAAAGAAGCCATTACTCTTAACATGAATATAATTTGAGGTAAAAAGAGTCTGAACACTATTTCTCTTATCTGAGAGAGAAGAGGAAAAGAGGGAAAAGAGCAGGGACACTTGGAAGTAGTGGTAAGTGTAGAGGTGACTTTAAAAAATAATAATAATGGAAGACAGAAAGATACAGAGAAAGAGAAAGAGAGAGATACCACAGCACTGATTAGCTTTTGTTTATTGTGGTGCTGGGGATTTAACCTGGGAGCTCAAAGCCTCAGACATTAGACTCTTTGAAAGAGCCATTATGCTTTCCCCCCAGCCCCTGTTAATATTTTTATTACTTAAATGATTTTTTAAATTTGCTTATTGGGGGATTAATGGTTTACAGTGAATAGTAAGATGCAATAGTTTGTACATATGTAACATTCATCAGTTTTCCACATAACAATTCAACCCCCACTAGATCATCCTTTGCCATCATGTTCCAGGATCTGAGCACAGGTAACTTTTGGGAAAAGGAAGAAAATCGAAAGCACAGGGTTTTTTTTTTTTTTTAATTTATTTAATTTATTTATTCCCTTTTGTTGCCCTTGTTTTTTTTTTTTTTATTGTTGTAGTTATTATTGTTGTTGTCGTTGTTGGATAGGACAGAGAGAAATGGAGAGAGGAGGGGAAGACAGAGAGGAGGAGAGAAAGATAGACACCTGCAGACCTGCTTCACCGCCTGTGAAGCGACTCCCCTGCAGGTGGGGAGCCGGGGTTCGAACTGGGATCCTTATGCCGGTCCTTGTGCTTTGCGCCACCTGCGCTGAACCCGCTGCGCTACAGCCCGACTCCCAGCACAGGGTTTCATACATACATGTTTGGAGTGTGAAACTAAACCTATGAAAATGCAAAATTATGCCAACTAGTATTACATCGCTAATAATAAACACTTGAAAAGAAATAATGTGACAATGATAGATTTTATTCCTTAGGTTACATTGGGACTATTGACTTAAATCTACTACATGAGATTTCCTCTCTGGGACTTGCCAGCTACTTGGGTGCAGGCCACTCCTGGGCTTAACTGCTGAATTTGGAGGCTTTTTTTAATAAAAAAATATATAGCAAATTAAAATATGTCTTGTCATGCAGATAAAAGTTTCCTGCTCTGGTTTTGCTATTCAAATACTATACTAGATTCTAGTAAAGCTAATGCTATTAGATCAGCCCTTCTACAGATAGCAATGACCAAAAAAAACACACAATTAGGGGGAAAAAAGCAAGTGAAGGAGCCCACAAGTAGAGACATACAAGATGAGCATGTTCCCTATAAAGATGGGGTAGTATTGAGTGAATTTGACTCTTCTGTGGTATTTGGTCCCAGAGTAAATCTCTTTATATGCCATTTAGGCTAAGACCCCCCTGATTACAATAACTAGGGGTAAAGTTCAGGGCAACAGTAACTGCTAAAGTGAGTAGGGAGACCACACTTTCTAAATCAATTAATTAATTTGTAGATAGTCTGACTAGAGAGCAGGGACACTCATGTGACTGCAAAGGTACAGGGGAAAGTTACTGGATGCCACAGCTCCAAAGGAACACCAAAGCCCCCCATTTCCTCTCTCCCCCTCCAAATATGATAGAACAATAACAGAAAACCATGAAAGAGAATATCCTGACCTGTCCCAACAATATTCTTTGCCTTAACAATTGATGTAAATTAATAGAAAGTGGGCTTTTTTATTATCAAGAAAGGTCTAGAGAAAAGATGTTATGAAAATCAGACACTCCACAGGTAATCAAAAGTGCATGACTCCAAGATGTTCAAATATCTAATTTTAAAAAAGAATACAAATTGAGTCAATTATATTACTTTGTAATGAAAATTCAGTGGTATATATTAGAAAGAAAAATCTTTTAAATTTTAAGATGATATATCCATGAAACAATCATTTGTTGACACTTCATTATGACCTCCTCATCCTCATGAAAGTCACTTACCGCAAAATAATGGGTTTTTAATTTCACAAAGGAGATATTTTATTTTCAATAGGGCATGCGTTAGTTTGTAAATTGGGTAAAACCTAGGAAAAGCAAAGTGATCTAAATTCAGACTTAAAAAATGTATTTATAAAAGCAGTTAACATCCAACCACTTAATATTTAGAAAACATAATGCAATCTTACTAATTGTAGCTCTAATATTTCTTTTTATTTTGTTAATTATTTTATTTTAATAAGATAAAGATATAGAGGGGAGAGACAGAAAAAGACAGAGAGAGATAGAGATAGGCAGAGATAGAGAACAGAGTACTGCTCAGCTCTAGCTTATGGCGGTGCTGGGGATTGAAGCCTCAGACATGGGAGTCTTTAGCATAGCCATTATGCTGTTTTCCCCATGACTTTTTCATAGTAGATCTCTAGAACATATTTGCCTACTTGAGACTTCATTAAGTTCTCAATTTCCCCTGACCCTGTTGTCTATGACTTTCAAAAACACAGGCAACAAGAGCAAAGATAGAAAAATAGGACCAATTTAAACTATAAATATTCTGTACAATAAATGAAACTATTAACAGTGAAATGAGATTTGTAGATAGGAGAAAATATTTGCAGATCATATACCAGAAAACAACCAACCTTAGAAATATATAAAGAACTCACATAGCTCAAATATGAAACAAAAGCCCAAACCCCTTAACGCTCTGATCTTAAAACGGACTAAAGATTTGAATACTAATTTATTCAGTGACTGTCAACAGGTCAACAGAAGAATCACTCAACATTGCTCTCTATAAGGAAAATGCATATCAAATTCGCATCCGTAAAAACAGTTGTTACTAAAAAGACAGAATACTAGTTTATGAGCATTTGGAGAACTTTTGGATTAGTACACTGTTGATAGTAAAACAAAACTCAGTGTTCTGGGAGGTGGTACAGTAGATAAAACATTGGACTCTCAAGCATGAGATCCTGAGTTCCTGTACCAGATTCTGACAGCACATGTACCAGAGTGACATCTGGTTCTCTCTCTCTCTCTCTCTCTCTCTCTCTCTCTCCTCCTTTCTCATTAATAAATAAAATCATAAATAAAAGGAGAAACAAATATTGCCATCACTATGGAAAACTGTAATGAGGTTGTAAAATTTTCAAAAAGAAAACTACTATTTTAGTCAGGCTTTTCAAAAAGGTAAACCTTTTTTTTTTCTGGAGATAATCATAGATCATATACAATTATGTGAACTAATAGAGAGCCCCTGTGTACTCTTTACTCAGTTGTTCCCAGTGGCGAAATCTTACAAAGAGATGGCATTGATATAGACAAGAAGACTTCCCATCAACACAAAATATTTTACTGCAATATTCCATGCTTTTAAAAATCACAACCTATATGAAGGGTAAAATCACATTTTTAGAAGAGAAAGTGACAGAAAAAAAAATCACTCAAAAGAAAATTGAGGGCAATACTACCAAGGTTGTTTTCATGGTCATTAGAGGTGTGTATAGGAAAAAGACTATTTCATAGAGATAAGGAAATGGCACTCCTGTTTCTGATATAGAGTCATCCCAATCTGTTTAGTTTTTATGGCTAGATAAAGTTTCTGACCTTACAGGAGAATTCAAAGACAGATAAGGAACAGATAAAACATCCCCATGGAATTTAATTAAAACTATAATGAACATTGGTTTTGTGCTACCTAGATGAATTTCCAGACTTTAGCAATTTGTGTAACATTACTAGATTTCACTGTAGTCAGTTTCATATAATTTGGCCGTGAGATATTTGCTCATGTGTCCAAGAGACAAAGGAGATGTTTGAGTCTTTTTATAAGTGAATCTTTTGTGTTCTTTGAGACCACAGTATTGGAAAATTAACAAGACTGGTAGTTATAAAGGCTAAAAATCATATGGTAGTATTTTCATTACTGTTATTATATATTGATATAGAAATATGTGTCAAAATATATTCATTATCTCATGTATTACATTATGAGGAAGTTAGAGGTTATTACTAATATAATTTTACAAATGCAGAAACTAAAGTTGAAAATTAGATTATTAAGCTTATCTAATTTTACTCAACTAGTAAGTCACTGCTGAATATCTCCTTCAAGTTTGAGTATCTTGTTAATATGAGCTATTAACTTGGTGCATAATATGATCTTAACTTCAGTTAGATTTCCTCTAGTTCCATGTGGTAGGAAACAGTAGAGTAGAAGACAGTGACCTGCATTTAAATTATAGCTTTGCTCTTTACTATTTATGTATCCGTAGCTTGACTGGAATGCATGTGTTCAAGATAGCTCAAAATGGGATTTGTTTTTCTTCTGAGGGAAGCTTATTCATAGACCTTTGACTTTGAAAGTTGCAGCTTACCTCTGCCATGTCAATTCCCGCTTTTATACTGATAAAAACTTAAAACAATCCCATAAATCTTCACTTCAGAACCTTAGGTCAACTCACTGTTGCCATTCTTACACACCTTGAATAAGTAGATCAGTTCTTTGTTAGATTTTTTACACTTTAATATTTTATTTATCAGGCTAGCGGGAATTTTATGCTAAGACATTGTAATATCAGGTGCTAAAACCAAAACTCTGTAATTATTTTTCTTCAGAGACTAGTCCTTTCCTCCATAAATGTGCCAGATAAATGCTTATTAGTGAATACTACTAAGTCAACTTTCCACTTTTGTATTTTATGTCGTAGATATTTAATAAGAATTATAAGAATCACTATATCTAGCTAAGTATGTTATTAATAGTATTAATCTCATTACTTCCAAGTATCTACCCAAATCTCCAAAGATTGATTCAGCATTCATACATTCATTCATTCACTCCAAAATTATCTACTAGGCATGCATTTTTGTGCTGTCTTGAGGCTGGAAATTAAAATTGAATAACAGCTATTATTTTTAAACTTATTCCCCGATAGTTATTAGTAGTCAGTTATGTAAACACATTGTGTTAGAAAAGGGGAAAGAAATGAAATAATGGAGGTATCTAACATCAAGGAAATAAATGACTGAAATGGATATGGTTCTCTTTGAATGTTTAAGGTGATACTTCAGAGAGGATGAAACTGTTTAGCTGTGTCCTAAGAAATAAACAACATAAACAGCAAGTTTTTAGAAAGAATGAGCTGAAGAGGTAAAAGAGCCTCATAGGTAGGCTGAAAAGAGACACAAGGGGTCCCTGACAATTTGCATGTGGCACCCCATCTTCTATCCTGGGGGTTCACAGATGCTTCAGGGAAGAAGAGTGCTGTGAACAGAAGGTAAGCCGTGAAGACACGTTTAGATATATTGTGGAAAAGGGACTATATGAAGGAGAAAATAGAAAAAAGAAAAGGAAAAAAACAACTAGTATGTCACTGAAATGCTATTATTTGAGCGCCTGGAAATGGAGGATAGGAATCTGAGCAGAGATTATGACAATGGTAAAGGCTGGATAGCAGAGATGGGGGCAAAGTAAAGTTGATGTGATTTGACGTCAGACTAGAATGAGATCAGACTGTGGAATGCTGGGAGCAGGGAGGGTGATAGAAAGCATCCTTTGTGTTAAGCTATGAATCTTGGCAGTTGGGGAGATAATAGGAGAATTAATAGAAATTTAACACAAAGAATATGGAGAAAGCAAAGGCAAGAACCCTTTTAGAAAACGTATTTGTAATACATACTTGCTGCTACCAAAAACAGCCTCCCTGAGGAGGCAAGGCTTCCTGCCTCCTGATTCCAAGCAGGCAACATCTTTGAAAATTGGCTCATGTGTTTTAGAGAACCCAGATGTGACACAAGTAGGCACATATTGCAACAGAAGTTCATGTTTTATCTGAAACTGATGCTTAATGCCAGCAAATGACACAATTTGCATTCTGTAGGGAAACCTAGCCACTGCTGATTTAAAGAATAGTTTGGGATCTTTATCTGGACACTTAGAGGCCTTACTTACACAGAGAGTTGCAAGTGTAGCAGGTCTTCTAGAGGGAATAATAATTCCCCAGTTCAGATTCCAGGCAGAGTGTGTTTGCTTACCCAATGCTCCTTTCTTTTCTGATTTTCATGTGGCATAAAAACCCTCTATTCCAGAGGTAAGAAAAGGAAGAGATAGTTAATAAAGTAGAAAATTTACATATAGATTCACAAAATAAATCCAAACAGACAGAAAAACAAAAACAATGCTCCAGTCTATAGTACAGTAGGACAGGAAGAAAATGTAGTTCTGCTCCTATATCTATCTTTAAACAGAACAGCATTAGAAAAAAAAAAACTGCCAAAAATGAAATCAACAAAGAAAAAAACCAAAGGATCCTACAAATGATGTCCTCTTTTCTTGTATCATAATGATGTAACACCTATGAGCCATGTGTTGAGGCTGATAATAACCATTATACTGTATCTCCATTCTTGTGCTACATTACTTGAAAAAGCCTTCTGCCTCTCCCAATAGTCCCTATATGGAATTATTGACCACCCTCTCCACAGAAACAGCTTATCTTACATTTGAGCTGGTCTTAATCAATACAGTAGTCACATCTTCTTATATCCGTGGTAGGATGTGCAATTAGAAGAATACTCAGATTTTTTGATCGTAAGAGTTTAATGAGATAATATCAAGGTGACACGGCAACTTGAGTTCCCCATACTCCCCTGCCTCATGTAAGTTACATTCCGTTTTAGTTTTTCAGCCCAGAGTTTTTCAGGAATGATGCCTGTGTTTCTCATGCCTAAATCTATGGCTGTGGAAACTGCAGCTGAACCCCCGAAGCTACTGGAATCAGCCCTGATTTCCTCCAAATCATCTGTTTTGAATCTCCTTTCAAAATAGAGTAGTTTTGGATTATGACTGCTACTGTTTACCTACTATGTTTGGAATGATGACTCAGTTTCAGTAGCCCTTGGAAATTCTCTATTTCTGCATCTCTGTTTGTTCTTTCAGTCTCTTTTAGCCACCAGGTTTATTGCTGGTGGCCAATTGTTTCTTTCCTTTCCTCTCCTCTCCTCTCCTCTCCTCTCCTCTCCTCTCCTCTCCTCTCCTCTCCTCTCCTCTCCTCTCCTCTCCTCTCCTCTCCTCTCCTCTCCTCTCCTCTCCTCTCCTCTCCTCTCCTCTCCTCTCCTCTCCTCTCCTCTTCTTTTTTTTTTTTTTTTGTTGCCCTGGTTGTTGCAGCCTCGTTGCGGTTATTATTGCCATTGTTGACGTTGCTTTGTTGTTGGATAGGACAGAGAGAAATGGAGAGAGGAGGGGAAGACAGAGAGAGGGGGAGAGAAAGATAGACACCTGCAGACCTGCTTCACCGCCCGTGAAGCGACGCCCCTGCAGGTGGGGAGCCGGGGGCTCGAACCAGGATCCTTACGCCGGTCCCTGCGCTTTGCGCCACGTGCGCTTAACCCACTGCGCCACCGCCCGACCCCCTTCTTTTCTTTTCTTTTCTTCTCTCTTCTCTTCTCTTCTCTTCTCTTCTCTTCTCTTCTCTTCTCTTCTCTTCTCTTCTCTTCTCTTCTCTTCTCTTCTCTTCTCTTCTCTTCTCTCTCTTCTCTTCTCTTCTCTCTTCTCTTCTCTTCTCTTCTCTTTCCTTTTCTTTTCTTTTCTCCTCTTTCCTTTTGATAGAGTGTGAGAGTCAGAGAGAAATAAAGAAGAGAGAGAGAGAAGGAGAGGTACCGCTGCACCACTCATGAAATTTCTCTCCTCTAGGTGCTCTTATGTGACCTGGGGTTTGACCTTGGTTCGCATGTATGCTTTACTGTATGAAACCACTTACTGGCCCCATAGATGTTTCTGGACAATCACTTTTCTGTGTCCTAGACATCACCTGGTCAGGCTGACTGAACCTCAAGCCCAGATTTTTCAAGGAGAAGCAGCCCATCTCTTTGACTCCCCTCCCTCCGCCACCCCCAAGTCTAGGATGTTTGTCTTCTTGCCGATGCCTCTTATTTTTGGACCCAATAATGGTGCTCATATCACTTCCTTCCACTTTGAGTCTGTTATGAATATCTGTCATCCCCAAAGTAAGACACTATCACCTGTATGACTTCTATGATTAGGATGCAAGTCAGGAAACTTTACTGTTTACAAATTAGTCTATTCTACTGTGGGACATTGTTGGAAGAATTTGACAGTTCAAAAAGTTTTTGCCAGATTGAGTTGAATCTAATTCCCTAGTTCATTTCCTAGTTCCCTGATTCATTTCTTATTTCTATTTCTTGTGTTTATTTATTTAATGAACTTCATTCCATTGAGTTTTCTACTTCCTTCTGTTCATTATGTGTGTGAATGATGTAAAACTGGATCCTAAATTACTCTGGTTGTCGGTTGAATTTGCATTTTTTTCTATTTACCACTTGAGCTGCTATGTGAATCATTCTCAGAGGAGTGGAAAATATTCCCCAAAAGATATGTTTGAACATTAAATATATTAAAAACATATGCTATCTAGAAAAGAAGCAAGATTGATAGACAGGACATGGAGAATTACTCTTTCATAAATGAGTTCCAAAAGAGTAGACTTCCAATGAGCAAATCATCCTTTCTGCTGATTCATGATGGGCCTGGGAAGTTTGGACAAAATTATTAAAGTTGAGGAGTTTGCTGAGTGGCCATTAAACTTTTCAGTCAAATCTAATAGAGATGAATGCCTTTATAAAATAGCAAGAGGAGGGGGCAGGTGGTAGTGCACCAGGTTAAGCACACACAGTGTGAAACACAAGGACTGGTATAAAGATTCTCACCTGCAGTGAGTTGTGTCACATGTGGTGAAATAGGTCTGCAGGAGTCTATCTTTTTCTCCCCCTCTCTGTCTTCCTCCGCTCTCTTGATTTCTCTCTGTCCTATCCAACAACAACAATAGCAATAACAACAGCAAAACAAAATGGAGAAAATGGTCTCTAGGAGCAGTGGATTCATAGTGCAGGCACCGCCCCCCATCTATAACTCTGGAGGCAAAAAATAAAAATAAATAAAATAGCAAAAGGAAGAGCATCACATGATAGAATCTTTTACTTCCACAATATTATATTATTCATTAATTATTTGAGTCTTAGTTGAATTAATGCAGACAGATTTTAAAAAGCAAATTTTAGTCTCTTCTCACATATACTTCCTCTAGTTGAGCGCTCAATCTTGCTGATTCTCTGATGACTCACTCTGGTTGTAGTCATCTTTATTTTGTTGAAATGCCCCCGGAATTCCAGTCCTTTAGTTCTATTTCTTTTTTTTTTTCCTCCAGGGTTATTGCTGGGCTCGGTGCCTGCACTATGAATCCACCGCTCCTGGAGGCCATTTTTTCCCCCTTTTGTTACCCTTGTTGTTGTAGCCTCCTTGTGGTTATTATTATTGCCATTGTTGATGTTGTTCTTTGTTGGATAGGACAGAGAGAAATGGAGAGAGATGTAGAAGACAGAGAGGGGGAGAGAAAGATAGACACCTGCAGACCTGCCTCACCGCCTGTGAAGTGACTCCCCTGCAGGTGGGGAGCCGGTGGCTTGAACTGGGAGCCGGTCCTTGAGCTTTGCGCCACATGCGCTTAACCCACTGCACCACCGCCCTACCCCCTAGTTCTGTTTCTGTAAATTAAGCCATTTATTTGCTCATTCATTTACTCATAGATTCATTCATACATCGTGTGACTCTTTACTGAAAATAGTACTTATTGAGTATTCTGTGCAAAGTCAACATGTAACAGTAAACAAAACAACACTTTATTATGCTGTGATGGAACTTAAAATGTGTATAGTGAAATTAGTACTGGAAATTTACATAATAAGTATATATTTTCAAATTATAAAAGTGATATAAAACTACAGAGATATTAAATCTCTATAATTAAATCATATAACATGGACAACTGACCAATTTTGATAATGGTAGTAGTCATAGAATCACCAACATTTAACTTGAAATCTGATGAATGAGACTGGTAACATTTGGATAGTATGCTGCTTTTTAACTTAATTTTTTAAAATTTCCTTACTGGGGAATTAATGTTTTACATTCAACAGTAAATACAATAATTTATACATGCATAACATTTCTCAGTTTTCCATATAACAATACAACCCCCTCAACTTAATTTTTTAAATTATCTTTATTTATTTGACAGAGGCAGCCAGATATGGGGGGGCAGAAAGAAAAAGTGACAGACCAACACCTGCAGACCTGATTCACCACTCATGAAACGTTCCCCCGGGAAGTGGTTACTGGGGGCTCGAACGCAGGTCCTTGTGCATTGCAACAGGTGCACTCAACCAGACACACCACCACCTAGCCTCCATAGTACGCAGCTTTGCATGTGTGCAACCCAGGTTTGAGCTTGGCACCTACCACGTTCATGGAAACTTCAGTGCTGTGCTCTCTATAACTCTCTTTTTCTTTGACTCTATATAAAAATAAAATTCTCTATCTAAACATAAAAACAGATAGAAATATGAAGAACGGGTAGTTGTTGATTATCAATAGTTGGGAGAAGAAATAATAAAGGCTCAGGAGGCAGTAAAATAGCTAACTCACCTAAGAGGGTCCCTTCTTTGTCATGTACATGACCCTGGTTCCCCTCAGCCCCCACCACACTGGGGAGAGCTTCTGTGCTGTGATGTCTTTCCCTTTTCTCCTCCTGTTTCTCTTCTCTATATCTGAAAAAATTGGCTTGGATAGGGAGTCGGGCAGTGGCGCAGTGGGTTAAGCGCACGCGGCGCAAAGCGCAGGGTCCGGATTAAGGATCCCGGTTCGAGCCCCCGGCTCCTCACCTGCAGGGGAGTCGCTTCACGGGCAGTGAAGCAGGTCTGCAGGTGTCTGTCTTTCTCTTCCCTCTCTCTCTGTCTTCCCCTCCTCTCTCCATTTCTCTCTATCCTATCCAACAACAAAGCAACGTCAACAATGGCAATAATAACCGCAACGAGGCTGCAACAACTAGGGCAACAAAAAGGGGGAAAAATGGCCTCCAGGAGCGGTGGATTCATGGTGCAGGCACCGAGCCCAGCAATAACCCTGGAGGAAAAAAAAAATGGCTTGGATAGTTGAAGCGTTGGTGAAGACAGAAGAAAGTAAAAAATCCTTCAAAATGGAATTAAGTGTGTGTGTGTGTGTGTGTGTGTGTGTGTTTCTGCCCCCCTCCCCAGTACTGCTAAATGTATGCATATTAGGTACTAGGAACCAACATGCAAGCCCTATATAATTCTGCTGCTCATCCTCCCTGGATCTGTGGTAGCAATTGAAATTAGTTGGGCAAGACATAATAGATAAAATTAGCATGGTGCTAATCCTGCTTCCCAGGATAGTGCAGAGAGCATGCCCATCTCCTAAGCCCCATCTTAGTCTCCACATCTTTGTATTCATCAGCCATGTCTCACATGGCATGAAATGTAGGGCCACATAGAAGTTGTGTAGGAATGCCAGGAGAAGCAGATGACTCTGTGTCCCAATTTGGAGGTGGAGGAAGTTGTAGTTTAGGTCCCACAAAATCTGCCATGGCAGCCAAGACTAACGGAAGTGACCCCAGAAACTTTTGGAACCACTGAGGCAAATGCTCTCCCTTTAATATCCTGAATTTCCGTCAACACATCAGTGATATTTTAAAGAGTAAAGAAAAACAAAGCTGATGGATTTGGAATCAGTCTATAAACAGCTTTGGCCAAAATAAATAGCATTTTTGTTGTAGAATAAAAGAGTTGGAACTAGTTTTTTTTTTTTTCCTTTTAATCTGTTTCTTCAAGCTGTCCATTATAACACCATCCTTTTTTAGTTTTTAATATTTCATCTCCTTCTCTTAACCTGGAATTCCTTGGGGCCTATTCCACATCACAAACAGTTCTCACTTTAGAATGGAAAATGCCACCGTTTGCGACGGATTACCCCACATGACACAGTGCCAGGCAGCTCGCCCAAAGCCCTGGGGGTTTCAGCTTAAGGGATAAAAAGCACTATCTGAAAGGGGAGGCACTGATCCTGTAAATGAATTTGACTGGCATTAAGTATTTAACGTGGTGTTGGCTCCACAAGGGCAGCACATTAAATGCGTAGTGGCAGAGCATGCATTTGAGCTTTACTGTAAGTCTGACAAGCTCCAACCAGGCTGCCTGGTATTAAATTGAAAGTGACAAGTTCTGATAGACCTGTCGGCTTCAGAAGGTTTAGTTTGGAGCAAACAGAAAGGGCTGCAGGTTCTTTTATTAATAAGCTCATGTTCTGCTGGAGAAAGGAGGGGAGGCAGGCAGTATGACAGAAACAAAGGCACATGGCTTTAGAATCAAACAGAGTTGGGCTTGAACTGCTGGCCCTATTATTGCTGTGTAATCTTTGAGTGTATTTCTTGACCTCTCTGAGTTTCTGTTCTCTACGGAAGGAAATAACAATAACCTATACTACAGGCTTGCCCTAGGTTAGATTTCCTGGGAAACAACCTTTGAGATGGAATTTACATTAGTTGGAGGAAGTTTTGGGAAAAGTAACTATTACAGAGTAAGAGAATATAGGATTGGTTTGGAGGAGAAATTTTATATTTTTCTTTGTCCTTTAGCCATGTTTTTATTGGAAATATTAATGGTTAACAAGAATTAAAATATAATAGTTTGTACATGAATAACATTTCCCAGTTTTCCACGTACCAATTCAACCCCCACTAGGTCCTCCTCTGCCGTCATGTTTCAGGACCTTCCCCACCCACTCTGGAGTCTTTTACTTTGGTGCAATACACCAACTCCAGTCCAAGTTCTCCTTAGTGTTACTTTTAGTGCATTTTATACAATGACATTTTTTTGTTCAGACCTCCAACAAAAGGTTCAAGATGCTCTCATAAAATGATTGTGACTCAGATACCATTTCAAAACTGAGACAACGAAGCTTGGCATTTACTCAGTAGCATCAGCAAAACATTGAATGGATGGATGCAGGCTGCCTTTGGAGGTATGAATGTGGTTAAGACAGCTCCTTGCGACAACTTTCATTTTTAGGGGCAGAGTAATATGTGAGCCATGAGCAGACAACATGCTTAAAATTTAAAAGGTGGATCCTTTGGTTATGTATAGTCTACCTGAATCTATATAATGCACATGATTTAATACCATCAAGAAACAGATTTTCCTAGACTCTATTTGATTATTCCCTGGAGTAATTAATTCTCTTTCTTACTGAACAAGGAGGCTTGGTGGGCTGCTATGTTGTCCCTGATGCTTCAGATACACTTCAGGCTACAACTGCTCTTCAACAGTGTCTTCACTGCTGCCATTCTGGATGCTACTTCCTTGTTGAGATCGCTAAGCATTCTGAGCTCCTACCTTGTGTGTTTTTCTCGGGTCATAACTTCTTCACTTGTTGACTTACTATCAAAATAAGACAGTGTACCAAGAAGAATGCCACTGGGGGCCAGGTGGTGGCACACCTGGTTGAGCACACATGTTACCACACACAAGGACAAGTTCAAGCTCCCCAGTTCTCATTTATAGGGGGGAAGCTTCAGGAGCGGTGAAGCAGTGCTATAGGTCTCTCTCTTTTTCTCTCTCCCTCTTTTCTCCCCTTCTCTCTGTCATATAAACTCCCCCAAATAATAAATATCTTAAAAAATAATGATATTTGATAACCCAATTGTCAATTGTGATAATTTCACCCACATTCTTTAACACCTGTTCAATCTCCTTCTGCAGATTGGAGTTAATTACCCCTCTTAAAATGGCTCCTTCCTTGAGCACTGGTTTCTTGTTACAAAGAGTCCATGGTAACTGGGTAAGTGGGTTGTGGCTGGAGATTACATTTAATGAGATGCATTTCCTTTCTGGAAGCAGGACCTATAGACCCACTCAAAGTAAAAATGCAAGAATGGCCACTGCATACTGTTTCATTTTATTTTTTCATCAACAAGTTACTGATAATGTTAGTTAATGAAATCACTTCTCATTCCAAGTTTTGTGTCTCAAGCCTACGTATTCTACCTACTTGGGATACAGAACAATATAATAATCCATATTGGACTAGGATTTATTCTGCATTCTAAAGCGTGGAATTTTGGAGACATCCAGAGGTGGGGCTACGGAACAGCAGCAGCTGTGTTTCTCTCCTCTCTTCTCCCGGAAGAGAGAACTAGTAATACCAAAGGAGACCACCTGGGACTGCAACAGGACAGGAAAAGAAAGACTTCAGGAACCCACCAAATCACTGGTGGGTGCAAACACATGTGGCTCATGGACAGAGAGGAGCATAGGGAGAGATTAAGTGACTGGTAACAGTCCAGCAGTTTACGAGTTGAGACACCACCTCCAGTCTATTTCACCAACAACTGTCAATTTACACAACTGTGAACTCTTTAATTACCTTACTTAGACACAGGTCAATCCAGGCAAGAGTGATTAGTAATTTGAAAAGTACTGAGAGAAGGACCTCATAGCATACTATATAGAATGGTTAAACTAAAAAGAAGGAATACTGGAGAAGTGAACCAGGACAAGAGTCCAGCTAAATGTCCCCAATAGGTTGAAGCACAAAATAATGAGGTCAACAACTAAACATTAGTTAAGGAAATAATCACAGGACTGAGTAAAGAGTTTGAAAGAATTGTCATAAGAAATGCAGAAACAACAAATGAGACTCTGGAAGAAAACACTAATTGTCTCAAGGTTATTAGAGAGCTGAAAGCTGAAATAGCTGAGCTAAGAACACATCTAGCTGAACAAGCTAAAACAGTATCAGAACAGGGTAACAAAATAGATGAATTCCAGAAAACAGTAGAGGGGAGAGAAAATAGAATCAATGAGGCTGAAGACAGAATTAGCAAGATCGAGGATGAATTAGAGATAACTAAAAAAGAAGTAAGAGATCTCAAAAAGAGATTAGAAGATTCTGAAAACAACAAGAGTCCTATGGGATGACTTCGAAAGAAATAGTATATGCATTATTGGCATAGCAGAGGAAGAAAGAGAGGGAGGGGAAGAAAGTATACTTCAGGACATAATTGCTGAAAACTTCTCTAGTCTAGACAACATCAAAGACATTAACAGTTCAAGAAGCCTAGAAGGTCCCAAACACAATTAACCCAGACTTAAAGACACCAAGACACATCATATTTATAGTAGAAAGGAATAAGGATAAAGAAAGAATCCTTGAGGCTGCAAGAGAAAAACAAAGAGGCACCTACAGATGGAAACCCATAAGAATAGCAGCAGACTTTTCCACACAAACACTACAGGCCAGAAGAGAATGGCAAGATATCTATCGAGTGCTCAATGAGAAAGGCTTTCAACCAAGACTACTGTATTCTTCTAGACTGTCATTCAGACTAGATGGAGGCATAAAAACCTTCTCAGACAAGCAACATTTGAAAAGAATCAACTATCACCAAGCCTGCCCTGAAAGAAGTGCTGAAAGCTCTCCTATAAACAGCCAGACCACCATAAATACATTATCTATCAGAACACTCTAAAAATATACAAGAATGGCTTTAATATCTTCAATCTTTGGTATCAATAAATGTCAATGGCCTGAATTCACCTATTAAAAGACACAGAGTAGGAAGGTGGATCAGGAAACACAACCCAACAATATGCTGTTTACGGAAAACCCACCTAACTGAACAAGACAAACACAAACTCAAAGTGAAAGGATGGAAAACTATCATACAAGACAATGACTCACAAAAAAGGACAGGAACAGCTATTCTCTTATCTGACATGGTAGACTGTAAAATAAATAAAATTAAAAAAGGGATGGACACTACTTAATGCTCAGAGGATCAGTCAATCAAGAGGACTTAATAATTATCAGCATCTACGCACCCAATGAGAAACCATCTAAATACATCAAACATCTACTGAAAGAGCTACAGAAATATATTAATAGCAACACAGTAATAGTAGGGGACTTCAACAACCCATTCTCTCAACTTGACAGATCATTCAGGCAGAAAATCAATAGAGACATGAGGGAGCTAAATGAGGATATATTGAATTATTGGACATTTTCAGAGTCATACCGCAATACAAATTCTACTCAAGTACACATGGGTCATTCTCAAGGATAGACCATATGTTAGGCCACAAAGACAGCATCAGTAAATTCAAGAGCATTGAAATCATTCAAAACAACTTCTCAGACCACAGTGGAATGAAACTAACACTTAACAATCATCAAAATATTAGTAATAGTCCCAAAATGTGGAAGTTCAACAGTACACTTATTAACAACTACTAGGTCAAAGAGGAAATAAAGGAAGAAAACAGAATGTTTCGAGAGTTCAATGAAAATGAAGACACAAGCTATCAAAATATTTGTGACACAGCTAAGGCAGTACTGAGAGGGAAGTTCATAGCCATACAAGCACACATTAGGAAACAATAAAAAGCACAAATAAACAGCCTGATTGCACATCTTAAAGACCTAGAAGAAGAAGAAGAACAAAGAAACCCTAAAGCAACCAGAAGGACAGAAATAACTAAAGTTAAGGCAGAAATAAATAACATTGAAAATAAGAAAACCATAGAAATGATCAACAAAAGTAAATGTTGGTTCTTGAAAGAGTGAACAAAATCGACAAACCTTTAGCCAGTCTCACAAAACAAAAAAAGGAAGAACCAAATAAATCGGATCATAAAGGAAAGAGGAGATATCACAACAGACACCCCAGAAATTCAGCATATCATGTCCGACTTCTATGAACAACTCTGTGCCACCAAGCTAGAGAACCTGGAAGAAATAGATTTCCTAGATACCTACGAAATTCCAAAATTAAGTAAAGAGGAACTAGATAATATGAACAGGCCAGTTACAGCTAATGAAATTGATACAGCTATCAAAAAGCTTCCCAAGAATAAAAGTCCTGGACCAGATGGTTTTACAAATGAATTCTACAAAACTTTCAAAGAAGAACTAATACCTCTACTTATAAAAGTCTTCCAGAAGATTGAAGACATCAGAATACTCCCATCCAGCTTTTATGAAGCCAACATCACTTTGATACCAAAAGCAGACAGGGACACAAGCAAAAAAGAAAACTACGGATCAATATCTCTGATGAACATAGATGTGAAAATATTGAACGAAATTCTAGCCAACCAGATACAGCAGTATATTAAAAAGACTGTTCATCATGACCAAATGGGGTTTATCCCAGGGATGCAAGGTTGGTTTAATATACTTAAGTCAATCAACGTGATCCACCACATCAATAAAAGCAAGACCAAAAACCACATGGTCATATCAATAGATGCAGAGAAAGCTTTTGACTAAATACAACATCCCTTTATGATCAAGACACTACAAAAATGGGAATAGATGTTAAATTCCTGAAGATAGTGAAGTCTATATATAGCAAACCTACAGGCAACATCATACTCAGTGGTTAAAAACTGGAAACATTTCCCCTCAGATCAGGTACTAGACAGGGCTGCCCACTATCACCATTACTATTCAACATAGGGTTGGAAGTCCTTCCCATAGCAATCAGGCACGAACAAGTAATTAAAGGGATAAAGATGGAAAGAGAAGTCAAACTGTCTCTATTTGCAGATGATATGATACTACACATAGGAAAATCTAAGGAATCCAGCAAAAAGCTTTTGGAAATCATTAGGCAATACAGTAAGATGTCAGGCTACAAAATTAATATTTAAAAGTCAGTGGCATTCCTCTATACAAACACTAAGTTAGAAGAAGTTCAAATCCAGAAATCACTTCCTTTTACTATAGCAACAAAAACAATAAAATATCTAGGAATAAACCTAACGAAAGAAGTGAAAGACTTGTATACTGAAAATTATGAGTCACTACTCAAGGAAATCGAAAAAGACACAAAGAAGTAGAAAGATATTCCATGTTCATGAGTTGGAAGAATTAACATCATCAAAATGAATATACTACCCAGAGCCATCTAAAAATTTAATGCTGTCCCCATCAAGATCCTACCCTCATTTCTTAGGAGAGTGGAACCAATGCTACAAATGTTTATCTGGAACCAGAGAAGACCTAGAGTTGCCAAAACCATCTTGAAAAGAAAGAACAGAACTGGAGGCATCATACTTCCAGATCTCAAATTGTATTATAGGGCCATTGTCATTGTCATCAAAACTGCTTGGTACTAGAAAATGAATAGACACACTGACAAGTGGAATAGAATTGAGAACCCAGAAGTAAGCCCCCACACCTGTGGACATCTAATCTTTGATAAAGGTGCCCAGACTATTAAATGGGGGAAAGCAGAGTCTCTTCAACAAATGGTGTTGGAAAAAATTAATTGAAACATGCAGAAGAGTGAAACTGAACCACTATATTTCACCAAATACAAAAGTAAGTTCCAAGTGGATCAAGGACTTGGATGTTAGAAAGTATCAGATACTTAGAGGAAAATATTGGCAGAACTCTTTTCCACATAAATTTTAAAGACATCTACAATGAAACTAATCCACTTACAAAGAAGACTAAGGCAAGTATAAACCTACGGGACTACATCAAATTAAAAAGTTTCTGCACAGCAAAAGAAACCACTACCCAAACCAAGAGACCCCTCACAGAATGGGAGAAGATCCTTATATATTAGACAAGAGGCTAATAACCAAAATATATAAAGAGCTTGCCAAACTCAACAAGAAAACAAATAACCCATCCAAAAATGGTGGGAGGACATGGACAGAATATTCAGCACAGAAGAGATCCAAAAGGCCGAGAAACACATGAAAAAATGTTCCAAGACTTTGTCAGAGAAATGCAAATAAAGACAATGAGATACCACTTCACTCCTGTGAGAATGTCATACATTAGAAATGGGGACAGCAGCAAAATGCCGGAGAGGTTGTAGGCTCAAAGGAACCCTCCTGTCCTGCTGGTGGGAATGTAGATTGGTCCAACCTCTGTGGAGAGCAGTCTGGAGAACTCTCAGAAGGCTAGAAATGGACCTACCCTATATTACTGCAGTTCCTCTCCTGGGGATATATCCTAAGGAACCCAACACACCCATCCAAAAAGATCTGTGTACACATTGTTCTTAGCAGCACAATTTGTAATAGCCAAAACCTGGAAGCAACCCAGGTGTCTAACAACAGATGAGTGGCTGAGCAAGTTGTGATATATGTACACAATAGAATACTACTCAGCTATTAAAAATGGTGACTTCACCGTTTTCAGCCAATCTTGATGGACCTTGAAAAATTCATGTAAAGTGAAATAAGTGAGCAACAGAAGGATGAATATGGGATGGTCTCACTCTCAGGCAGAAGTTGAAAAACAAGATCAGAAAAGAAAACAGAAGTAGAACCTGAAATGGAATTGGCATGTTTCGCCAAAGTAAAAGACTCTGGGGTAGGTTGGGGGTCGGGGGAGAATAAAGGTCCAAAAAGGATGACAGAGGACTTAGTGGGGGTTGTATTGTTATGTGGAAAACTGTGAAATGTTATGCATGTACAAACTATTGTATTTACTGTTGAATGTAAAACATTAATTCCCCAATAAAAAATTTTTAAAAAGAAATAAAGTGTGAAATTTTATTATTTTAAAACTGTATAGTCTTTGGCATCCTTCAGAAGGATCTTATCTTCTTTGGTAAAAGTTATAACATCAGGATTCATGCTATGTGATAGAATCAGTGGATTTGTTAGATTTCAGTTAAACCCATTGCCAAACTGGTTTATAGGAATCTCTTGGTATGAGGTGGTATTTTGAACACTTTCATTGTTGGTGGGTAAACTATACATGTGCTCTCATGTAGACTTGTATACTGAAATATAGAGTCACTATTCAAGGAAGTAGAAAGATACATAACAAAGTGGAAAGATATTCTGTTTTCATGGATTTGAAGGATTAGCATGATCAAAATGAATAGTCTACTCAGAACAATATACAAATTTAATTTAATCCCCATCAATGTCCCACCAATTTTAAGGAAAATAATAAAAGCTGCAAACACTTATCTGGAACCAGAGAATACCTAGACTCACCAAAATCTTAAGGAAAAAAAAAAAGCCAGAACTAGAAGCATCACATTCCTATATCTCAAACTATATCATAGGGATTTTGTAATCAAAACTGTCTGGTACTGGAACAAGATTAGATACAGTGACCAGTGAAATAGAATTGAGAGTCATAAATAAGCCCCCACACTTATGGACATGTAAATTTTGACAAGGGTACCAAACTATTAAATGGAGAAAGTAGGGTCTCTTCAATAAATGGTGCTGGGAAAACTAGGATGAAATGTGCAGAAGAATGAAACTGAACCACTACATTTCACTACACACAAAGTAAATTCCAAATGGATCAACATCTTGGATGTTAGATCAGAAACTATAGAATACTTAGAGGAAAACATTGCAGCACTCTATTCCATCTAAATTTGATAGGTATCTTCAATGATACAAACCCAATTTCCTGGAAGACTAAAACAAAAATAAGCGAATAGGATTACATCAAATTAAAATTCTTTTGCACAACAAAATAAGCTACTACCCAAACAAAAAGACTCATTTCAGAATGGAAGAAGACCAGACAAAAGAGTCATAATCAAAATATATAAAGAGCTCACCAAACTCAGCAACAACAACAAAAAAATAAATAAATGAGTCCATCAAAAGTTACGGAGAGGATATGAACAATATATTCACCAAAGAGACCAAAACCAACAGACATGAATAAATACTTGAAGCCATTGATTTTTGGAAAAATTCAAATAAAGACAACAATGAGATACCACTTAACTCCTGTGAGAATGTCATACATCAGAAAGGACAGGAACAATAAATGCTGGAGAAGCTGTGGGGGCAAAGGAACCTTCTTTACTGCTGGTGAGAATGTAAATTGGTCCAACCCCCGTGGAGAGCAGTCTGGAGAAATCTCTGATAGCTAGAAATGGGCCTATCCTATGACCTGGCAATTGCTGTCCTGGGGATATATCCTAAGAAACCAAAGACACTCATCCCCAAAGATCTGTGTATACCTATGTTCATAGCAGCACACATTTTAATAGCCAAAACCTGGGAGCAACCTTGGTGTCCAAAAACAGATGAGTGACTGAGTAAGTTGTAGTCTATATACACAATAGAATATGACTCTGCTATTAAAAATATTGAATTCACCTTCTTCCCGTCACCTTAGATGGATCTTAACAGGAATCCTTTTAAGTGAGCTAAGCCAGAAATAGAAGGATGAAAACTGGATGCTCTCACTCATATCAGTTGAGAAATGAGAAAAGAAAGGGAAACACAAAGCAGAACTTGGAATTGGTTTGGGTTTGATGTATTGCACCAAGGTTTAGGAGTCTGGGGGTGGGGGAGGGTTCAGGTTTTGGAGCATGATGTGTAGAGGAGGACCTAGATGGGAGCTTAGAGTGGGAAAGGGCAGGGGGTAGAAAAAAAGAGAGAGACATACACACCTGCAGCATTGCTTCAGCACTTGTGAAGCTTCCTCTGCATATGTGGACTGGGGAATTGAACCCAGGTCCTTGCGCATTGTTAACTTTAATAAAATAGAGTCTCGTGATCTGTAGGGTTGGTTGTACAGAAATATTTAGATTAAAAAGAGAATTTCTAATGTGCAGATGTAATCTTACCTTTACTATTTCCACTAATACATATTGTCTCTTAGCTGTGATGGATATTTTGGATAATTTCTTACTTACTGTTGAACTACTGCTCTGTTAAATTCATTAAATTAAATTATGGGCTGTGAGCAAATAAATATTTCTTTCACTCAGCATTCCCCCTCAGATCAGGTACTATACAGGGCTACCCACTGTCACCATTACTATTCAACACAGTGTTGGAAGTTCTTGCCATAGCAATCAGGCAGGGGCAAGATATTAAAGGAGTACAGACTGGAAGAGAAGAAATCAAGCTCACTATTTGCAGATGATATTATAGTATACATAGAAAACTTAAAGAATCCAGCAGGAAGCTCTTGGAAATTATCAGGCTATATCGTAAGGTATCAGGCTTCAAAATTAACATACAAAAGTCAGTGGCATTCCTCTATGCAAACACTAAGGTAGCAGAAGAAGAAATCCAGAAATCAGTTCCTTTTATTATAGCAACAAAAACAACAAAATAACTAGAAATAAACATAACAAAGGTAGTGAAAGACTTGTATACTGAAAATTATGAGTCAATATTCAATAAATAGAAAAATATACAAAAAGTGGAAAGATATCTCATATTCATGGTTTGGAAGAATTAACATCATCAAAATGAATATACTACTCAGAGCCATATACCAATTTAATACTATCCCATCAAGATCACACCCAATATTTTTTTAAGAAAATAGAACAAAAGCTACAAATGTTTATCTGGAACCAGAAAAGACCTAGAACTGCCAAAACTATATTTAGAAGAAAGAACAGAACTGGAGGCATCAGAGTCCTAGATCTCAAATTGTATTATAGGGTCATTGTCATCAAAACCCCACTTGGGTGCTTGCTTTGGAAGCACATATCCTAAAATTGGAATGATACAGAGGAAATTAGCATGGGTCCTGTGCAAGGATGGCACACAAATTCATGAAGCGTTCCACATTTTTTCCAGTATAAGATTATGGTAAAGACACTAAAAATAACAACAACAACAAACGCTACTTGGTACTGGAACATAAATAGACACACTGACTAGTAGAATAGAATTGAGAGTCCAGAATTAAGCCCCCACACCTATGGGCATCTAATCTTTGACAGAGGTGCACAGACTCGTAAATGAGGAAAGAAGAGTCTCTTCAAGAAATAGTGTTGGAAAAATTGTGTTGAAACATGCAGAAGAATGAAACTGAACCACTATATTTCACCAAATACAAAAGTAAGGTCCAAGTGGATCAAGGACTTGGATGTTAGACCAGAAACTATCAAATACTTAGAGGAAAATATTGGCAGAACTCTTTTCCACCTAAATTTTAAAGGCATCTTCGGTGGTATAAATCTAATTACAAAGAATACTAAAACAAACAACAAACAAATAGGACTACATCAAATTAAAAAGCTTCTGCACAGCAAAAGAAACCACCACCCAAACAAAGAGACTCCTTACAGAATGGGAGACGATCTTCACATGCCATATATCATGAAGGAGGTTAATAACCAAAATATCACCAAATTCAGCAACAAAAAAGCAAATGAACCCATCCAAAAATGGGCAGAGGATATGAACAGAGAATTCACTACAGAAGAGATCCAAAAGGCTGACAAACATATGAAAAAAAAATGCTCCAAGTCACTGATTGTCAGAGAAATGCAAAGACAACAATGAGATGCCACTTTACTCCTGTGAGAATGTCATACATCAGAAAAGGTATCAGCAACAAATGATGGAAAGGTTGTGCGAGCAAAGGAACCCTCTGCACTGCTGGTGGGAATGTCAATTGGTCCAACCCCTGTGGAAAGCAGTCGGGAGAATTCTCAGAAGCTTAGAAATAGACCTACCCCGTGACCCTGCAAATCCTCTCCTGGGGATATATCCTAAGGAACCCAACACACCCATCCAAAAATATGTGTGTATACCTATGTTTATAGCACACAATTTATAATAGCCAAAACCTGGAAGCAACCCAGGTGTCCAACAGTAGAAGAGTGGCTGAGTAAGTTATGGTATATATACATAATGGAATACTACTCAGCTATTAAAAATCATGAAATCGGGAGTCGGGTGGTAGTGCAGCAGGTTAAGTGCAGATGACACAAAGCACAAGGAGGAGTAAGGACCCCGGTTCGAGCCTCTGGTTCCCCACCTGCAGGGGAGTCACTTCACAGACGGTGAAGCAGGTCTGCAGGTGTCTGTCTGTCTCTCCCCCTTTCAATCTTCCCCTCCTCTCTCCATTTCTCTCTGTCCTATCCGACAATAACAACATCAATAACGACAATAATAACTACAACAATAAAACAACAAAGGCAACAAAAGGAAATAAATAAGTATTAAAAAATGGTGAATTCATCTTCTTCACCTCTTCTTGAATGAAGCTTGAATGAATCATGTTAAGTGAGATCAGCCAGAAAGGAATGGATATGGGATGATCCGACTCACATACGGGAGTTGAAAAACAAGATCAGAAGGGAAATCATAAAGCAGAACTTGGATTGGAATTTGTGCATTGCACGAAAGTAAAAGACTCTGGGGGGTGGGGTGCGTTCAGGCCCTAGAACATGATGGCAGAGGAGGACCTAGAAGGGGTTCAATTGTTATTCGGAAAAGTGAGAAATGTCATGCATGTGCAAACTATTGTATTTTACCATTGACTGTAAATCATCAATCTCCCAATAAAGAAATTAAAGAAAAAAGATTTCTTTCACTCAAATTGTTTTAGTGTATCATAAAATTGAGGGAGGGTAGCAATTGCCTTTTGTTAGTCCTACTATGTACCTGGTTCCTGCTCATATTCTCAAAATATGTTGTCCCAGCTACTTCTTTTATATTTCTAAAGTGAAAATTTCAAATTAAGTGTAATGTAGTCAAAAGAGCCTTTGAATCTTTTTTACTCTAATTTCAAAAATGTTTTATTCAAACTTAGTTCTATCCATGTATAAAATTGTATCCCTTTTTCTCTCATTTATACTTGCTCCACATTTTATTTTGTGCAGGCAGTGTTTATAAACTGTCCTATTTCTTTTTCTTTTCACTATTAAAAAAAAAGGCATCACAGCGCAGATGCAATGCTTAGCTGTACGCAAATAGGCCAAATCTTACAAATTGGTCAAGTGGCTATGTCTTCCAAGACACAGGTAGATGATGTTATTCTCCTAAATTGCTCAGCTGTGGTTTAAGAACATGCATTTACAATTACAGAAGCCAGACCTTCCACCCTCTGCAACCCACAATGACCCTGGATCCATACTCCCAGAGAGATAAAGAATGGGAAGGCTATCAGGGGGAGGGGGTGGGATGTGGAGATCGGGTTATGGGAATTGTGCGGAATTGTACCCCTCTCATTCTATGGTTTTGTTAATGTCTCCTTTCTTAAATAATAATTTAAAAAAGAACATGCATTTACTTTGTTGAACTGTGATCTCTGTATCCTGAGTTTACTTCAGTTTTTACTTTTTGAATAAGATTTTTTTCTTTTGGAGTTTCTCCAGTTTGACAGGCTTTGTTCTAGAGGTTGAGCCTTCAGTGATGAAGTAAACAGACAATGATATATTCTGTCAAGGAGAAACAGGAGCAAAGCAAATGAAAAAGCAACAAACATGATTGCAGTTTCCACTTTAAATGACAAAAGACTAAAGTTGACAATATTGTAGAAAGGTGAGTGTGAATGCAATTAAGACCAGACAAGTAGGGGCCACATAGTGAGACACTCAGTATAGCGCCCATGCCACAATTGAGCAAGGACCCAGGTTCAAGCTTGTGGTCCCCAACTGCAGGGCAAAGGCTTCAGGAAAAATGAAACAGTGTCTTCTTTTTTGATCTACCTGCTTATCTCCCCATCCCCTGTCATTTTTCTCACTGTCTCTATTCAAAATTAAATAAATAAAATAAAATGTTAAAAAAATAGTAGAAAATAATGAACCTACCATCTGGGGAAAGTCAAACCTGAAGTGAGATCTGAATGATTAGTTATGTCAATGAGGTAGAGATTTGGTGAAGAAGATCCCAGACTCTGGGGAATAGCAGGTGCAAATGTCTTGTGATAGGAGGGAATATACTGAGGGATTCTTTACAGGTCCGTGCGACTGAGACATATTAAAAGGAAGAAATACTGGTAAGAGGAGAGAGCAGAAGACAGGAAACTCAAATTGTTGCCTGGGAGCCTGGATGTATCTTACTCATGTGCATGGTGTCATCTGATTTAGTTATTTGAAAACATTCTTCTAAATAGTGAAGCACATGAGGAAAGCAATTAGATTATTTTTTATTTAGTTTTTTCAAGATAGAGACAGAGAGGGGGGGGGGGAACACCAAAGCTTCTTTCTTTTAGCTGTGAGGGCTGAATTTGAACCTGGGTTTCTTACATAGCAAGAGAGCGTACTACTCAAGTGAGCTATTTTGTAGTCCCATCAGTTAAAGTACTGATATAGTCTACATAGCAAGGAATGATGATTCTTCCCTATTGTTGAATCCCAAATAGGAGAAATTCAACACAAATTAACAGTATTTTTTGGTGATTCAAAAAGAAGAAGAAATGCGTGAACAGTATTAACGGTACTTCATATAGTTGTTCAGATGGTGGTTGAAGGTCTCATATGCCCTAGATGTTTACAATTTATGTTGGTGTTCTTGCAATGAAAGTGGCTGTAAAGGGTTCCTGCTGTAAAGTGAACTTCACGTCAACCTTAAGGATTTCACTTCTTCTTCTTCTAGCGTTTGCCCTTCTTCCACAGCCAGTCAAAAGCATCAGGTTGAGCCTGATGTAAAGTTTCGAGACCTCCTTTGAATCTGGAGAGGTGGCAGTCGTTGACTATGTGGGTCATAGTCTGTCTGTAGCCGCAGGGGCAGTTCGGGTCGTCTCTTGCTCCCCAGCGATGGAACATAGCGGTGCACCGGCCATGGCCTGTTCGATAGCGATTGAGGAGGGCCCAATCATAACTTAGATGCAGGCATTGCAGGGTTGAGCTAGGGAACCTGAATTTCAACTTGTTTTGAGGACAACTGATAGGCTGCTTGCTTTCTCATGGGCACAACACAGATTTGAGCATAGCTTTCACCACCCCACTGAATGAGGTTTGAGTGCTGTGGTGTCTTTCTCCTCCTCTTCCTCCTCCTTCTCCTTCTTTCTGTCTCTTTTCATCTGAAAAAGTCACACAGAGAAGTAAATCCTTGTAATAAACATATTAGCTGTGTGGGATAGTAAATGTTAACTATACTTTTTTGCAATTGCCTCTCTGCTGGACATAGGCATTGGCAGGTCAATCCATACCCCCAGCCTCTTTAATTATTATTAGTGATTTAATAATAATCAACAAGATTGTGGGATAAGAGGGATACAACTCCATACAGTTCCCACCAACAGAGTTCCATATTCCATACCCTCTATCGGAACATTGCCACCAAGTTTATCACTGGGGCTTAGCGCTGGTGGTCATTATTTGTTTTCTTTCCTTCCTCCCTTCCTTCCTTATTTCCTTCCTTCCTTCCTTCCTTCCTTCCTTCCTTCCTTCCTTCCTTCCTTCCTTTCATCCTTCCTCCCTTCCTTCCTTATTTCCTTCCTTCCTTCTTTCCTTCCTTATTTCCTTCCTTCCTCCCTCCCTTCCTTCCTTCCTTCCTTCCTTCCTTCCTTCCTTCCTTCCTTCCTTCCTTCCTTCCTTTTCTATTGTATTTGATAAAAAGAAATTGAGAGGAGAGTGGGAGGCAGAGAGAGAGGAAGATAGAGAAACATGGAGACCTGCTTTACTGCTTGTGAAGTATCCTCCCTGTAGATGGGAAATGGGGTTCAACCTCTTCCTCTTGTGTGCTCAACCAGATGTGTTACTGCCACCACCATCATCCCACCCCCGACACACACACCTTGGTTTTTAATGAAGCTCAACCCACAAAATGTTTGCAGTATTCCCAGCAGTAAGGATTATCCTGTGTTAACCTTTTCCTTTGAGTGCAGTTGGACTTGTAAATATCACCGCCAACCTTAATTAGCTCACATTACATACAACTGACCTAGCAGATCAGAGACAAACTATTCTGGCTTTGAAGAATTTGGTGGCCATATTGAAAATATGCCATATAACTGGTATTTGCAGGCATACTCTAGGAGATAAGATCAATTCCTGGTTTGAGGATAACAAGAAAATGGAAACTTTAATCTTGTAGTTGCCAGAAATTGAGCTCTGCCAACAACCAGAATGAGTTGAAAGAGAACTCCCAAACCTAGATGTTTATGAAATCGTTAGCTGACATCTTGATTTATCTTGTAAGACCTTCAGCATAAAATTTAGCTACTCTGCTCAGGCTTTTGACTTGCACAAACATTTGTGAAAATAAATGGGTTTAGAAAATAAATGGACATTTTTGCAAGCTGCAGTAGTTGTGGTAATCCGTTACACAGTGATAGAGAGCAAATGCTCCCTTGTTATTTATCATTTGTCTTTTGATGTATTTTATTCAGTACCTCTCACTTTGTTTCCTCTGTCTTTGACAATGCAATACTCAAATATAAAAACCTGTTTGGTATATCTGCACAGAAGCCCAATATTCTGTGATCAACCCCTGTCTGCACAGAACTGAAATTTCAGGTTTGCACATTAATGTGTCCCTATCTGCTAACCACCTTGTACATGTGTCGTTTGACTAACATCTCAAGTAGGGCTTTATAATTAATTTTTCTGGGCTCTTATCTTGACCAAAGATATGTATTAGTTTTTGTATTTCTGTCTTTATTAGCTTATATATATTTTTTCCAACAGTAAAGCTCATTTACTTATTACTAGCCCAGAGAGATAATCACTCTGGTCTCTCTCTTCTATTTCTTTGTTCTTACTAGTTCATTAAAAAATCTCAGGCAAATTTAGAAATGTTTCAAAGACTTACATTTCATTATAAAGTCCAAGCATTTTATCTGTGGAAACTAAAAAGGGACAAATTGATTTTAAGTAAAGATCTAAAGTGCCTTTCTCAAATGTATAGACTGAATTAATATACTTTTCATTTACTTCTCTTAGTTATTTAGATTCCACTGTCTATCCAGAACTCAGCGAATGAATGGAAACTAATTTACAATAGGAATAAAAGATCATAGATAAAAAGTCTTTTAGAAAAGAGCTATTAGCGAATTCTATGAAAGGAAAGGTCTCACCTGAGTGATGAAGCTGAAGGGTTGTCATTCCACACCTGAAGTCTCTGGACACAGTCTGAAAATAAATAAATAAATAAATAAATAAATAAATAAATAAATAAATTAGCAAGACCTTAAAAGGTTGCTAATTAGCAAGACCTTAAAAAGTGGTTGCTTTGCAGGAAATAGAGAGTTATGATTATTCCTCCAATGATAAATGTTTCACAGCATTCACACTATACTGCAGTCCTCTACATAAACACTTTTTCTTGTTTCAAAAACAAGAGCTATTAGCACTTCTTTCTCACACGTTTAAAGAAAAATAATAACTAGTGTAGCCACAGGCCCTTTGGAATATAACTAAAATATGCCTACTAGCTATCTGCAAACCCTCCCCCAACTCTTTATCTGCACTACTCCAGTCTTTAAATTCATGATTAGTCAACAACCAGTGAGCCTGTGGTGACCTGGTGACTATATAAGAGGCAGTTCTGGTTGTGACTTTGACTGGTGAGATCACAAATACAGATTCAGTTGTTCCATGCCTATACTTCTGGTAACCAATAATATAAAAGGATATGCAATCACTGCTTCCAGTCACTACATTTGTGTTGGCTTCACGTACAACATTAGCAAAGCAATAAATAGGAACTGACTTCAGCTTATTGGTTTATGTTTGGGGTAGTAGACCGCTGGTTTGGCTTCATGCTTTATTGGAGAAAAATAAAATGAATAGCTCTAATGACAAACAAGCAAAAGATAAAAATTTAAAAAAAACAACTATAGACTAATAGCAAAGTGATACATTAGGTATCCTGTAATAAGGGGTATTGCAATTTGTGGAGTCATTCAGAAATATAGTACAGTGCTTAGTCCATGAAAAGAGAAAGTAATTATTAAAATAATTATTATTTCTTAAACTATTATTTATTATTAGAAATTGATATATTTCACACAAGAAACACATTGCAAAGCTTTATAAAAAATGTAAGGATGTAATCTTACAATACTAGTTTGTATATTTAGTTTCTTCATTTGGAATTAGGCTTAAACACAGATATACAGTAGACACATCAATGGTTAGAAAAGTTAATATTGAACACATGCTATTCCAGGATTAGATTTTTAAAAATAACTTATTAATCACAGTAACTAATCAAAGTGTCTGACTAAACTTAGTTATAAGAGTAAATAAAATTGGGTAGTGTTCACATGTTACTATGTGCCCAGGATGGGGGGAGCAACTTCAGGAGCAATGGAAGCAGTACTGCAAGTGTCTCTCTGTCTTCTCCTTCTTTTCCTATTCTCTCTGTCTCTTTTCCTCTAATTTAAAAAGAAAGAAAAGAGGAGAAATGACTACTAGGAACAATGGAACTGTGTAGGCACTAAGTCCTAGTGGTAATCCTAGTGGCAAAAAAAAAAAAGGAATATGGATAAATAAAACTGTCTCATATAAATGACATATGCAGAATAGTTTGAAAGAGAATTTAATTTTACTTTCATTATTAGTATGTTGAGGTAGGTCTCATGTTTACTCCAGCAACCTGGTAATCAAATATAAAATCATTCTCCAGAGAAATAAACAGACTCTTATTCTGGGTCACATTTCTAGGTAAAGAAAACTATCCTCAGTCTCATGCCCACTCCCATACCAGGCAAGGACAGATTTTCTCAAAGGACAGCATAATTCTTAAAGGCAAATACCATGAAACTAATAGATTTTGGAGATTTTTTTTGTCACCTCCAGACTCACATTTTAATGGGGGGTGAGAAATGAATATATTTATGATACAAGTGGTCAATGCAAATATAAATGCACTAATATTTGCAGTGTGCATTGCTCTTACAATTTTGATTTTCTACACACACACACACACACACAGGTAGAAGTGTTACATAATATTAGTTTACTTTGCATAATGCTAAATTTTCTTGAAAATTTTCTCATTTGTAAAAGAATAATTAGTGATTTAAAAAGGAAGAGAGTTCTTCATAAGTGCTTCTATAAAGTCAATTTATTCAAGTAAAAATATAAATTCTGTATAGTGATGGAAAAATTTTGTCATCACAAGAGGCTTATACTTTGAATAGCTATGCTTACTTTTAGTTAATTTTACCTTTCATGTAAGTACCATGTATATAAAACAGGGAAGTCGATAGTGGGTACTACCCTTGTTGCTGGGATGGTACAAACCCCAATCCACATTCAATTTGAAAATAGTAAGAACTTGCTGATGAAGATTAGGCTATTTTCCTGGTTGCCTTTATTGAGTGAATTCTGCTTTCCTCAGAATCATTATGTTAGCACATTTTACCCTGAAATTCTATGTGCATAAAAGGCGTAAATTGTCACATTTAGTTCAAGGGTAAATATACATTTTTTTCATTGTTCCAACACTTTTTTTTTTTTTGCCTCCAGGGTTATCATTGGGGCTTGGTGCCTGTGCTACATATCCACTGCTCCTGGTGGCCATCTTTTTTTTCCATTGTTGGTGTTGCTGTTGTTGTTGGATAGGACAGAGAGATATTGAGAGGATGGGAAGACAGAGAGGGCAAGAAAGATAGGCACCTGCAGACTTGTGATAGGCACTGCTTGTGAAGTGACCCCCCCACACACCTAATATTTTGTTTTTACTCATTTTTTCTTTCTTTTTAAAGTTTTAAACATTTTTTCTAATAATGAAGATTGATACATTCTTGAATTATTTTCAATATGCTGAGTGCTGGGCCTTGTACTTTCATAACTGCCTCATCCATGAATGCACTTGGCCTTTGCTTTCCTTTGGTATTATGTGGAAAATGATTTCCTAAAATTTATGAAGTTAAAACAACTTGACAAGGGGCCAGGTAGTGACACACTTAGTTGAGCGCACATGTTACAATGTGCAAGGACCTGGGTTCGATCCCTCCATCCCCACCTACAAGGGGAAAGTTTCATGAGTGATGAAGCAGTATTGCAGGTGTCTCTCTAACTCTCTCCCTTTCTATTAGCCCTTTTCCTCACGATTTATGGCTGTCTCTATCCAATAAATAAATAAGGATGATTAAAAAATTGACTGATTTGCAGAAAGTTAATTTATTAAGTAACTATGAAACAGAAAACAGATTTATACATACATAGATATAGTATTAGTCCTTTCAGGGATGCATACACAGGAAAGTTAACTCTGGAGAATGGTGTTCTTTGGTATTGTGTTTTACAAAGATAAGGTTTTCAGTATTCTACATCTAATTTAGGTCCATTTAGCAATTTAGAAATGAGTAAATAAGCAGGCAAGAGGAAATGACTGGCTTGACTAGTTTTTAACACAGCTAGATAATTAAATAGAAAGGCCAGTGTCTATAAGGTATAATTTTGGTTTAACAAAATGATGTTGAAAGCATTGTCATTCAGTCAATTACTTCATGTAGGTGGATGCAATTTTCAGCTGTGTTATTAGGGTCCCTGGTGCATTTTTATCTAATCTGAAGTAGATTGAACTTTAGCAGTGTGCTGACTAATCAAATACTAGAGATTTAAAATAAAAACATGTCTATAGAGTTTTCCAGATTTGTTTTTCTATAATGACTTAGAAAAAGTGTTTAGTACCCTCAAAGAGACACAGGGCACAAAATAGGTTTCAGGACAATGTAATATAGAAAAAGTCACATCACTAAGAAGTTGTAGATTCTTCTAAAAAAAAGGTAACATTTTTTCACATTCACACACATTTTATTACATTGTTGTAATTGTTCTGCTTATTATTATTAGTTAGTATTTATCAAATTGCCTAGAAGATAAATTAATCGTAAACATTTGTAGGTGTGGTAAGAAAGACAGTATATACAATATCTGGTTGCCTCATCTATAATTTCTGATATCCACTGGGAGTCCTGGAGTTCATCTCTTATGGATAAAGAGTGGTGTGTGGGAGAGCCATTTAGTTTGGGACAAGTCACCTGCAGTTTGTATGTCCAAAAAGTCCTGAGGAAGCACACAGCACAGAACTGTACCTCAGTCAAAGAATTTTATTTTAAAATCAGTTTTTTGGAGGGGAAATAATGACTTACAAGATAGATGTTGCCACATGAGTACAGTTTCTTTTTTTGATTGTTAGAGATTTAATTAACATGATTTGGGTATAAAAAGGGCACAATTCCCTACAATTCCCACCACCAGAGTTCCATATCCCACCCCCTCCATTAAGAAGTTTCCCTATTCTTTATTCCTCTGGGAGTATGGACCAAAAATATTTATGGGGAGCAGAAAAAGGGAGGTCTGGCTTCTGTAATTGCTTCTCTGCTGAACATGGGCATTGGCAGGTCGATCCATATCCCCACCATGTTTCTATCTTTCCCTGGTGGGGCAGGATTCCGGATAGGTGAGGTTCCAGGACACATAACAAAGTTGCAGGACCTACAAATAGACCAAAGCCCATGAAATAGGGCACATATATCCATAAGTTGGGGAGGAGTATATATATATATATATATATATATATATATATATATATACCTTAAAGTAAAAGTGCGCACTAGTCTATAGTGACTCAATAACTATAGCAAACAAGTAGAAAGACCTAAACAAGACACCATAAGGTACTTCATAAAATATTTTCTACTTATGCCCAGATACCCTCCTCAACTACTCCATTCAGATAAAGTAAGGACTACAAAAGCTGGACAAGGGCAAGAGACTGGCAAACTTTAATGATGGCCCTTTTGGTCACTACCAGGCCACCCTATCATCCAGGGCTCTAGTCAGGGAATCCTTGGATTCCCATACAGATGTGATGGACCTAGACCTTTAGCAGATCCCTCTCTCTACCATCACTGGCTATCTCCATCAGGAACAACATTGTGAACCCTCTTGCGGGCCTCTATACGACATTGCCATCAATGCAGAACAACAGTGGTAGAAATTGCCCCACTCTCCAGAGGGAGGCTTCGTCAGCTTACTCTGCCACTGGAGAAAGTCTGGTCCTGAAGTGAGTGCAGCCTAGAATATTCCTAGCTATGACCATGGAATGTGAGTTCAGACTAACAGGGATGCAGATGTTGCACAGGCTCCTATGCTAAATATGAATAGATGTGGACCCTACATTGGTCAGATTGATGAGGTATACAGTTAATGGTATTTATATACTTTTCCCAAATTTGGCAGCTTCTCTCTGCCCTTATCCAGCTTTCTAATCCTATCCCCAACTCTGATACTATTTCCCCAGACAACACCCTTAGCCCACCTGCATGTTAGCTATTGGGAACAGCCAAAAATTAATAAAGTAATTTAAAGGTCCCTTATAACATACCTAAAATAGACTTTCCTTCCAACATGAAGACCCCAAATTTCATCTGCTATACTCTTAGCCTTTGGTTCCTGATTATTAAATAATTTTTTCTGCCTTATATCTTAATGCTTTTCAGACACCAAGTTGCAGATGCTACCACGAGTATAGTTTTTTATCTTCCTGTGATAGGTATCTGTATACTTCACCTGCCACCCACTGAGATCTTCATCTACCATGATGCTTTGGGTCTCTAATGCCTTATCATCTGCCTGCTGCCTCCCTCCCTGTAGAGGCCCTGCATCTGCTACATGGCTACTTTAAGTTTCACCCTATATTTTCCCTTCTTTGTTTCACCTATGATATGAGTGAGACCATCTGGTATTTGACATCTACTAATTGTATGAATTTCTGAAAACTCATTCTTTCTAAACCTTGCATTCTTTAGCCATAATACTAAGATGTTAAGTAAGAGGAAGAGGATACACTCTTAATGCTTTTTTAACATGACTAGTTCAATTTACCATCTGTCTCCATAGTCTGTGTCAGATATACTAGTTGATGATCAAATATGCTCTAAACATTTGGTGTGTGTTCCGTACACTTTCTCTCATGATAATAATTTTTCTGTGCCATAATACTTTGAAAACTAATTTTGTTCATAGTTTATTTTATAACTTTATGATGTAATTACATTTAAATTGATAAATTGTGAGCGTGTAAATTCTTTGTTTTATAATGGCTATATCACAAGGCATAATGGTTATACAACTTTATGTGAGTAAATGATTGAAAATAGTATCATAGTTTAGGATTTGGCACTAAGTATCGCAAGCTTTGTAAATTATCATTCCATGTCAAACTAACAAAAGATAAGCATTATCAAACATCAATAGCTTTAATAACTTCAGTGAACAGCTAGGAACCATGAATTTGTGGCTTCCATCCCCACCCTCACCCCCCACAGCCCATAATAGCCAGTCTCCTGGCATTGACAACAGAAATTGCAGCATTTTCAGGTTGAGGTTACAAGGGCTAGAGGGGAAGGAAAGAAAATTCCGTGCATAAACTTTGTCTTTGTCTCTAGCTGCATACCACTGCATGCAAGTGAGGGAAAACACTTAGGATAATCATAGGGATCATCTGCCTGCACAACTCCACTGTTCCCAGCAGATTGGGGCTTTATCCTGTGTTGTCCTTTGCCTTGTTCTGAGAGTCCATCTACGAATGAGATCATCTAGCATTCATCCTTTTCCTTCTAGCTTAGTTCACTTACCATGATTTTCTCCAATTTAGAATGTCTCTTTTTTTGAAAGTTAAAATTATAAGTCTACAATTTTTAGCAATGGGACATTCATTCATTAATACTGTGAAAGTAAAGTTATATGACCATTTTGTGAAGAATTATTAGTCTCATAAAAGAGAAACAGAGTGAGGTTTGGATGGGTGTGGTATATTTCACCCCCCCCCCCCAAAAAAAAAGGACTCTGGGGAAGGAAAGAAAAAAGGGAAATGGTGTTGTTGTCCTGGTGCATGATGGTAGAAAGGAATCTAAGTTGGGGTGAGAGTGTTTTGTAGACACCTATTACAGGGAGATGAGAAATTGTACCTGTGTCAACAACAGTATTGAGACCAGAAAGAGAAGAACTAATACTAAATGATCTCATTCATAGGTGCAACTTAAGAAACTCAGACTGTGTCCAGAGACTTCACGTGTGGAATGACAACCCTTCAGCTTCATTACTCGGGTGAGATCTTTCCTTTTATAGTAAACTCTAATTTCATCTCAGGTAGTTCACTTTCTAACAAAGTCCCATAACCTAGATATACACCAGTTTCCGTGAGAGAGAGCTTATGTGCACACGTATCCATAAACTACTGCAAAATATATACCTGAAAGCAGTAGTACACTAGAGTTTTCAGTGAGTACCTCCCTAATACTTCCTCTCCACTATTCCAAGCTTGGGATCCATGATTGCTCAACAAATTGTTTGGCTTCGTATGTTAACTCTCTTTTCAATCTCCAGGTTCCAGATGCCACCAGGATGCTGGCCAGGCTTCCCTGGATTGAAGACCCCACCAATGTGTCCTGGAGCTCAGCTTCCCCAGAGACCCACCCTACTAGGGAAAGAGAGAGGCAGACTGGGAGTATGGACCGACCAGTCAACTCCCATGTTCAGCGGGGAAGTAATTACAGAAGCCAGACCTTTTACCTTCTGCATCCCACAACGACCCTGGGTCCATGCTCCCAGAGAGATAGAGAATGGGAAAGCTATCATGGGAGGGGGTGGGTTATGGAGATTGGGTGGTGGGAATTGTGTGGAGTTGTACCCCTCCTACCTTAAGTTTTTGTTCATTAATCCTTTCTTAAATAAAAAAATTAAAAAAAAAATAAATAAACAGCCAACCCAAAATTAAAAAAAAAAAAAAAAAAAGAAAGAAACAAAGACACTAAAGGGAACCATAAAGGGAAACTTGGACTGGGTGTGGTATTTGCATTAAAGTAATGGACTCTTCAATTCTAGGACAAGAGGGTAGGTGCTGGGATGAAGGGGAGTTGGGGTTCTGGAGTATGATGATGAGGGGGGCCTACTATGTGAGGAACAAGTGTCTTCTAGACACTTAGACACCTATCACGGGGAGATGTGGTGCTATACCAATGTGTCAACGACTATAGTAGAGGTCTTTAACCCCCCCCCCCAAAAAAAGAAAGAAAATGGTGTTTCCAAACCACAGAGAACACTCATAGATATGAATTCCAGTCTAGAGACAGTGTGAAAAAAAATTTTTTTATTGGGAGGTTAATGGGTTACAGTTCAATTATTGGCACATGGGCACAGTTTCTCATCTCACCAAGATAGGTGTCTGCAAAAGACTCTCACCTTCACCTTAGATCTGTCACTGTGTACCAGGACCTGAAAGCACCTCTGCCCCCATCCTCTTCCTGTCCTTCTTTCCCAGAGTCTTTTGCTTATCTCACTTAACATGATTCCTTCAGAAAATAGTATTTCTATTACAGATAATTTTGTATTACAGTAATAGAAGATGTTAGTGTCGAAGAGAAACAGAATAGGAGATGGCCCAGTTTTGATTAATGGGCATGAGTGAATAAGAAAGAAAGGCTTGGGTTAGACTCTGGAAGGGACTAAGTGCTTATTCAAGAGCATGCTTGGCTGGGCATTTTGTAAGAATAGGAAAAAACTAATGTTTTCCAAAACAGACTATAATTAATTTTGAAATAAAGTGACTTTGTGACAGTGTGGGAACTAAAACTTAATTCTTTTCCCCCAATTTCCCTAAATTAACCACTAATATTTGCAAATGGCTCATACTTTTTTTTGATAATTTTCTTGTTCATCATTTTATTTATACCTGTAAGAACCCCTAAACTTAGCACTAACCTCAAAACTGTTTTCTAGAGCATAAAACTGAAGTGATCTACACAAACTAATAGTCATATAAATAGATCTTTGGACACAAACTCTTTGCATTATTTGATAGGCATTAATCCAAATTTGAATGCCTAGAAAATTCTCAACAAATACTTCTGCAATTGAATGTGTACAAATGAGAATGTATTGCTTTGTTTAAGTAAGGAGAGAATAAATCTGAAGCCTGAAGAAATGTGTTTCCTTTGTCAGCCAAGCCTACATAGTCATGTTCAATATCAGAGATACAGTATTAGTGAATAAACTCAAAGATTAACTAAGTCTATTCTTCCCACTTTAACACAAATCCTATTCCATTTGTCTGTGATTATGCAGAAAATTATCTCATACATGCAATTTCTTTCTTAACTCTGGAGATCTAGATGACCAAGAAACTTTGTAATTGAATTAATCATTATGTCTTCATTAAATTTGTGTTATATTCTAGCCAAAATATGCCATGTTTTCTATAATTTATTAATGTATTTAGACTGCTGAGTTCCTCAAACATACCTAAAGAAGTAAGAGTTCCAGCATATGCTATTTTATACCTTCTGAAGTGTAGATACCCTGTGGAATCCCTTATGTCCTCCCCCCACCACCCTTGTTTTTAAAGTGTTAAATTGTCTTGATTTCATTCTATTGCAGAATGCATTCTCTTTAGTTTACAATTTAAAATTCTCTCTGGCTATACTTTAGGAATTGAGTATGTAGCAAGAGGAACAAGGACCTTTCTCTCTAACTGGCCATTTTTGCAGCTCCTCTTGGTTGGGGGCCATCTCAAATATAAGGCAAAAATATAGTCATAAAAGATAATGAAAATTACCTCTAATTTTCACCTCATTCTGAAAAGGAAAAATACATAATGGGGCACATATTCTGAATATGATCAGTGAAGGCAAACAAAATCAATCATCCTTACCAACAACTGTCTAGCCTTGAAGAAATTCAAAATCAAGAACTTCAGTATCATGGCTAAATCCAATGTCATTCAAGACAGTGGTGATGATGTTGATGTTGAATTGAGAACAGGGCAGAATATACTGTTGGAGATGCAGCTGGTTCCCATATGATTGGGAGTACATTAGGACAAAGTAAATTGTCGTAAGATAAAATAAGTAGAAAGTGAAAAGAAATTGCAAAGGTGAAAGAGAACTTTGCATTCCTAAAAGATCCCTCTTTTCTCCTATTTACAACCAGAAAATTAGTTAACTATTCCAATACCAAATTTATCTCAGCCTGTTTCCTATGCAGAAAATAAAAGTTACCATGGGCAACTATTTCTTAATAGACTGAGCTCCACCTCATTGCTGTTTACATTCCCTCCCTCCTGCCCTCCCAAAACACACAGCATATGCTAGCTTGTTAAAAATTTTCTGAAGTAAATTTATTGAATGTTTACAATAGCCTTCAGAATTAACTGCAGCCATTATTCCTGCTTCTTGGAACCTCAGACATGAGAGTATCTTTGCATAACCTTTATGCACTATCTCTCCTGCCCGGTCTTGCTTCTATCTACTGATCATCTATGTATATATTTCTCTTTTCTCTCTATCCTTATAGGGGGAAAGAAAAGGGAAAAATGGCTGCCAAAAACAGTACAGTCATAGTAGGCACTGAACCCCTGTTATAGACCTAGTGGCATGAAGTTGTGTGTGCCTTTCTGCAAAGACCTTGTTGGTTTTATGCATAGTATAAATAGAAAGAGAACAGTATCATGGCATCATGCAGAGGTCTTAAAATAAAGGACTTCTGTTATCGCTGAAGTGAAGCATAAGCATGGGTTTAGAGAAATGTATGACAGGCAGAAGTAGGGTTATCCAAAAATGTTCATGTCCTAATGTCTGTAGTACATGAAAATGAGGTTATGCTGACAAAAAAAATGAATTAAGGTCACAGATGGGCTTAAGACAGCAGGTGATCAATAGCAAATGAATCCTATTATTTATAAAGGATGAGGCTACATGAGAGCCAGAAAAAAAAAAAAAAACAGGGGAGAGAAGATGGAGGAAGATGCAAAAAATATGTCCACGTGATTAGCCCTGGCGATTCCTAGTAGTGGAATAAGAATATACTAAACCTGCTGACTATTTCCTCTTTGGAAAAGAATAGTATAGAAATACTATTCAAAATACAAGTAAATGTCAATATACAAGATGTGTTTGAGCAAGATGCCACTTAATGGTATTGCTAGATACTACTTCAGGAAAACAGCATCCCTCTTTTCAACTATCTTTGTGCCCTTCTGTCACTTGGGAAGAATGGAATTTGCAGTCAGGGGTGTGAGATAGAGGTGGTCACCACAGTGAGAAGTCAGTGAGTACACTGTGTTGTCCCCCCTTGGACAGAAGTGAAAGGAAAGAGAGGAAGGAAGAAGGTGGAGAGGCTAGTTTTGAAGCTGCCAGATAAAAAAGTAATAACAATCTGAAATAATTGCTCTCAGAATGAACTTGGGGGCTCATTCTAGTATGACCGACCCCCACCTGGCATTAAGAGTATGGTGAAGGGGTAGGGAGCTGGTGAGGTGGTAGAACTTAGGACTTGGACGTGTGAGGTCCTGAATTTGAACTTTAGCATCACATACACCCAAATGATACTATGGTTCTATTTCTTTCTCTCTCTCATAAATAAATTAAACCTTTAAAATAAAAGAGGGCAGGCCTGGGAAGTGGCACATATTATAGTATGAAAGGACCTTGGTTCAGCCAGACTCCATCTGCTGGGGGCAGCTTCACAAGTGGTAAAGCTGTGTTACAGATCTCTCTTTCCCCACCCCATTTCCCTTTACCTATTGATTTCTCTTTCTCTAGCCAAGATACATAAACTTAAAAATTACTTAAAAATTAAAAAAAAGAAAAAGTACAGTGAGACTTTCCTCAGACACATCCACAAACATCACTTCTACCTTTCTTCAGCACCCAGTCAACCCTCCAGTGCAGTAGTATTGATCTTGCTGTGTGACTGACCTGCATACCTTATCCTGACTGCCTTACTGGACATGCCCTTTGCACTTTCTTTTTTAATTGCCAACAAGGTTATTGCTGAGGCTTGATGGCTGCAAAGATAAATACACTATTCCTAGAGATCATTGTGTTTTGTTTGTTTGTTTTGCTTTTGTGTACACTCCTTTCTTTTACTGCTAGAGATAGAGAGTAATTGAAAGGGTAGGGGTAAGTAAAGGGAGAGAGACACCTGCAGCACCACGGTACTGCTCACGAAGCTTCTCCTTGCAGGTGGATGCTTAGTTCAGGTCCCTGAGCACAGTAGCATGTGCTCTACTGCGTGTGCCACTGCCTGCTCCCCCTCACCTTTTCCTTTAGACTTTGACTTGCAGATATATTTCCACTGATTGTTTCTGCAGCTTGTTTCAACTTGTATTCATTCTATGATGTATCTGCCCAGCCATCATAGACACTTCTTCCACTTAGGCAGTATTTGCTGTGTGCCTCGACAAAGTGCATCTGTAGCTTGTATGTCTTGAAAAAGTATTATAAGCTACAGGTGTTAATTCTAAAATGACCTCACTAGAAAGTGGAAGAGGTCAGAACATAGTGTCCCTGGTAGGATTAAGAAAGCATCTTCAACAACATGCTTGGGGGAAGGGGGCAACATGGTGGGTTAACTCACCCTAAGAGAGTTGGCTGTGAAATGGAGAAACTTATCAGCAAAGGAGGCTAGAATGTTTGGAGGAAAGTTGTAAGGGGATTTCCATGTCATGCTAAGACTTCTTTATTTTATGCTGAAGAAAACAAGTGACTGTTCATAAAATGCCCAGTAAAAGTCAATGTCTTTGGAAAGGGGGTTTCAGAAAATCAATTATTTGCGAGGCAGCTTGTGATGTGAAATGTTAGCAGTTTCCAGGTCATGCTGAAGGAATATAGCTAGTACACTTTCTGGCTGTGGCAAGTTAAGGGCGACTTTGGAGAGTGCATAATTACCTGCTAAAGAAACAAATAGAAGTTATCTAGAGAAGAAAAGGTAGAGAGTGCCTGTGAGGTAAGACACAACATGGTTGAAGGCAGACTTGTAGAACATCAAAGGGGAATGCTGATTTTTTTTCTTGTTTTAAAGCATGTTTTATTTACTCATCTATTTAGTTAGTTGTGTATGCGTATGTGTGCATGAGAGAGAGTCCAAAGCACTATTTCACCCTGTGCCGTGCTTCAAAGTTAACCCAAGGCCTCATGCATGCAAGGAAAATATTCTATTACTGAGTACCATCTTGACTGTTGAATCTCTTTAAGGTTGAAACTTACGGGGACATGGTGAGAGATGAGAAAATGGTCAAATTATAAGAGCTTCTGTACTGACCTTAGTCATTTAGGAGTAGTCCTGTAAAATATTAGTAAAACTTGGCCCTCAGAAGATGGCGGACTGAGAAGCTGTAACAGCGAGTGCTCTGATCACATCGTCGGCAACGAAATCTGACTCAGAGCGGACTCTCTATGTGTGTATCTCTGCTCTAGTTCCCTTTTCCCTCTTGTTAACCCTAGAATATACACTGGATAGTAGATTTGCATAACTGTCTATTCTTGCTATCCTCTCTTTCGTTTCTCTTTCTTCACTGGGATTTGGTTACTATTTTTTCACGGACTGGAGAAATTGTTTGGCTAACTGGTAACGATTAAAATACTTCAATACTTACTTCAGTTGCTACTGTAATTCCGGAGGTTGGTGAGTGCAATTGTCATAAAGGTATTTAGTACAGTGTTACTTGTACTCAAGACACAACAACTGAGGAACAACAGAGCATAAAAAAAAAGAGAGAAACACATAAATAAAAAAAATGGGTAGATTAAAAACAAAGAAAACTGCTACCCCAATGAATGAAGACAAGAGCCCAGAAGAAACTACAAATCAGCCAGAAGTAACCATAGATAATAAAAGTATGCAAGCAATAATAAACTTATTAATCACAGAAATGAAAACAACATTGTAGGAAAGGAATGGCAGTATTAGGGAAACAACAGTTGAGACCCCCAAGGAAAATACTGATTATCTTGAGGTAATTAGAGAACTGAAAGCTGAAATAGCTGTAATGAAGAAAGAAGCTGAGGCAAGGGAAAGAAGACTAACAGAAGCAGAAAACAGAATTAGTCAGACAGAGGATGAGTTAGAGAAAACTAAGAAAGAGGTTAAAGAGCTTAAAAAGAGATTGAGAGACACTGAAAACAACAACAGAGACATATGGGATGATATCAAAAGAAGTAACATTCGTATAATTGGCCTGCCAGAGGAAGAAAGAGAGGAAGGGGAAGCAAACATTCTAGAGGAAATAATAGAAGAAAACTTCCCAGACCTGAATAACAGAAAGGATATCAAGGTTCAAGAGGCCCAGAGAGTACCAAAAAGAATCAACCCAGACCTGAAGACACCAAGACACATCATGGTCACAATGAGAAGAAGTAAGGATAAAGAAAGGATCCTAAAGGCTGCAAGAGAGAAACAAAAAGTCACATACAGGGGAAAACCCATAAGATTATCTGCAGATTTCTCCACTCAAACTCTAAAAGCCAGAAGGGAGTGGCAAGATATCTATCGAGCCCTGAATGAAAAAGGGTTTCAACCAAGGATAATATATCCTGCTAGATTTTCATTCAAGCTAGATGGAGGGATCAAAACCTTCTTAGACAAACAACAATTAAAGGAGGCAACCATCACCAAGCCGGCCCTGAAAGAGGTACTAAAAGACCTCTTATAAACAAGAACATCACTATAATACTTGCAATATATCAGAGTAAACAAATTGTTTTTTAGAACAATGGCACTACAATACATTAAATCCATAATATCAATAAATGTCAATGGCTTAAACTCACCCATCAAAAGGCACAGGGTGGGGGGATGGATCAGAAAACATAACCCAACCATATGCTGCTTGCAAGAATCCCATCTGTCACAACAAGATAAACACAGACTTAAAGTGAAAGGATGGAAAACTATCATACAGGCTAACGGTCCACAAAAAAGGGCAGGAACAGCCATTCTCATCTCAGACACGATAGATTTTAAATTAAATAAAGTAATAAAAGATAGGCAAGGACATTACATAATGATTAGAGGATCAATCAGCCAAGAAGACTTAACAATTATTAACATCTATGCACCCAACGAGGGACCATCTAAATACATTAAGCATCTACTGAAAGAATTTCAAAAATACATCAATAGTAATACAATAATAGTGGGAGACTTCAATACCCCACTCTCACACTTAGACAGATCAACGCAGAGAACCAATAAAGATACAAGAGAATTGAATGAAGAGATTGACAGACTAGACCTCTTGGACATTTTCAGACTCCTCCACCCCAAAAAACTGGAATACACCTTTTCAAATCCACATAACACATACTCAAGGATAGACCACATGTTAGGCAACAAAGACAGCATCAATAAATTCAAGAGCATTGAAATCATCCCAAGTATCTTCTCAGACCACAGTGGAGTAAAACTAACATTTAACAACAAACGGAAAATTATTAAAAGACATAGAATTTGGAAACTAAACAACATGCTCCTTAAGAACTGGGTCAGAGACTCACTCAAACAGGAAATTCAAATGTTCCTGGAAACTAATGAAAATGAAGACACAACCTATCAAAATATTTGGGACACAGCGAAAGCAGTACTGAGAGGGAAACTTATAGCCATACAATCACATATTAAACACCAAGAAGAAGTCCAAATGAACGACCTTACTGCACACCTCAAGGACTTAGAGGAAGAGGAACAAAGGAACCCTAAAGCAACCAGAAGGACAGAAATCACTAAAGTTAGAGCAGAAATAAACAACATCGAAAATAAAAGAACCATACAAAAGATCAATGAAGCCAAATGTTGGTTCTTTGAAAGATTAAACAAAATTGACAAACCCCTAGCCAGACTCACCAAACAAAAAAAGAGAGAAGACTCAAATTAATAGAATTGTAAACGATGCAGGAGATATCACAACTGACACAACAGAAATCCAGAGAATCCTGCGAAACTTCTATAAAGAACTATATGCCACCAAGCTAGAGAATCTGGAAGAAATGGAACAATTCCTAGAAACCTATGCACTTCCAAAACTGAACCAAGAAGAACTACAAAATCTAAATGCACCAATCACAGACAAAGAAATTGAAACCGTTATTAAGAATATCTCCAACAACAAAAGTCCTGGACCAGATGGCTTCACAAAGGAATTCTACAAAACTTTCAGGAAACAGTTAATACCCATACTTCTTAAGCTATTCCATAAGATTGAAGAAACAGGAATACTCCCTTCCACCTTTTATGAAGCCAACATCACCCTGATACCAAAAGCTGATAGGGACAGAACAAAAAAGGAAAACTACAGACCAATATCTCTGATGAACATAGATGCCAAAATATTAAACAAGATCTTGGCCAACCGGATACAGCAACACATCAAAAAGATTGTTCATCATGACCAAGTGGGATTCATCCCAGGAATGCAAGGCTGGTTCAACATCCGTAAATCAATCAATGTCATTCATCACATCAATAAAAGCAAAGCCAAAAACCACATGATTATCTCAATAGATGCAGAGAAAGCCTTTGACAAAATCCAACACCCATTCATGCTCAAAACTCTACAAAAAATGGGAATAGATGGGAAATTCCTCAAGATAGTGGAGTCTATATATAGCAAACCTACAGCCAACATCATACTCAATGGACAGAAGCTGAAAGCATTCCCCCTCAGATTGGGGACTAGACAGGGCTGCCCACTGTCACCGTTACTCTTCAACATAGTATTGGAAGTTCTTGCCATAGCAATCAGGCAAGAGAAAGAAATCAAAGGGATACAGATTGGAAGGGAAGAAGTCAAGCTCTCACTATTTTCAGTTGATATGATAGTATGCATAGAAAGACCTAAAGAATCCAGTAGAAAATTACTGGGAGTTATTAGGCAATATAGCAAGGTATCAGGCTACAAAATCAATGTACAAAAATCAGTGGCATTTCTTTATGCAAACACTAAATCTGAAGAAGAAGACATCCAGAAATCACTCCCATTTACTGTTTCAGCAAAATCAATCAAATACCTAGGAATAAAGTTGACCAAAGAAGTGAAAGACTTGTATACTGAAAACTATGAGTCGCTACTCAAGGAGATAGAAACTGATACCAAGAAATGGAAAGATATCCCATGCTCATGGATTGGAAGAATAAATATCATCAAAATGAATATTCTCCCCAGAGCCATATACAAATTTAATGCAATACCCATCAAAGTTCCACCAAGCTTCTTGAAGAGAATAGAACAAACACTACAATCATTTATCTAGAACCTGAAAACACCTAGAATTGCCAAAACCATCTTAATGAAAAGAAACAGAAATGGAGGCATCACATTCCCAGACCTTAAACTATATTATAAAGCCATCATCATCAAAACAGCATGGTACTGGAACAAAAATAGGCACAGAGACCAGTGGAACAGAATGGAAAGCCCAGAAGTAAATCCCAACACCTATGGGCATCTAATCTTTGATAAGGGGGACCAAAGGATTAAATGGAAAAAGGAGGCTCTCTTCAATAAATGGTGCTGGGAAAACTGGGTTGAAACATGCAGAAGAATGAAATTGAACCACTTTATCTCACCAGAAACAAAAATCAACTCCAAATGGATCAAAGACCTAGATGTCAGACCAGAAACAATCAAATACTTAGAGGAAAACATTGGTAAAACACTTTCCCACATACACCTCAAGGACATCTTTGATGAATCAAACCCAATTGCAAGGAAGACTAAAGCAGAAACAAACCAATGGGACTACATCAAATTGAAAATCTTCTGCACATCCAAAGAAACTATTAAACAAACAGAGAGACCCCTCACAGAATGGGAGAAGATCTTCACATGCCAGACATCAGACAAGAAACTAATCACCAAAATATATAAAGAGCTCAGCAAACTTAGCCGCAAAAAAGCAAATGACACCATCCAAAAATGGGCAGATGAAATGAACAAAACATTCACTACAGAGGAGATCCAAAAGGCTAACAAACATGAAAAACTGCTCTAGGTCACTGATTGTCAGAGAAATGCAAATTAAGACAACACTAAGATACCACCTCACTCCTGGAAGAATGGCATACATCAAAAAGGACAGCAGCAACAAATGCTAGAGAGGATATGGGGACAGAGGAACCCTTTTACATTGCTCGTGGGAATGTAAATTGGTATAGCCTCTGTGGAGAGCAGTCTGGAAAGCTCTCAGAAGGCTAGACATGGACCTTCTATATGACCCAGTAATTCCTCTCCTGGGGTTATACCTCAAGGACTCCATAACACCCAACCAAAAAGAGGTGTGTACTCCTATGTTCATAGCAGCACAATTCATAATAGCTAAAACCTGGAAGCAACCCAGGTGCCCAACAACAGATGAGTGGCTGAGAAAGCTGTGGTATATATACACAATGGAATTCTATGCAGCTATCAAGAACAATGAACCCACCTTCTCTGACCCATCTTGGACAGAGCTAGAATGAATTATGTTAAGTGAGCTAAGTCAGAAAGATAAAGATGAGTATGGGATGATCCCACTCATCAACAGAAGTTGAGGAAGAAGATCTGAAAGGGAAACTAAAAGCAGGACCTGATCAAATTGTAAGTAGGGCACCAAAGTAAAAACCCAGTGGTGAGGGGTAGACATGTAGCTTCCTGGGCCAGTGGGGGGTGGGAGTGGGCGGGAGGGATGGGTCACAGTCCTTTGGTGGTGGGAATGGTGTTTATGTACACTCCTAGCAAAATGTAGACATATAAATCAGTAGTTAATTAATATGAGAGGGGGAAATCAATTGTATGTCTCAAAGTTTCTCAAAAGACAAACTGAATCTTTTTAATATATAGGGTATGTATTTGATATGCGGACTCTCTCAAAAGCCTAGACCAAGTAGATTAGAAGCATCCAATAGCACAGCTATATACAAGATACTGGGTACTGTACAGCAAACCATAACAAAGGGACTTTTCAAAGTTAACCCAATTAACAAATAATGTGATGATAATATTAACTATCGATTGTCTTTTTGAACCCTAAGACAGCAGGAACCTCACATCTCCACTATAGAGCCCCTACTTCCCCCAGTCCTGGAACCCTTGGATAGGGCCCACTTTCCCGTATGCATCTCCCAATCCAAACCAAATAATATTGCATCCGCCTATCATAACCTAACCAAAGCAATTATTGCCACCTCAACATGCTTCACCTCAGACTGTATCCAGAGACTTCACGTGTGGAATGACAACCCTTCAGCTTCATTACTTGGGTGAGACCTTTCCTTTTATAGTACACTCTAATTTCATCTCAGGTAGTTCACTTTCTAACAAAGTCCCATAATCTAGATATACACCAGTTTCTGTGAGAGAGAGCTTATGTGCGCACGTATCCATAAACTACTGCAAAATATATACCTGAACGCAGAAGTACACTAGAGTTTGCAGTGAGTACCTCCCTAACACTTCCTCTCCACTATTGCAAGCTTGGGATCCATGATTGCTCAACAAATTGTTTGGCTTCATATGTTAACTCTCTTTTCAATCACCAGGTTCCAGATGCCACCAGGATGCTGGCTAGGCTTCCCTGGATTGAAGACCCCACCAATGTGTCCTGGAGCTCAGCTTCCCCAGAGACACACCTTACTAGGGAAAGAGAGAGGCAGACTGGGAGTATGTTCAGCGGGGAAGCAATTACAGAAGCCAGACCTTCTACCTTCTGCAACCCTCAACGACCCTGGGTCCATGCTCCCAGAGGGTTAGAGATTGGGAAAGCTATCATGGGAGGGGGTGGGTTATGGGGATTGGGTGGTGGGAATTGTGTGGAGTTGTACCCCTCCTACCTTATGTTTTTGTTCACTAATCCTTTCTTAAATAAAACATTAAAAATATTAGTAAAACTTGAAAAATGTTCAGCAGAGAAAGATAATCAGGTTTGGATTTTAGGACAAATAATCCTGGCAACAACTTAGCAGGTTAATTAAAAGGGAGGGTGGTAACATTCTGAAAATGAGAATTAGGGAATCACAGCGTTAACTTAGCAGAACAAGTGAGTAGAGACTGAACTGAACTCACTAGAGTTAATTGAGAAGGAGAGATTAGGAGTTTTCATTGGCTATGTCAAGTGGAATAAAAGCTGACTTTTATGTTTTTGCCTTAGGCAGCTGAGTGATACTGAGGTGAGAAATTCAAGAACAAAAGCGTATTCTGGCAAGAGTTATCTCAATAGTAGACTTGCCAAGCTAGAAGTGTTTGTGTGGAACATTCAAATTGAGGTGTTTGTAAGGTTTGTGAAGCATAGAGTTCAGGAGAATCATTGCAAAGGTATTTGCATGCCATGCCAAGACTTATTTTATTTTATTTTATTTAACTTATTCTAAAGACCACAAAGAGCTGTTTATATAAAGTGTGTAGTAAAAAATCAATCTTTTCAGAAAATAAGTTTCAGACAGTTAATTAATCATAAACCAACTGTGCATACCAACAGATGTTGAGGTGTGGACTGGATCGTGGTGGATGGGAACTAGACCTTTGGTGGTGCGTGTAGTAGGGTCAGGGGAGGGGGACACATTTACTGGAGTGTGCAGCTGTGTACCTGAAACTCAGAGACTGTTGTCAATCAGTGTCACCTCCATTTACAAATACAATAAACGCTGGCTCCCTTTTTCTCTCTACTTTTAATCTGTTTGCTTTTTATAACTTTTCTAAGCAAGTCTGATTATATGTCAACACATTGGAACGAAGACTCTAAATGGCTCATCCTGCATTTAATTTGGAGCTACTCAAGTTTCACAAGCTGTAAACACTATGTACCAAAAAAATCGGAACTAAACATTTCAATTTCTGGGAGTGGGTGGGTGGCTCACCTGGTGAAGTTCACACGTTAATATGCATGGTGATCCAGATGCAAACTCCCAGCCCCATTTTACATGGGAAAAGATTCTCATGAAGCATGAAGCATGAAGCATGAAGCATGAAGCAGGGCTGAAGGTGTTTCTCCTGCTATCTCCCTCTATGTCTCTCACTAAAAAAAAAAAAAAAAGGATCCCAGGAATGATGGATCTGTGAAGGGCCTGAGCCCCAGCAATAATCTTGGTGGGAAAAAAATCAAATTCATAAATAACTATCACCATAGAGGATTTTTCTCTTCTTATCTCCCTTGTTTTGCCTCCCCATTGCCTCTGGTAACTGCTATATTTTTCACAGAATCCAGGAGCTAACGTGACTATTATTATTACAGTTATTGCAAAGTTGTTCTCCTATCATTATTACCATTATCATAATTATTGGTTGTCACTGGGATTTTACAAATTCTGGTAAACTTTTGCAGATAAAAAGACAGAAGCAGAGGGACAGAAAGACATCACAGAACTAAAGCTTTCCTCAGTGTGATGTGAGCCAGGTTCCAATGTGTGTTATGCCCAAAACGAAACAATAACACTGAACAATTGAGCTATCTTACTAATCTTATTCTCCTTCTCCTCCTCCTCCTCCTTCTTCTGCTTCTTCTTCTTCTTCTTCTTCTTCTTCTTCTTCTTCTTCTTCTCTTCCTTCTTCTCTCTCTCTCTCTCTCGTTCTTAATAGCTGCATATCTTCATCATCATCATCATCTCCTCCTCCTTCTTCTTCTCCTTCTCCTCCTTCTCCTCCTCCTCCTCCTTCTTCTTCTTCCTCTTCCTCTTCCTCCTCCTCTGCTTTCTTCTTCTTCTTCTTCTTCCCCTTCTTCTACTCCTCTTCCTCCTTCTTCTCTTTTCTTTCTACCAGTGCACTGCTCAGCTCTGGCTTATGGTGCTGTGGGGGACTGAATTTAGGACTTTAGAGCCTCAGGCATGAAAGTTTGTCTGCATAATCATGATGCTACCTACCGCAACCCATCTAATCTTATTTTTAACCTAGACTGAATTGTTTTAAAAATAAAACTAATGTTAAAGAGATAGGTCACCACCCATGGTGCCTGCATTGGCAAGCTTGGGATGTAAGTTTAAGTCCAGGTGCCCTATGTAAGGTGCTATGGCAATGGGGGAAGAAGCTTTAATGCTGTTCAATGTCTCTCTCTCTCTCTCTCTCTTTCTAAATTAAAAATGTGGCCTGGGTCACTGAAATAGGCAGGCATGCCTCCCAGTTCCACGAATAAACAAACCTAAAAAATTCATGAAGACAACTGATACCTATCTTTGGAAAGTGTGCATATGCTCTCTTGTGACAACAAAAATTATGTAAGCCAGTATTTCCTCAATAAAGTGATCCTAGAGTTGGAAAACCAACTATGATGGCTAAAACAGAATTGATATAAGTGTAAATCACCTATTTTACTCCATGAGTGTAAAACTCAATTACAAGAAGCCTTCCACGGAAATTAATACTTAACCATTTTAAATCATTTTTCATTACTCAGACTGTTGTAAAAAAATTAAAAGACCTCTAGAGGTCGCTGGTGGGCTAATTTGAGAGTGGACTGCATAGCTAGTTTATTTCTGCTTGGAATTCACCATTGTAAAGGATTATATGTGTACCATAATCGGTGTGAACAAGAATTCCCCTTTGACTCCTCTCCAGCATTTCAGTCACTCCTAGGGAGTTGTGAACCACCTCAGCACACTCAGCTAAAGTGGTCTGAGACCAGAGAACTATCTCCGTTAATTTCTTTTCTTCCATACCTCCTGAGTATTTCAGGGAAGATTCCAAAATACATGAGTTATAATTTCTGCATGTAATAATGCTAACACTGGAACTTGAACAGACTAGATAGTTCACCAGGGAGGGTTCCTGATGTGTAGTGTGTGCAGCTCAGTTTCAAGCCTAGTCCCTTCCACACTGGGAAAAGATTTAATGCTATATCTTTCCCTCTCTCCTTCTGTTTCTTTGTTTCTATCTTTCTCTATTTAAAAAAAATGGTCCAGAACTGTGAAGCCCTGGTGACTATTATTGTTGCTGTCATTATTATTGAACTGGGGGATGACTCAGCGTTACAGCATATGAGTGAGACCCTGAGTTTTATCTTCAGCACGACTAAAAAGAATTAAAGGGAGCTGACAAGCTATACCACTTGGATAGTACACTGCTTTGTCATATACATGAACCAAGTTCAAGCCTGACCCTTTCTGCAGTAAAGGAAGCTTTGGTGCTGTGGTGTCTTTCTTCCTTCTCCCTCTTCTTTTATCCCTCTCTCTTTTTTTATCCCACTCCCTTTCCCTGAAAAAGTCAATCCAGAGTGGGCTTGGAGATGACCAAAAAAAAAAAAAAAAAAATGGGAGTGAGTCAGGCGGTAGCGCAGCAGGTTAAGAGCATTTGGCGCAAAGCGCAAAGACAGGAGTAAGGATCCGGGCGTAAGGATCCTGGTTCGAGCCCCCAGATCCCCACCTGCAGGGGAGTCACTTCACAGGTGGTAAAGCAGGTCTATATGTGTTTATCTTTCTCTCCCCCTCTCTGTCTTCCCCTTCTATCTACATTTCTCTCTGTCTTATCTAACAATGATGACAATAAAAACTACAACAACAACAAAAAAAAAGGGCAACAAAAGGGAAAATAAATAAATATATATAAAAATTTTTTAATTGCTATCAGCAGGAACTTCTCACTTCCTCTATAATGCCCAAATTTCCCCTAATCCTGGAATCTCTAAGGTGGACTCACTTTCCAGCATGGTTCTCTCAATTCATACCAAATGATAGATACTGCATCTGCTGATCCCAGCCTATTCAATGCAATGAGTACCAATGCTTCATTTCAGAATGTGTCCAGAGATGGCAGGCATGGAATGTTAACCCTTCAGCATCATTGCTTGGCCACCAGGTTCCAGATGCTACCATGATGGCAACCAGACTTCCCTGAACAGATGACCCCACCAATGTGTCCTGGAGCTCCGCTTTCTCAGAGCCCTGCCCCACTAGGGAAAAAAAGAGACAGCCTGGGGGTATGGATCAACCTGTCAATGTCCATGCTCAGTGGGGGAGCAATTACAGAAGCCAGACCTTCTACAGTCTGTACCCCATAATGACCCTGAGTCCATACTCCCAGAGGGTTAAAGAATAGGAAAGCTATCAGGGTAAGTAAGGAGTGGGATACAGAGCTCTAGTAGTGGGAATTATACCACTCTTATCCTACGACCTTGTTTCCATTTTATAAATAAATAAATTTAAAAAAATAAATCAAAAGATAACATAAAAATTATTTGGAGAATAGTGAAAATGATAAGACCAACCACTGAATCCTGTGGTATGTGGCAAAAGCAGCTCTAAGAGTAAAATTTATAGCAATACAGGCCCATATTCACAAACAGTGAAGATCTCAGGGAACATCACAATTGAGACAACTAGAAAAAGAGCAATAGAGAGACCCAAAAGGCAGCAGGAGGAAGGAAATAGTCAAAATCAGAGAAGAAACTAAAGAAATGGAATCCAGAAAGACTATCCAAAAGATTCAAGAAATAGGACCCTACTGGTAGTGCATTTGGTAAAGTATAATTGTTACAGTGCTTAAGAACCCAGGTTCAAGCCTCTGTTCTCTGCCTTCAGGGCAGAGACTCACAAAAGGAAAAAAGGAGAAAGCTATGATAACAACAGTTAGAAATGAGAGGTTGAAATAACATCTGAAGATGAGGAGAAAGAGACTCACATGTGAATATTATGAACATCTCTATACAAATAATACAACCTAGATGAGATGGATGCATTCCTTGAATCATACCACCTGCCAAATTTAACCCAAGAGGAAACAGATAAGTTGAAAAGGCCAATCATTATTATAGAAATTGAATCAGTAATCAAAAATCTTCCCAAGAATAAAATCTCATGCCTAAACAGCTTTACTAATGAATTCTGTAAGACTTTCAAAGAAGAAATAACACCAATGCTTACCAAATAAATTCTTCCAGAGAAATTGAAAAGGGAGAATTACTCCCAAACACGTTATTTGAGACTGACATCAATCTGATCTCCAAAGCAGGAGGTAAGCTACCCTAAAAGAAAATTAGACTTATATCCCTGATGAACATTGATGCAAATATCCTCAACAAAATCTTGCAAATCAAATTCAACAACATATCAAAATAATAATTCACCAAGACCAAGTAGGATTCATCCCTGGGAAATACAGATGGTTCAACATTTACAAGTTGATCAATATAATCTACTTTATCAGCAAAAACAAAGGTAAAAAAAGAAAACATGGTCATAAGTTTATACTGAAAAGACGTTTGATAATATCCAATATCTATTTGTGATAATAACTCTTCTAAAATTGGGAATAAAAGGACAATTCCTCAACATAGTGAAGGTCATTTATAACAAAACCACAGCAACATTATCAATGGAAAAAAGCTGAGGACTTTCCCCCTAACAATGACAACCAGATAAGTTACACTTATCTACACTATTCTTTAACATAGTCCTTGAGGTCCTCACTATTGCAGTCGGTTGGACAGGAAAACATATCAAAAGTATACAGGTTGGAAAGGAAGAAAATAAACCACCACTATTTTCTTATGAAGTGACAATATACCTAGAGAACCCCAAAGACTTCCACAAAATAGTACTTCACCAAAATAGGTAATAAAAAGCGCACACATTACAGTGTGCAAGGTCCCAGGTTCAAGCCCCTGGCCCCCACCTGCAGGCGGGAAACTTGACAAGTGGTAAAGTGCAGGTGTCTCTCTGTCTCGCTCTCTAGATTTCTGGCTGTCTCTATCCAATAAATAAATATATATAGTAAAAAACAATTAAAAAATTGGTAATAAATATAGCAGGACACAAAATCAATACACATAAATATGGAACAGTTCTGTATACAAATAAGGAGTCAAAAGAAAGAGAAAACTCGGTCTCATGTACAATTGGACCCCAAAAGTAAAAATACCTTGAGGTGAATCTCATGGAGAAGGCGAAGGACCTTTCAAAGGAAAACTATAGGATATTTGTAAAAGAAGCAGAGACTGATGCACAGAAGTGGCAGAACATTTCTTGTTCCGGGGTTAGAAAAATAAACATCATTAGAACAGTCACTTTACTAAAAGCAATCTACAATTTCAGTGCAATCTCTTTCAAGATCCCCATAGCATGTCTCAAGGACATTGTACAACTTGTTCAAAAACCACAATAAGAAAGAAAGGAAAGAAAGAAAGAATACATGGATAACCAGAGCACTGCTGAGAAAAAATAAAGGGGGGGGGGACTGGTGGTGAAATAATAGAAATATCTTGGGAGTCGGGCTGTAGCGCAGTGGGTTAAGCGCGGGTGGCGCAAAGCACAAGGACCAGCATAAGGATCCCAGTTCGAACCCCGGCTCCCCACCTGCAGGGGAGTTGCTTCACAGGTGGTGAAGCAGGTCTGCAGGTGTCTATCTTTCTCTCCTCCTCTCTGTCTTCCCCTCCTCTCTCCATTTCTCTCTGTCCTATCCAACAACGACAACAACAATAATAACTACAACAATAAAACAAGGGCAACAAAAGGGAATAAATAAATAAAATTAAAAAAAAGAAACATCTTGCTCCCCAACTTCAGTTTATAGTACAAAGTATTAATAGTTAAAAAAGCATGGTGGGGGACCGAGTGGTGGCACACCTGGTTGAGTGCATATATCACAATGCGCAAGGACCAAGGTTTGAGCCCCCAGTCCCCACCTGTAGGGGAATATCTTTGTGAGTGGTGAAGCAGTGCTGCAGGTGTCTCTCTGTCTCTCTCCCTCTCTATCACCCCCTTCCCTCTAGATTACTGGCTGCCTCTATCCAATAAATAAAGATAATAAAACAAAAAAGCATGGTGGTACTGTAATAAAATGGAGACTTAGGTTCAGTGGAACAGAATAAAGATCCCAGAAATGAGCCCACACTTATATAGCTATCTAATATATAACAAAACAGATGAAACAATTCTATGGGATAAAGATGGTCTCTTCAACAAATAGTGTTGGGAAAATTAGACAGCCACAGGTAGAAAAGTAAAAGTCGAATGCCACATAACAACACACAACAAAATAGAAACCAAATGGATCTTTGTGTCTAAGATCCAAAGACCTGGATAATAAACCAGAAACTCTAAAATTTATAAAAGAAAATGTATGTGAAATTTTGCAGTATCCTTACACCAAAGATAAATATGGAGACTTAATTCCAAGGGCATGGGAAATGAAAACATTAGTATATACATGGGACTGCATAAAACTAAAACTAAAAAGCTTCACACCAAAAACAAAGTACACATCAAAAGCAAAGTACCCAAAGATAACCAGGGAACTCAGTAAATGAGATAAGTTATTTGCACATCATGCATCAGACAAGCGACTGATAGCAAACATCTGTACAGAACTGGTACAGATCTACAAAAGAAGTAAAAATAATCCAATAAAAGTTGGCCAAAGAAAAAAACAGACAGCTATATAAAGAAGAGATACACAGGGCCCACATATGTAGAAATGCTGCACTTCACTTAGCATTAGAGAAATGCAAATTGAAACTGCACTGAGATACCATATCACACATCACACCCAAGAGAATGGCCTATAAACAAAATGAAATAACAGGTATTGGAGAGGTTGTGGGGGGAAAAAAAGGGACTTTGTTACACTGAAAGTAGGTGCAACCCCTTTGGAAGACTATATGAGAATCCTTAAACAAATAGCAATGTAGTTACCTTATGATCCAGCATTACCACACTTAGGCATTTATCCAAAGGACACTTAGACAGTAATTTGAAGGGTCACATGCACATCTATGCTCATGGCTGTGTTATTCACAATAGCCAAAGAATGGAAGCAGCCTAAATGCCCATCAACAGATGACTGGCTAAAGAAATCATGGGGTATTCACTCCAGGAAATACTACTTCTTCATAATTAAAAAAAAAAAGAGACATTTTTGTGTCCTTTGGGACTAAATGGATGGAACTGTAGGTAAGTATGCTTAGCAAAATAAGTACAGAGATGAAAGACAACTACTGGATAGCTTAGCTCACGTGGAATCTAAATAACAGATATGCACAGACTTACAAAAAAATTAAAAAGAAGCAAACTACTTCTAAGACTCTGTGAGAACTATGGTGTTTATCATTAGCAGGTGTGAAAGTGGGGATACTTCTGTGGTAGGTGTTGTGTGGCACTGTACCCTGTATATTACAATTTTAAAACTTACTATTCATCAAAATAAAAAATATTGCTGACTTGATGTGTATGTCATTGACAGGTAATTTAATATTTGTTGTTGTATACGTTTATTACAAACAAATGCTCATACAGTTTTTGAAATAGTATATTATGTAGAAATTAGTATCTAAATCAGTGTTTTACGGGTAGAGATGGAATAAGAAGACTATTTTATTATGTAATAAAATGTTTTTAATTGTTGGATTAGTACAGTTTTAGTATATACCATTACTTTTGGAACAACATCAATGTTTTCATTGATCAAAAAGTGTTATCAGATATCACATGACTAAAAGTAAACTTAAGAGTAACATTCTGGAAAGAGTGAAAAAAAGTGATTCAAGTGTGGTTTTTAATACAAGATAGACTATAATTAAAGAGTAGGCTTAAAGAAAAGCTTACATTCAACTATTTGAAGGCAGTGTTTATATCAAGAACTTTGGAAGTGTTAGTTTGTGGGTTTTTTAAATTATTTTATGAGGACTTTTATAAATTTACTAAAACAAATTTCAACAAAATGAGACTAGGCTCATTTCTCCTCTTTTTCTTGGTACTTTTCTTAAATACACTAGAGATGCTATTTACAGATCTTACTTTAAATTTAAAGTTAAAGGTAACTTTATATAGGAAGGCATCTTTGTTAATACATTGGTACATTTACAAAGGTTTCCATAGGTGTAACTTGGTTACATGACAAGAATGAATATGTACAAGAAATAATTTATGGTAATTTGCATGAGAGCTTCTTTGAGGTGCACAAATGCATTTTTAAATTGTTTAGTGTCTGGATATTTTAAATATTCTTTTTAAATCTTTATTTTGATATTTTATATATTTACTTTGGTAGACACTGAGAGAAATTGAGAAGAGGATGAGGTAGAGAGGGAGAAAGACAGAGGGACAAATGCAGCGCTGTTTCATCACTTGTGAAGCTTTCCCTCTACAGGTGGTGATCTGGGGCTTGAACCTATAAGGTGTGTGCTCAGCCAGGTGTACCATCCATCACCCAGCCCCTATCTGTAAATCTTACGTTTGGTTTTCCCTTATCAGGGACTATCTGGCTGTGTTCATTCATGCATTGATCCAACAGGTATTCATTGAGTATCTACTGTGTGTTAGATGTCATGCACACAAGGTAGACTCAGGCCCTGCCAATATAGAGCTAATAGTTTAGTGAGAAGTCAGATGTTAAATGATTCCCTAACCAAAAAAAAAAAAATTCCCTATAAAAGAATTATAGCCTCAGTTATCACCCACTAATTACTTAGAGTTGTAGAGTGAATGCATAGGTACCAAGTCTTAGATAGGAAAGACAGCTATGCAAGATAAAAATTGAGCAGAGAGGGAAGATGTTTATGGAGGACATATTTATGAAACCCAAAACATTCTCTTTGTGTTTTTTTTTTAGTCTTTTGCATTTGCCTACATCCTTTATTTTATTTATTTATTTTTATTTATTCATTCATTTATTAGACTGAGACAGCCAGAAATCAAGAGGGAAGAGGGTGATAGAGAGGGAGAGAGAGACACCTGTAGCACTGCTTCTCCACTCATGAAGCTTGACCCCTGCAGGTGGGGACTCGAACCTGCGTCCTTGTGCACTGTAACATGTGCACTTAACAAAGTGCACCACCACCCGGCCCCAAACCCAAAACTTTCTCTACCAGTGACTTCATTGTCACACATCACTGAAGTTGGGAAAGTAAAATGCTTCCTATGCAGCCTGGGAGGAAGTTGCATGGAGGCTAGTAGTTGGACTTGGAAGCATGAAGCCTCACCGTTCAGTCTTTAGCATTATGTGTGTCAGAGTGATATTCTGGTTCTCTCATCAATAAATGAATAAAACATTTTAACGTAATCTTGATCATGGAATGTGGGATTTGCAAAGAAGAAAGTGGGAGATACTGTAAGTGAAATAAACCAAAGTACAAAAAGGCTTTTTGCTTTCAAGTGTATTTATATGAAATGTCTGGAATAGTTTTCAGTCAGGCTGAATCCTAATAGGAAGCATTTACCCCAAGATTTATCCCTTGAACTCTAGGAAAGGCTGAAGTCCTAGTTCAGAATTAATTATGAGAGTGACACAGCTCCAAATATATATAGCTCCAGCTTGAGACTGAAGATGAGGTTATCAGGGTTAACACACCTGAGAATCTTGACATTCCACATCACTCTGAGCTCTGTGCCTGTGGAAGGGGCCTATGCCTTCTTGGTAGAGGTCGGTGCTTCCCACTCTCCTTGCTGAGAAATGCTTATCAGTAATTTTACCTTGCAAGCTGATATTTCCCCATTACTAAGATGACTTGTCGAAGCTGGGATCACCTTGAGATTTGAAACAAGAGTGTCTCACCATTATTGGTGCATTACCTCTTAAGGGAAGAGGTCAAAAGTGAGAAATGGGGCCTAGGTGGTGACACAGCTGGTTGAGCACACATGTGTTATAATGTGTAAGGACCCAGGTTCAAGCCCCTGGTCCCCACCTATAGGGGGAAGGCTTTGTGAGTGGTGAAGCAGTGCTGCAGGTGTCTCTATGGCTCTCTCCTTCTCTATCACCCTCTTCCCTCTAGATTTCTAGTTGTCTCTGTCCAATAAATAAATAAAGATAATAAAAAATGTTTAAAAAGAAGTGAGAAATGAGTGTGTTAGAGCAGATATTACCACTTGAGCTCTGTTTTCTTTAGGAGGGTGTAGTGGGGTGCTTCTTATGAAAGAGGGGCAGCAGAATACTTGGAATTAAGAGGCTGTCCACTGTAGGAGTTGGTTATGATTGGGGTGTTTTCTTCTTCTTTTTTATTAGTGCTTTAATATTGAGTTAGAAAATTATGGGACAACAGAGGTAAATTCCACCATTCCCACCACCAGAGTTCTGTGTCCCCATTCCCTCCACTGGGAACTGCAGTAGTACTCCAAAGGTCACAGATGTGGGTTGATTATTATTTGTATGGCTATTTATATTTATATATATTTGCCCATGTTTTCCATGATCCTAACCTCTCTTCCTTTCTAAGTCAGACCCACACCCACACCCACTACTACTTCTCAATGTGCTTCTTCTTGCCTCTTGTCTCAGAGGGAATTGGAGTTCAGAGCCCAATAGGAAGCCTGGTCGTCTTCCTATAAATTTATTCCTCTCTGAGTATGGGCCAAATTCTTTATGGGGTGCAAAAAGTGCGAGTTCTGACTTCTGTAATTGCTCGACATGGACGTTGGCAGGTCAATCCATACCCTCATCCTATTTCTATCTTTCCCTAGTGGGTAGGGCTCTGGTGAAGTTCCAGGACACATTGGTGAGGTCATCTGCTCAGAGAGGTCAGAATGGAATCATAATAACATGTGTTTTGATTTTTGTTTGTTCTGACACCAAGTTAAATGCTGGGGCTCAGTGCTGGCACTACTAATTTACCACTCCAGTGGCCATTTTGTCTTAATTTTTTTCTTTCTATTTTATTAGATAAGACAGAAAGAGATTGAGAGTGAGATGAGGGAGGGAGGGAGAGAGAGAGAGAGAGAGAGAGAGAGACCAGCAGACCTGCTTCACCACTTGTGAAGCATCCCCTCCTTGCAGATGGGAAGAAAGAGGGTTGAACCTGGATTCTTGCACATTGTAATGGGTGCAGTCAACCAGATGCACCACTCACCTGACCCACGGGGATCCTTGATAAGAATAGCAACAACAAAATCTTGAAGTAGCAAGGACTCTTTAGCTAAATCTGTTCGAAGTGGGGGTGATTACAATTATGATGTCAAGGTCATTGTGGTAGCGACATTGATAGTTAAAGAGCTAAGTAGATTCAACACAGTATTCCTGCCATCAGTGCAACCTTTACTCACCGGTGTGTCTCCTATGGTTGCTAATCGGATATTTGTTGATTACACAAAGACCTATGTGAATGAAAGTGTGAATGTATGTATAAATTAAAAATGACATCTGTAGTCTTGTACCTGCAATATAGTAAGAAATCAGTATGTAGTAATAATTGTTGATCCTTATGACTATATATTATTGATGAGGTTAACATGTAATTTTAGACACTTCTACAGTCTTTAAGACAAATCTCTGTTTTGGTGTCCCCCTTTTTTTCCAAGCCATTATTATTTGTAATAGTGGGTTACATGACTGTAAGATTACAGAGTATAGTTCCATATTGCCCCTACCACCAAAGTTCTGTGTCTCCACCCTTCTACCTCCCAAAGTGAACCATGATAGTTGTCCCAAAGCTTAAGATAAATCTTGACAGTTTTTTATCACAGCAGAGTCTTGACAGAAATGAGCCTTGTCAATTAACTGATAAACATGTAGTGGGTTCCTAGTATGGGTCAGATTCACAGAGTTATGAGGATGTAGAGATAAATAAAAAGTAGACTTTGCCATCAAGCATTTTTCTGAGAGATGTGCTTAACTGAATTGGCAGAAGAGTTAATTACCTTGGAAAAAAATGGAAATGTATCAAGAGAAAATATATGATGATATGAATGGTTTTAAAATATATTCAATTCATCCCAAGCTCAAATCTACCCCCACTGCCCTGGAGGAAGTTTTGGTGCTGTGGTCACTTTCTCTCTTCCCTTCTGTTTCTCTTTTTCTATCTTGTTAGGAATAATTAAGCCCCAGTGATGATTTTAAAAAATCAGTTATAAAAAAGTATGGAAGTTAGAGACAATACAGTATAATGCAATAATAATTACCTTTTGAAATACTCATATTTATGTCTTCAGGGGTTTTGAAAAATTATACATGGGGTAGTATTATTTTTATTATAGTAGAAAATTCAATCCGTTTGTAGTCTAGATGATCAGATATACTTTTCTATTACAGTTATAATCATGGGAGGTTTTACATTCTGTTGTGTGATTTATCGTATTTCTCATTTCATTCCGTGGCATTTCCGAGGAGATAATTTAAATATATTCTCGTCTTTCATCCTTCATATACATTCAGAAAAGTGCACTATCTTAACCTATTTACTATGAAATTTACCTGAGTGTCAAATACGGTTTTCTCTATTGAAATCTGAAGAACATTTTGAAAACAGTTCCGAGTTTGTGGCAAGCGCAATCCTCTTGTACGCAAAAATTAAATTCTGTTTTGTTGACTAGCTCTGATATTTTGAATACAGATAGAATTATTAAAATGCATGGGCTGGAATTTAATTACAATTTTGTTGGCTCCATTCCTAGTCCCCCATTGTTCAGCTTTAAAAATATGTTTTAATGAACAATTATCATTCTGTATCCAGAAGACTGAGAAATTATCTAGAACATGTTTCATTTCCTAGATCGGGGACAATTTTCTAATTTTCCTGGTGGTAGAGGTAAATATATTTGTCTTCTAAACTTCAAACCAGTGAGCAGACTTTTCTATTTTAGAGATTGTTTACAGAGTTCCAACTGTATCAACAACTGCAAGTGCATTTTCAAAGCTGGTCATGGATCTGTGGGCTTAATTAATTATGTGACTCTCTAATTCCATTTTTTCTAATCCGATTGTATATTTAAAAATACAGTTTAATTAATATATAAACCCACTGTCACAGGATAGATAATTGGGGGTGAAAATAATTGAATTGTATAAAATGTGAGCTCATAGAATGACAAGACTAAGTTGGTCTAAGCTGTTAGGAGTTTGGAGGCATTTTCATGTAATTTGAATTCATTCACATTACCTGAGTGTGGGGTGCAACCTGCTGGTGATTGTTTATCCAGACTGAAGTGCTTAATGGTAAGACTCTGGGTTGAAAGACCAAGCGGTGGTACACCAGATGGAGAACACGTGTTACAATGCGCAGGGACCCCGGAATAAGCTCCCAGTCCCCACCTGCAGGCGGAAGGCTTTGTAAGTGGTGAAAGTCTGCTGCAGGTGTCTCTGTTATCTCCCTTCAGTGTTGATTCCTCTCAGACAACATTCAGTAAATAAGTGAATAAATACATAAAATTTTTTTAAAGTAACTTTGTGTTGCCTGACTACTGGTATCTTGGCATTTCTAAAATGGAGACTGAAAACTTCAGGAATCTCAGGAGTCACCTGCTTAGCATCTATTACTTCATTCTGATATTTCCATGAGAGAAAATTGGGAATATGGGGACCATTTTCCAGACTGACTTTTGTTTTCCAAACTACTTTCCTCATCCCGCTTTTAAGAGAGTCAAGAAAATTGATGTTATACAACATTCCTAATTTCTGTATAAATAATGCACACTAACCAGTTGTGCCACTGGAGTTACAGTATCCTAATTTATAGTATCCCTGAACATGATATTTCATGGTTTGATATCCTAAAATGTTCAAGGTAATATGTTGGGTTGCTTATAGTTGTATGGAGAAAACAGAGTCCTCTATAATGACAGGCTTAATTTTTTAGCTATTTAAAAAAATTTTATTCCATGGTACTGGAATAAAAATAGGCACACAGACCAGTGGAACAGAATTGAAAGCCCAGAAATAAATCCCCACAACTATGGACATCTAATCTTTGATAAGGGGGCCCAAAGGATTAAATGGAAAAAGGAGGCTCTCTTCAATAAATGGTGCTGGGAAAACTGGGTTGAAACATGCAGAAGAATGAAATTGAACCACTTTATCTCACCAGAAACAAAAATCAACTCCAAATGGATCAAAGACCTAGATGTCAAACCAGAAACAATCAAATACTTAGAGGAAAACATTGGTAAAACACTTTCCCACCTACACCTCAAGGACATCTTTGATGAATCAAACCCAATTGCAAGGAAGACTAAAGCAGAAACAAACCAATGGGACTACATCAAATTGAAAAGCTTCTGCACATCCAAAGAAACTATTAAACAAACAAAGAGACCCCTCACAGAATGGGAGAAGATCTTCACATGCCATACATCAGACAAGAAACTAATCACCAAAATATATAAAGAGCTCAGCAAACTTAGCACCAAAAAAGCAAATGACCCCATCCAAAAATGGGCAGAGGATATGAACAAAACATTCACCTCAGAGGAGATCCAAAAGGCTAACAAACATATGAAAAACTGCTCTAGGTCACTGATTGTCAGAGAAATGCAAATTAAGACAACACTAAGATACCACCTCACTCCTGTAAGAATGGCATACATCAAAAAGGACAGCAGCAACAAATGCTGGAGAGGATGTGGGTACAGAGGAACCCTTTTACATTGCTGGTGGAAATGTAAATTGGTACAGCCTCTGTGGAGAGCAGTCTGGAAAACTCTCAGATGGCTAGACATGGACCTTCCATATGATCCAGTAATTCCTCTCCTGGGGTTATACCTCAAGGACTCCATAACACCCAACCAAAAAGAGGTGTGTACTCCTATGTTCATAGCAGCACAATTCATAATAGCTAAAACCTGGAAGCAACCCAGGTGCCCAACAACAGATGAGTGGCTGAGAAAGCTGTGGTATATATACACAATGGAATACTATACAGCTATCAAGAACAATGAACCCACCTTCTCTGACCCATCTTGGACAGAGCTAGAATGAATTATGTTAAGTGAGCTAAGTCAGAAAGATAAAGATGAGTATGGGATGATCCCACTCATCAACAGAAGTTGAGGAAGAAGATCTGAAAGGGAAACTAAAAGCAGGACCTGACCAAATTGTAAGTAGGGCACCAAAGTAAAAGCCCTGTGGTGAGGGGTAGACATGCAGCTTCCTGAGCCAGTGGGGGGTGGGAGTGGGTGGGAGGGATGGGTCACAGTCTTTTGGTGGTAGGAATGGTGTTTATGTTCACTCCTAGCAAAATGTAGACATACAAATCACTAGTTAGTTAATATGAGGGGGAAAATCAATTGTATGTCTCAAAGTTTTTCAAAACACAAACTGAATCTTTTTAATATATAGGCTGTGTATTTGATATGCAGACTCTCTCAAAAGCCTAGACCAAGTAGATTAGAAGCATCCGATAACACAGCTATATACAAGATACTGGGTACTGTCCAGCAAACCATAACAAAGGGACTTTTCAAAGTTAACCCAATTACCAAATAATGTGATGATAACATTAACTATCGATTGTCTTTTTGAACCCTAAGACAGCAGGAACCTCACATCTCCACTATAGAGCCCCTACTTCCCCCAGTCCTGGAACCCTTGGATAGGGCCCACTTTCCCGTATGCCTCTCCCAATCCATATCAAATAATATTGCACCCGCCAATCACAACCTAACCAAAGCAACGATTGCCACCTCAACATGCTTCACCTCAGACTGTGTCCAGAGACTCCACCTGTGGAATGACAACCCTTCAGCTTCATTACTCGGGTTAGACCTTTCCTTTTATAGTACACTCTAATTTCATCTCAGGTTGTTCACTTTCTAACAAAGTCCCATAACCTAGATATACACCAGTTTCTGTGAGAGAGAGCATATGTTCACACATATCCGTAAACTACTGCAAAATATATACCTGAAAGCAGAAGTACACTAGAATTTGCAGTGCGTACCTCCCTAACACTTCCTCTCCACTATTCCAAGCATTGGGTCCATGATTGCTCAACAAATTGTTTGGCTTTGTATGTTAACTCTCTTTTCAATCACCAGGTTCCAGATGCCATCAGGATGCTAGCCAGGCTTCACTGGATTGAAGACCCCACCAATGTGTCCTGGTACTCAGCTTCCCCAGATACACACCCTACTAGGGAAAGAGAGAGGCAGACTGGGAGTATGGACCGACCAGTCAACGCCCATGTTCAGTGGGGAAGCAATTACAGAAGCCAGACCTTCTACCTTCTGCAACCCACAATGACCCTGGGTCCATGCTCCCAGAGGGATAGAGAGTGGGAAAGCTATCAGGGGAGGGGATGGGATATGGAGATTGGGTGGTGGGAATTGTGTGGAGTTGTACCCCTCCTACCCTATGGTTTTGTTAATTAATCCTTTCTTAAATAAAAAAAAATTAAAAGAAAGTTATTCTTACACCAGCAAACATTGTACAGAACTGAGACACACCTTAAGAGGTAGAAGGTAAAAAAAAAAAAAACAAAAACAACTCACTGTCTATTCAGATAGATCACTGTAAAACAAAGAAACAACAAAGTTCTAAATTAACTGTTTTGTTTGAGGTGTAAGGTGATCTGGTGTACTAAGTACTTATTACAAGTAGGGAAAAAATAGGATAGGAAACTTCCAAAACTTTAGCCTCAGAATATGTGCTTATAATATGATTGTGGTGTGTTTGTAAGAAGGCCTCAACACAGAACAGGGTAACTGAGAATAAAAGGGTTAAGAATGGGGAGAAGGACTGAATGTGTGGCAGAAATTTTGAGATGGTAGTGTAGAAAGTCAAAAGAATGGAAAATAAATTTGAGATGATGAAGGTCAGACTGAACTTTTTCTGAGAAGGTAATAGCAGAGGGCCAGGAAAGTAAGGCTGTGAAATAGAAAAAGCAAATGTTCCCATCTGTATCTATAGTAACCAAGGTTACTGCCATATTTTGTCTTTAATTGCTTGTCACTTTAGCTTCTGTAACCCTGGCTAACTTCTGCCTTCATAAAAGATAGCCCACCCACAACCACCCAACACCCAGTGGTGTATCTTATGCTGAGGCTAAACTTGCCCAGACACAGTTATGCAGGAAGATAACAAGTAACAAGTAACAATAACTAAGACAACCAGACCCTGAGCAATGAGTACAAGCCCCACCCCCTTAACCCAGTAGCCTCTGCTTCTGTCATGACACTTTTTGCTATCAACCCTGTGCCCCTTACATAAGCTTGCACTGTCCCTTTGTTGGAGGACAGAGGTTTTCAGAGCTATCTGAACTCTTGGCCCATGCAAATTAAGAAAAAAAAAAAAAAAAAAAGCTCCTTTCTTCCTCGGCTCCAGTCTTCTTGATTTACAGCAGATTTCCTTAACAATGAGACTTATGAAAACTTATGTTTTTATGGAGCTCCAGTGGCTCAATTGGCTAGCATGTGGTACTTATGTGAAAACTTATGATTCTAATCCCTTTACTGATTTAATGTTGATTTGTGGTATAGCTGCTGTCACAGAGGATACAGTTCCACATCTTTCCAAGTTAAGTGTCAGCACTCCTAACTCTCCACCAAGACATCATTGTGACTGGTATCAGGAAATTAATGACACCATGGGAGTTTAGCTTTCAGGGTGGCTGTGACATTCTCCTCAGTACAAGAATATCTCCTGGGCATTTCTTCATGGGGTCTGATTATCTATATTTCACATGAAGAATCCTATAAATAGAGACGGGAAAATTGATGCCTCTCTCTCTCTCTCTCTCTCTCTCTCTCTCCGTCTCTCACCAAGGCTTTGCTCCCATGATTCTCATGGCAACTTTTTTTTTCTGAGCTAGAGAGAAAGAGACAGAGAGGGAAGTACCTTTACTGAGAGAAGTGTTGTAGCACTGTTTAACTACTCATGAAACTTCCTCTTTGCATGGTACACTCATGTGTTGGCCTGGGGTTCAAATCTAGGTCCTCATGCAAGTGAAAATGTGTGCTCTACAGGATGAGTTGCCTCCCACTCTGAAACTCCTACTGTTTATGAACCAACAAGCAGTTTTTCTGGAAGCTTCCTGACAAGGTTCTCATCCTGTTTTATTGCCCTGCATTAAGTCACAAGCCTTACCTGTAGGGTCAGCTAGTTCATATGCAGGACTCCATGCCCAAAGTTGTGTGGCAAGAATTAAACCCAGCCTATGATGGTGTGCCTATGAGGGGGCCTTGTGGTGTCAACCCACAAAGAGAGTAAATCTGCATGACTAAACTGAATTCATACCTGTGCAAATCTTGGGTCTAGAAGATACTGCCTTCCATGAAAGAAGAAATGCCCTTTACAGAAAAAAAAAAAAGATAAGCAATCTGCAAGTTCTATTGTGAAGTAAAGTGACATCAACGCTGGATTGTTCATCAGAGAATGCTCCGTAGCCCCGCCTCCACCACATATTTTTTTGGTTGGGTGTTATGGAGTCCTTGGGTTATATCCTAGGGAAGGAATTACTGGGTCATATGGAAGGTCCATGTTTCTTTGTTGATTCTCTGCTTCATTGATCTAAGTGTGAGAGTGGGGTGTTGAAGTCTCTCACTATTATTGTATTACTATTGATGTGTTTTTGTAGTTCTTTCAGTAGGTGTTTGATGCATTTAGATGGGCCCTCATTGGGTGCATAGATGTTAATAACTGTTAAATCTTCTTGGTTGATTGATCCTCTAATCATTATGTAATGGCCTTTCCTTTCTTTTATTACTTTATTTAATGTAAATTCTATGGTATCCGTGATGAATATGGCTGTCCCTGCCTTTTGTCGTCCATTAGCCTGTAAGATAGTTTTCCTTCCTTTCATTTTAATTCTATGTGTGTCTTGCTGGGTTATTTGTGATTTTTGCAAGCGGCATATGGTTCGGTTGTGTTTTCTGATCCATCCTCCCACTCTGTGCCTTTTAATGGGTGAGTATAAACCATTGATATTTATTGATATTATGGACTTAATATATTGCAGTGTCATTATTCAATAATTTTTTATTTGCTCTGACATATGGCAAGTGTTATGGTGATGTTCTTGTTTATAAGAGGTCTTTTAGAACCTCTTTCAGGGCAGGCTTGGTGATGGTTGACTGGAGAAGTCTGCTCATAGTCTTATACATTTTCCCCTGTATCTGACTTTTTGTTTTTCTCTCACAACCTTTAGGATCTTTTCTTTATCTTTACTCTTTTCATTGTAACAATGATGTGTCTTGTTGTCTTCAGGTCTGGGTTGATTCTGTTTGGGACTCTCTGGGCCTCTTAAATCTTAATATCCTTTCTTTTGTTTAGATTTGCGAAGTTTTCTTTTATTATTTCCTCTAGTATGTTTACTTCCCATTCTTCTCTTTCTTCCTCTGTTAGCCCAATTATATTAATGTTATTTCTTTTGAGATCATCCCATATGTCTTTGTTGTTTTCAGTGTCTCTCAATCTCTTTTTTAGCTCTTTTGCCTCTTTCTTTGTTTTCTCTAGCTCATCCTCTGTCTGGCTAATTCTGTTTTCTGCTTCTGTTAATCTGCTTTCCCTCCCTCAGCTTCTTTTAGTTCATTTATAGTATTATCTTGTTCTGCTAATTTTCCGTTTATCTCAGCTATTTCAGCTTTCAGTTCTTGGACTACCTTGAGTTAGCTAGTATTTTTGATGAGGGTCTCATCTGTTGTTTCCCTAATTATGATAACCCTTTCCTCCATAGTTCTCTTCATTTCTGTAATTATTAGGTTTACTATTGCTCACATATTTTTCTTATCTATAGTTACTTCTGACTGTTTCTTTGGAGTTTCTTCTAGGCTCCTGTCCTGATTCATTGTGGAAGCAGTTTTATTTGCTCTTCATTTAACCATTTTTTTAATTGATGTTGTTTGTATTCTTCTCTTCTGTCATTTGCTTCAGTTTTTGTGTTTTGAGTACTAAGCACACTATTCTAAAGGCTTTTCACAAATGCAGTCGCAAACCTCAGAAATAACAACAGTAGCAACAGAAGCAAGGATTGATGCAGTTCAGACAATACCAGTTAACCAAACAACACCTCCAGTTCAAGAAATAATTGCAAACAAAACCAAAAAGAAATTAAAGAGAAATGAATAAAGAGAAAGGAAAAGTAGACAATTATACAAACCTACTGTCCTCTATAAGTTATAGGGATAGCAAAAGGAGAAAAATAAGTAGAAAAGACACACACACACACACAGTTAGAGAGAGAGAGAGTTCACTATGAGTCAGATTTCTTCCACAAAATAATTCCCAAGCAAATGTGAATGAATCCAGAAAGCAAAATAAGGAAGAATAGAAGAAGAAAGAAAAAAAAAAAGAGCAATTAAAGGAAAGAGTTTTTTTTTTTTTTTTAATTAGCTAGGAGGAAAGAAAAAGGAGAGTGGAGGGAAGAGGGATCAAGAAACAAGTTCCACTCACAATGGATAGGACACCTAGTCACCTATCAATGTAAAAAGTAACAGCAGTTAATTTTGGTCAACCTGAAGAAGCAGGAGGAAAAAGGGACACACAAACCAAACAAGACACCAAGCAAAACAGTAACGAGAAGATAATATTTGTATGAAATGGAAGATTGCATTTACATGTCATTGACTGTATTTAAACCATTAACCCCCCTCCCCAACAAAGTGGGAAAGATTAAATCCACATGTGATCCTAATAGAATACCATTAGATTTGTGACATAGAGATGTGTGTCTGATAACTCTACTCATGGCCTAGAAGCTTTCTTCTATGACAACTTCCAAAGACCCTCTTTCAGAAGTAGTCCTCAGTTTGATAATGAAAGCTGAGAGGAACCTATTGGCCTTTCCTGTTGCTACTGGCATGCTGGCTTCATGAATCAAAGTCTTATGCTTCCTACCCTTTCCTCCATTCTTCACTGATAATTGAATTGCATGATTGTATTGATGTAACACGGACACCTCCCCCATTAAATTATATGCAATTGGCCTGAGTCAGAAAATGAAATCTGTCCATGTAATGATGACAGTTGAGACTGGACCTGGTAGAAAGCACAGAGCCATTTCTGTTCCCTTCATAAATACAGACTCTTCACCAGGCTCTGAAGGTTTGTTAGGAGACTGCAATTTGTGACACCCCCCCCCCACCCACACCAAGTAGCCTCAAAGGAAATAATACTACCTCCTACACACACACACACACACACACACACACACACACACACACTCACACATGCACATGCCACAATCCCACACCAGATACTTGTCAATGATAATACGGGTTCCTAGACCAACAGCAACCCTAGGTGCTCTGCTCCTCTTTGTGGATTCTATATCTCCTGGGTCTTGCCTACCATTTGGTTAGTTTCTTGCAGCTATTTAGAAGATGCAATTTGTATTTCGTCTACCTTTGAACAGTATTTTCAGTGGTGAAATTGCCCCAAATTACTTTTTCTGTAATTAGTTAAAGCAGAAAGCCTCAATTTTCTTTCCATTACAGAATGCTCACAACTTCCTTTAAGCCTTATTAACAGTATAAAACAAGAGACTTCACAGGTAATTTTACTGATTTTTTTTTCTAACCTAAATTTTTGGTCTTTAACTAAATTATAAATCTTTCAAAGGCAGGTAATTCATTACTTGAACTTTCCCTAATATCTTTGATGATTGACACAGAGCTTAGTGGATACTTAATAAGTAGACTGAATAAAAGAATGAATTGATAAATGTATTTTATTAGGCCATAATTAGATTGTGAGATGCCACAATTCAACAACCTATAAAATTGGAGCAGGGCAGATGGTAAAATTATTCTAACACTACTTTTATTACATAGGGGAAAAATTACTGAACAGATTACTATTAATGCAATTAAATGCCAGAAGTCTTTTCCTTCATATTCACCTCATATTGTTATCTGAATCTCTGATTTCTTATACTGTTGAAAAACTAGAGGTAACCTTAACATTTCTGGAAAGTGTCAGAAGTTCTATTTCTTAAATATATATATATATATTACTATTATTACCATTGTTATTATTATTATTATTATTTAATTATTGGGTTCAGGCAGAGAGAAACAAAGAAGAGGAAAATAGAGGAGAGAAAAAGAGAAATGCCTGTAGCACTGTTTCACCACTAATGAAGCTTTACCCCTGGTGGTGGGACCGTTAATTTGAGCCTTCAAGCTCCATAATGTGTGCACTTAACCAGGTGTGCCACTGCCTTGCTCCTGTCAGAAGATTTTATGTAATCTACCTCTAGACTTGAGATCCTGCCTCCTTGGAAACACTTAAATTTGTTAACCACCCCTTTCTTCTGGATATACTCTTATCGGGTCCCCAGATCCAGGATTGAGACCCCCTCTGCTATCACATGTCCAAATCCACACTTTTTTTTCCAATTAAGTTTATTTTTACAAGAGATAATGCTGCAATATAGATTTGTATCCTGTGTTGTGTGTGTGTCTGTGTGTGTCTGTGTGTTTCCACCTACAAGTGAATTATTATTTAATTATTGGGTAGAGGCAGAGAGAAATTCAGAGGGTTTGATCTTTGAAAACACAAGGTCTACAGGATATTTATGATCTAAGTGTGGCATGTTTTATATTATCCTTATATGTTAGGGAAATTGAAATCATTTCCTATTTATCCTGTAACATAAATAGCTGGGAAATGAGTATATATACACATTTGCCTAATTTTCATGCTTTTTATAATGTGGGTTATTTTGGAGGGAATAATTTCCTTCTAACTATTATATGAACATGTAGTCCTTCTAGTCCGTCTAACTATTATATGAACTATGTATTTCTAACTAGCTCTTTCATAGACACTATAGTTTTATATTCATTTTATGGTATTCAAGTTTAGTTTGAATAGCTTGTGAAAATTTAAATTATACATATATATTTAATATGAATTAGAAAAACAATTTGAGTCATATTTGATTATGAGAATATAGTAAATAATAGCAGAGATAATATAGACAAAGCAAATCTCTTTTTCTCAGTTAACGATAATGCCCATTTTTATGCCATACTCAGCAAATTAAACTTTTCAAAACACTAATTCAGTAGACTAAAGTAATATGTCATTGTTCTGATTATTTACATATTTTATAATAGGCGGATTATTTTGTTATGTTTTAGTTTGGTAAAATATGGTGTAACTATATGTTCCATAATGATTCCTGTTAGCATGATAAATGTATGGATTGTGAAATACAATCTGTTTTCCACTGAGAAAATCCAAATTGACAAAGGTCTCTTGGGCAGATCTTCCTTGTGTGCCTGAGTAATGACTGGGAGAGTAGAAAAAGCTACTGAACATATCGGAATATCAAATTGTCTTACTTCAGACCACACTGTTATGAGCTACATTAGGAAAACAAACTTTTGGTGAAGGATGTGATGAAAAATCCATGTGCTTAAGACCACAGAATGATTTTGTTCTCAAAACAGAATTAAGACTGGCCCCAACTGCAGTGGGGGAAGCTATGACACTGTGGTGAATTTCCTTGCCTTCCTTTGTCTCTGCCACTGTCTCCATCAAAAAAGTCAGCTCACAGCCTCTCTCTTTTTTTTCTTTGTAGAGATAAGTAAGAAAAGCACTGGTAATAGGTACTTCATACAGGTTTGAAAAGTAGGATGAGCTCTAGAATGCCTATGCGTGGAGAAAAGATTGACCTGTCCAGTCCAAAGTGCTCTCAACGTTAAGTTCATCGAAGAGGGCCCATCATTAGTTAAGACTCGATTCTTAGATGTGAAATATACTCCAGTGTGGTGCTCAAGCAGTTAGGTATTTAGATAACTGCATGGTGCATAAAGTTTATGTGATACGTGTGTGTGTGTGTGTGTGTGTGTGTGTGTGTGTGTGTGTGTGTGTGTGTGTATGTGTCTAGGGTAGTAGCACACTTGGTTAAGTGTGCACACAGCATCATGCACAAGGACTGGGTTCAAATTCCCACCCTTCCCCTGCAGAGGCTAAGCTTCAGGAGTGGTGAGGCAAGTACTGCAGATGTGTTGTGACTGTAAATTTTCTCAAATAATCTTTTTTTTCTTCATTGAGGGGATTAATGATTTACAGTCAACAATAAAATATAGTAACAAAAAATAAAATGCAGTAGTTTGTACATGTATAACCTTTCTGTTTTCCATATTCAACTCCCACTCTCATCATGTTCCAAGATCTGAACCACCCCCATCCCAGAATCCTGTATTTTATTGCAATACATCAAACCCAATCCAAGTTCTGCTTTGTGTTTTCTTATTTTTCAACTTTTTAAAAAATTTATAATTGGTGATTTAGTAATGATTGACAAGCCTGTGTGATAAGAAGGTTACAATTCATACAGTTTCCACTACCAGTGTGCTATCTATATCCCATCCCCTCCATTGAAAAGTTCCATATTCTTTATCCCTCTGGGAGTATGGACCAAAGATCTCTAAGGAGTGCAGAAGGAGGGAGGTCTGGTTTCTGTAATTGTTTCTCCACTGGACATGAATGGTGGTAAGTCGATCCATACTCCCAGTCTGTCTCTACCTTTTCCTAGTGAGATAGGGATCTGGGGAGGTGGTATCCAGGACACATTGGTGAGGTCGTTTGCCCAGGGAAGTCAGGTTGTAGTATTTTGTAACTTCTGTGTATGAGTGGGGGAAAAAAAAAAAAAGGAAAAAAAAAAGATATAATTTGTGACTGAAATTCTTCTCAAAACATCTCTGTTTTTTAAAAAAATTTATTATATTTATTTGTTTATTGGATAAAAACTGTCAGAAATCAAGGGGGAGGAGATAATAGAAGAGGAGAGAGACAGAGAGACACCTGCAGTGCTTCACTGCTTGGAAAGCTTTCCCCCTGCAGGAAGGGACCTGGAGGTCGAACCTGAGTCCTAAGTTTTTTTAAATACCTTTTAATGGGAGTCAGGTGGTAGCACAGCAGATTAAGTGCACATGGCGCAAAGTGCAAAGATTATAGTAAAGATCCCAGTTTGAGCCCCTGGCTCCCCACCTGCGGGAGTGAAGCAGGTCTGCAGGTGTCTATCTTTTTCTCCCCCTCTCTGTCTTCCCCTCCTCTCTCCATTTCTCTTTGTCCTATTGAACAACGACGATATCAATAGTAACTACAACAATAATAAAAACAACAATGGCAACAAAAAGGAATAGATAAATAAATAAATAATACCTTTTGTTGAACACACACATTACAGTGTGCAAGGCCTTGGGTTCGAGTTCCCAGTCCCCTCCCTCAGGGGGAAAGCTTCATGAGTGGTGAAGCCAGGCTGCAGGTGTCTCTGTCTCTCTATCTCTCCCCTTCCCTCTTGATTTCTATGTTTCTATCCAATAAAGATAACAAAAGTAAAAATAAATAAAAATGAGAAATGTTATGCATGTACAAACTGTAGTATTTACTGTAAGTTGTAAGACATTAATTCCCCCAATAAAGAAATAAAAAATTCCTTTTAATGATTTTTCACAGTGTCAACATTGAAAGAAATTTAAATTCAAAGGCAATATAAGGAAAATTAGATTCAAAACCTCCCTCAGTTATTCTCTTATTATTCCTGAGTAGGTTGACTCCCAGCCTTGCCCTAAGTCTCAGTCAGTTCCTCTGTATTAAAGTGTGAGTACTAGCATTCTTCCTGACCATTCCTACAGGATTACTTTGATGATCAAATGTGACAAAGATAAAAAGAATATTTTAAAATTCAGAAATATTTAGGATGTTAAAAAAGATAAGATTTTTATCTCCTTAGTCAGAATATGCCATAAATAATTTTCTGTGCTATCACAAAAATGAAAATCTGATTTATGACAAAAGAAATTGGGGCTGGGCAGTGTCACATGCAGTTCAGTGCACACATTAGCATGCACAAATATTAAGGTTCCATCCTGGGGAAATCTTCATGAGTGGTGAAGCAGTGATGCAGATGTCTCTCTTGTGCCACCTCTATCTCTCTTCTCAACTTCTTTCTGTCTTATCAAATAAAAGAAAGGGGGAAAAAAAAGGGGAGGGAAAGGGAAAAAAATTATCCATCAGGAGCAGTGGATTCGTTGTGCAGGCACCTACTAATAACCATGTTGGAAACAGAAAGTCCCTTGCTAAATATTGAAATCGTAGCAGTGAAGAATTTAAATGATGTCATAAAAGGAAACAGGAAGACACTAACATTAGCCTGTAAACTTGCAGAGCTCGGCTGCTAACATTTTATTTTAATTAGGGATTTAATACTATCCCACATTCCCAAGAATAACCACCATAGTTATTCCAAGATCATAGGGATCAGTTGGCTATTTCTTGTTTCTTTGCAGGTTCATGTATTTCAGTTCTCTAGATTCCATATTGGATGGGTGAAACCATCCAATAGTTTTCTTTCACTTCTTTCCTTACTTCACTAAGCATAATGACCTCCAATTTCATTCCAAAAGGACACAATATCATCTTTTTAAAATTGTGGAGTAGTCTTCTTTTTAGAATATTTAGAATATAACTTCTTTACCAGGTCATCTGTCCATGGGCATTTAGGTTGCTTCCATATTTAAGCCATTGTGAACAACACAGCTATCAACTTGGGGGTGTATATATACCTTCAAATTTGTGTTCTAATGTCTTCTGGATCAAAGCTAAGGCTGCTTTAAATATATATATAACCGTCAGTGTTGATATTGGGTCTTGGTGGTGCTGACACTATTAATCCACTGCTATCAATGACCTTTTTTCCTCTTTCTTTCTCTCTTTCATTACTCTTTTCTTCTTATGATTATACTTGATAAGACAGAAATAAATTTAGAGGGGAAGGGAGATAGAGATAGATACCTAGAGACCTACTTCACTGCTCTACTCATGAAGTGTCCCCTATACATGGGGAACAAAGGCTAGAACCCGAGTCCTTGGGCATGGTAATATGTGCACTTAATTGGGTGCACCATCTCCCAGGCCCCCAAGTTTTCCATCCATTTTTGGTGAGAACAGTAGTGACTAGAATAACACTGTCACTTTCACAGGGTGGCAAGAAGCCTGAAAGGCACTGTCACAGGGATAGATAATTTTTTTATTGGGGGGGATTAATGGGTTACAGTTAGCAGTAAATACAGTTGTTGGTACATGTGTAAAATTTCTCAGTTTTCTATGGAACACTATAACCCTACCCTAGGTTCTCCTCCACCGTCATGCTCCAGGACCTGACCCACCCCTCCTCCACCAAAGTCCTTTACTGTGGTGCAATACACCAAACTCACACCATGTTCTCCTTTGTGTTTTCCCTTTTATTCTTATTTCTCAACTTCTGTCTATGAGTGAGACCACCTCATATTAATCCTTCTCTTTCTGGTTTATCTCATTTAACTTGATTCCTTCTAGCTCCATCCAATTGTGCGGTAAAGAAAACCAATTGACATTCCCACCAGCAGTGCAGGAGGGTTCCTTTGCCCCCACAGTCTCTCCAGCATTTGTTGTTGCTATCATTTCTGATGTATGACATTCTCACAGGGGTGAAGATAATATTTTTAATGATTACATGGTTCCGTTAGTTTGGTGCTGAGCATTGGGGCATGGGGGCTCAGCAGCTGGAATTCAGATAGAAGTGAGGTGTTTCTGAGGCATCAAATAGCCTTCCTTGATAACCAAGGCTTCTTTCCTACAAGGTGGTATGGGAAAGCAAATTAACACCTTTATAGGAAAAGAGATAGAAATCTTAAACTATAGTTCAGTCCAGTTACACTCTCCTTCCATTTTTCTCGGAATATAGAAAAAAAGAGTAAGTTTATCATCCATATAGCAAGGCACCAGGTATTCACTGTTGTTTTACTGGGGAAAATCTATAGTGTAGGGGCCAGGTGGTGGCACACCTGGTTGAGCACATATGTCACAGTGCACAAGAAGCCCTCTTTGAGCACCTGTTCTCCAACTACAGGGGGAAATCTTTGTGAGTGGTAAAGCAGGTCTGTAGATGTCTCTTTGTCTCTCTCCTTCTCTATAACTCCTGCCCTCTTGATTTCTGACTGTCTCTATCCAGTAAATAAATAAAGATAAAAAAAATTAGAAAAGAGAAAATCTACATTGTGGTGTACCATTTTAATCTTTGTTTTGGGGATTGTAAGGATTTAGGTACTTCGATACTTTTAGACCTTAGTTTTTTGTTTTGTTTTGTTTTGGGAAAATCCAGCTAACTACATGTAGACAATAGTTTTTGTCACTATCTTGCCTTTAGATTAAAATGTCATCCACATTTCCATATCATTAAAGTGTGTTTTTGACATCAAGTCTTCCCATTTGAACCATTGCTCCAATTCTTAGTCATCATCTTTGTCTCTTCCTCCTCCTCCTTCATTTTCCTCCCTCTTCCTCCTACTTCTCTTCTTCTCTCCCTTCTCTTCCGTCTCTTCTTTCTTCTTCTTGTTATTCTTTTACTGAGACAGAGAGGCAGAGAGAGAGTGAAAGAGACCACAGCACCTTCATTGCTATGGGAGCCAGGCTCAAATCTGAGCCATGGTCATGACCAAGCATCACACTACTGAAGTGATCAGCCCTAGCCCCTCAGTGTTGAGACTAAAAATGTTACTGAAGAGATAATTCACCTGACAGGATCTATGCTTTGTTTTGAATGCAGCTCATGTGTGAGCCCTGGAGCCACATGGGAGATACTGTAGCAATGGAGAAATCTGTTGTCTCTCATGCTGTCTATCTGAATGAAAAAGCAGCCCCTGGACCCACAAAACAATGAAAAAAAATCAAATACTAAAAAAATTCTTCTCTCCTACATCATAAACATACTCCCTTTGGTTCTGTTTCTCCTTTAACCCTAGAGTAATTGGTTTGAGTTTTGGGACCTGGATCTCTGGGGTTGAGTCTCCACACGGGCACTTGTAACTGATAAAATTGTATTCATAACCCTTAAGACACCATTTTATTATCTGTTAGGTATGAATGGAGAGTGCCAGCAAGATAGCTCACGTAGGAAGGTGCCTGCTTTGTCATGCACATGACCCAGGTTTCAGCCTGACACCCCACCACTACCATCACCTCACTTGAAACTGGTATATTTCCCCCTCTCTGGAACTTCTTGTCTGAAAAGATTGGCTCAGAGCATTGAAGTACTGTGACAATAAAAAAAATAAATAAATAAAGATGCAAAGCTGTCAACTGAAAAATAACCAAGCTGCTATAGAATCATGAAAGGGGTTACTTTTAGAATGGGACCCACGTGCATGACAAAGGGAGGTCAAGTGCCAGGGAAGATAAAAAGGTCAGACAGGTCAATGGTCTGAACCTAGACTGGCTAGGGGGCAGAAGACTGTAGTGTGGAAACTATTGTCATTATCAGCAGATAATCTGCCTGATTTGTAGCTGAATCACTGTGTCAGGCTGTTTACTTTTTACCTAGTTATTTCAACAAGGCACTTAGGAGATGATATAATCTCGTTCACAGAAGACTCCACAAAGATAATGTTAGTGAGATCCAAGTGGCTAGGTGCAGGGTTCACAGAAGCTCTCTCCCTCAACTCATCACAGCTTACTCATCAAGCTTGAGTGCGAGAAAGTGTTGCTTATTTTTGTACTCTGAGCCTTTTAACCAGGGAAGATCACCAGACAATGGAGTCTTGGTGCTGCTCAGAGTGCACAGAAAGTGTTTAATACTTTGAATCCCAATCTGACTAATATTTATGGGTCTCCCATATTTAAAAGCCTTTTCTTTCTTTTTAGTATGTATTCTTTGTATAGGCTCTATTTATTTATTTTTTTATTTTTAATTGACATCCAAGTTACTGTTGGGGCTTGGTGTCTGCACTTCGAATCCACCACTCCCAGAGGCCATTTCCCCCTCCCCCCTTTTTGTCTTTGTTTTATGTGATATGAAAATGGGAAATTAAAAGAAGAGAGGGAGAGAGAATCTGTAACACTGCTTTACTGCTCTTAAAGTTTCTCCCCTGAAGGTGGGATGCGTGAATCTGGGTCCTTGCACATGGTAACAGTTGCAGTCAACCTGGTGAGCTTCTGCCCAGATCCTTTTATTTTTCTTTTATTTCACATTTACTATGTTAATTTTTTTCACCTCTCCCCATCTGGAACCGTGCCTTGCAATATGCTTTTCTACCTTTATGGAATTCTTTAGACTTTAGGCATAGAAAAAGACAGAAATAGTGAGAAGAGGAGAGGTGTAACAGCTCCTCTCCACCATCCATGGAGTTTTCCTCTCTGCTGTGGTAGTCCCATGTGGTGCTTGGTCTTGAATCCAGGACCTCACACATGGTGAGGAGTGTATTCAACTGTATGTACTTTCTCCCAGCCTCCTTGACCCTCCCTCCATGTTTATTCTTTGCATATGTGATGTTCTCATTATGGAACAACTGGCCACTAATTCCCATTTCACTGTAAAAAACTCTTAGTCCAAGCTGCAACCTGGGTCATGTGCATAACAAAGCAGGCACCTTCCTAGGTGAGCTATCTTGCTGGCACTCATCATTCATACCTAACTGAAAATAAAATGGTGTCTTAAGGGTTATAAATACAATTTCATCAGTTAATCTAACAAGGGCATCCCTTATCTAATATGACATACCTATAGATTGCATGTGAATTAATGTTTAATGAGAGAGAAGAAAAGTAAGTGTGTGTGGGGGGGGGGGAAGAGGGAGAGGGAGAGGGAGAGGGAGAGGGAGAGAGAGAGAGAGGATCAAGAATGAATCCCTAAGCACACTCCAAGCATCAAGTTTGAATATTTAACTCAAATGTCAGAAACCTGGATGGGATATAGGGACTAGATTAAGAAGTAAGGGTTCAGGTTGACACAGGGCAAACAAGAGCAAAGGTTATGGTCAACAGGGAGCAGAGTGTCTAAAGAGTCTTTAAGGGAGCAGCAGCAGCTGTGTTTCTTTCCTGGGTCAACTAGGAATACCAAAGGAGACCACCTGGGACTGCAACAAGACAGGACTAGAAAGACTTTAGGAACCGACCAAATCACTGGTGAGTGCAAACACATGTGGCTCATGGACAGAGAAGAGCCTAGGGAGAGATTAAGTGGCTGGTAACAGTCCAACAGTTTACCAGTTGAGACACCACCTCCAGTCTGTTTCACCAACAAACAGACAGCTGAATGGAGGAGGGGACTCCTCTAAGACTCATCAGATGCAGCTGTGAGTCTCCGTTGCTACTACCTTCAAAATCTGGAGCATCAAGGGGGAGGCCCTGTGCTGACATCAGGGGACAGAAATAACCAGGAAACTCAGGAGATCTATACCTCAGTGGCCTAGTGGTGGGACTGTGAGAGTCTCTTTGCATAACAACTGGATTATCTCTGCCCCACCCTGCTTTATCTCTTGGTCAGCAGTCAGTGATTAAGCTAAGAAGCCTACTTATAGTTTAAAAGCCTCAGGCTCCCATAGCCAACAGGGAAGAAAAAGGACAAAAGAGGCTTTTAAGCCACTATGCTCCAACTCAGGGATTAAAATAATATTGAAACAACTGTCAACTTTCACAACTGTGAACCCTTTAATTACCTAATTTAGACACAAGTCAATCCAGGCAAGAGTCATCAGTAAATAAAATCTGTGTACACATATGTTCTTAGCAGCACAATTTGTAATAGCCAAAACCTGGAAGCAACCCAGGTGTCCAACAACAGATGAGTGGCTGAGCAAGTTGTGGTTTAATGCTTTACCTAGTACTCCACTTCCTGACTGCAAGAGTTTTTTTCTCCCCTTCTTCCTGATTCCCTTTCCACCATATCTCTGTGGCCTACTGACTCCACTGCTTCTAGTGACTATATTTACTCTTTTCTTTTGATGTAGAGTGAGACAGAGGGAGAGAGAAACAGAGAGGAAGATAGGGAGCCGGTCTGTGGTGCACCAGTTTAAGGGGCAGGGACCAGTGCAAAGATCCTGATTGGAGCCCTGGGCTCCCCACCTGCAGGGAGGTTGCTTCACAAGTGGTGAAACAGGTCTGCAGATGTCTGTCTTTCTCTCCCCTGTCTTTCTTCCCCTCCTCTCTCAATTTCTCTCTGTTCTATCCAACAACAACAAGGGGGAAAATAGCCTCTAGGAGCAGTAGATTCACAGTACAGGAACTGAGCCCCAGTGATAACTCTGGAGGCAAAATAAATATGCAAATACATATTAAATAAATAAATAGACGGTGAGATACCTACAGCACTGCTACATCACTTATAAAACTTCATAGCTGGGAGTTGGGCGGTAGCACAGCGGGTTAAGCGCTGGTGGCGCAAAGTGCAAGGACCAGCAGAAGGATTCCAGTTTGAGCCCCCGGGGCCCCACCTGTAGGGGAGTCACTTCACAAGCGGTGAAGCAGGTTTGCAGGTGTCTATCTTTCTCTCCCCCTCTCTATCTCCCCTCCTCTCCCCATTTCTCTCTGTCCTATCCAACAACACTGACAGAATAATAACAATAATAATAACTACAACAATAAAAACAACAAGGGCAACAAAAGGGAATAAACAAACAAACAAACAAACTTCATAGCTGTATGTGGGGACTGGGACTTGAACGTGAATCCTTGCACTTGGTAGTATGTGTGCTCTACCAGAGGAGACTCCACTTGACCTTGAGCCTAAAGAGTATTATAGTGAAGGATAGGAGAACATGCAAGGTTCCAAACCCATAAAGAGGCGAGCATACATTAGATACCTCTGAAATCAGAAGGCACATTTTTCAAAGAGTAGGGATATGGGTGAGCAATCCTTTTCCTTGAGCCCTTTGCAATTATCACCTTTTCAATGCAACATGACTGTCATCAAAAAGATGAGGTTGTAACATTTGTAACTAAATGGATAGAACTTGAGGTGATTATCCAAGTGAAGTAATTAAAGAAATGAAGGCCACTACAAATACCTTTGCTCATGGGTGGAATGTTGATGATTGAAGCAAAAAGAACTTGCAAAAAAAATATATAGTAACTAAGCTTGGACCTTGTGAGAACTATGATGGTAATGGGGAGAGTATGAGAGGACACAGAACTTGTGGTGGAGGGTGTGGCGATGCACACACACCATGTGTGAGTGTGGAATTACACCCCCGAAATCTAATTTTGAAAAACACTGTTCAATCACTAATAGAAAAGGAGAAGGGGGGGGGGGGGGGAAACTTTCCTTCTGATTGTGTCTTCTTAAGACTAAATTGCTATGTTTCATTTGGCTACTTGCTCTTGTTTCTGGACTTCTATGTGTACTGTTCTATATATGCCCTTGCCTGAGGTCCCTTGTTTTAGACAACTTATGCCTAAGCTTAAGTCCAAAAAAACACTGTTGCTTTTTTCCCCTACCGCTTCACTGCTTTGGGCAGCGTAATATATTTGAAATATGGAAGACAAGCATTTTACCCTTTTCTCTGCCCTTTCTGTTATTAATAATCGCCATGACTTTTCAAAGTCTCACCCCTCTCTCTCCACCCCCCTTTCCCTGGAAGTGTCCTGTCTCCTGTCTAATTAATGATCATAGTTTACAGACAGTGCAGCTGTCTACACATATGGTTCATTACCCTCAAGATAGGAAACGATGTAAGAGTTGAAGGTTTCTTTCTCTGGGTTCTTTTGGGCAACTATGAAGGATGAAATCATTAACGTGACTTTTAACTAAAACAGGAACGTGTGGTCCTGCGTCATCTTGTTGTACTTGTAGCGCACACAAGAAGCAGCCGAGCTTTTAAATCAGGGTTTATTAGCTTCTGTTTATAGCTAGCTTTGCATGGCGCCAGAGAGAACTGAAAAATAATAATAAAACACTTTATATTGTATCTGGGTTTTCTAAATGTCTCACATTTGGAGTGAACTATTACCAATAAAATGAATTAATTGGAAAATAAGACTCAGTGTTTCCCTAGAAAGAGAAAAGGCTGCTAGTGAGAGCAGCCATGATGTTTCCGAGAAGGGCAGCATAGAAAGGAGTGAGTTCTTGAGTGCATTTTAGAACTGCCTGTGCTTATTCATGTGGCCTGTTCATTACTCCTACTCTTTTGCCTGATTTGACTCCAAGTGCAGGCTACTAGTGAATGTGAACTACTTCCTGCACTCTTGGAAGTTAGGACCTCAAAGTATACTCTAAGATAAGAATTGAACCTCTTCAGTTCTCAGTCCACCTTTTTGTTCTTTGAACAGCTTCCAGTGAAATGCTTCCCGCATTTACTACCATGTATGTAGCAATCACTCTCAAATTGCATCTCAAACTGCAATGCTTTCTTCTCCAGCTTTGACATCTTCTTAAGAATCTCGGAAGCTACTCATGCTCGAGTATGATTGTTTCTGTATTGCTTTCCTACTACAATTTTTATGTATTTATTTACCAGAGCACTGCTCAACTCTGGCTTATGGTTGTGTGTGGGATTGATCCTGGGGTCTCAGAATGTCAGCCATGAGAGTCCATTTATATAATCATTATGCTATCTCCCTCACCTACCTCCCATAATTTTTATTTTGTTTCTTGCTTCTTCTGATTGTTTTGAAGAGTGGTATTTTTGCTCTAGACAGATAAAACAGTAATCCTGTGCTGTGTCCTATCTATCTATCTAACTACATTATCTATGTAGATCTATCTATCATCATTCTATCTTATCTTATCAATATATCGTCTGTCATCTGTCATCCGTCTAGCTATCATCTGTCATCTATCTATTTATCACCTATCTCATTTTAGTCTTTATACTAAGTTGCTGATACCATATTTATGACCAATATTTTTATACTCTACCTAAGTTTCCACAGCCTGCTATTTTTACTGGCCTTTGTTAAAATCTTCACTCTGGAGGCTGGGCAGTGGCACACCTGGCTAAGTGCACATAGTAGTATTCATAAGACCTGTACAAGGACCTATTCCCCACCTGCAGCGAGGTTGCTTCACAAGAAGTGAAGCAGATCTTCAGGTGTCTTTCTCTCTCTCTTTCAATTTCTCTCTGTCCTATTGAATAAAAGAAAAAAAATAACGTATGACTTCTACTGTCTCTATTGATGATACCCTCTGTCGAGTTTTTTTACATAGATGCCAATGAGATCATCCTTAAATGTATATAACATTAAGTTACTTATTAAATTAAAATACTTTAACACATTTCTAGCCTACAAGATGGGATGGTGTGAAAATTTCTCAAGGGTGATCCACATCACATTCTAACTCTCTACAGAGAGTTCATGCCTCTCTGTAGTCACCTCCTTGCCAGTTCTCAGGTATTTAGCTACTATGATACTTTGGTGTTTCATGTCTTCATATAAAAGCATGCCTTGACACTAACTGTGGGATTCACTGCCTCTTTCCTTGACTCATGTTCAATTTATGGCATACTCTAACTAAAACATATGTGAACATAATTGCTACCAGAAATATTTTGACGACTATTTAGATGGTTGGTCTGACTTGCTTGGTCTAATCTGCTAGCCCCTGGAGGAGGAGGAGGAGGAGGAATAAATGGGGATTGGGGAGAACTGTTCCTATAGAGTTCTTGACAAATGAGTCAGCAGGCCTAGAAGATATCATCAGAATCCTACAGCTTATTGCTCTGCGCTTCTGAGGCTGGAAGTTGTTTGCTACATAGCAAAGTTAGCTGATACGTGTCCACCCCATTCCTCTGCTCAGTACTGTTCAAAGTCATAAACCTCTGCTGTTGGTCATCTTTTAAAAAAAGCATTTAAAAAACTTTTTATTATCTTTATTTCTTGAAATTGCTAGAAAAGGGAGTGATAGAGAGGTAGAGAGACAGAGAGACACCTGTAGCACTGCTTCACCACTCACAAAGGTGGGGACCGGGGTCTTGAACCCAGGTCCTTGCACACTGTAATATGTACACTCAACCAGGTATGCCACCACCCACCCGGCCCCTGCTGTTGGTAATCTTAACTTTGATTTCTTCCAGATTCTTTTCTGCATCATGAGTAACTCCAGATGCACATCAGGCGGTTCTTTCTCAGTAAGGAGTCTTGGACATCAGCCCAGAAAGCTGCTGTGTTCTCCTTTGGGCCATGAAATCTTTCTCGCAACTTAGCCTGCACTTTTGACTTTTCTCATGCCTCTTTTTCTACCTAAAGATCTAAGTATCCAGAAGACAGAAAGTTTTATACGTTAACTTTAAGCAAAATCAGAGATGTCTTTGCTGGGATGCGCATGTGAATTGAGCACAGGTGATGAAGATGAGTGGGTAGGCAGGAAGGAATCAGCCTGGAGCTGACATAAATGGAGCTATCTATAATCGGTAATCTCCCATTGTTGTTCCTTCAACTTTCTAGGTGTAATGGAACCTGGTGTTGAAGACTTTACAGAGAACTACTCCAAAGCCATAGTCTCTCTGTGCCTTGGAAAGCTTCTCACTTCTCCCTTCAACACCTGCTTCTTCTCTGGACACTGTGTCCAGCTGCCCAGTCTGTGAGAGATGGTAACATTTACTACTGCAACAAGGTGACTATCCTGGCCTGCCTGCCACAGCAGGGCTCAAAGCCAGATGACAGCCATCTAGCAGGACATCTGCTTAACATTGAGAGGGCTTTGGAAGTAGCAACCCACCTACAGGGAAAACAGCGTACTCTGTCCTTTGGAGAGACAGCGTTGTATTTCTATCCATACAAGAAGGGTACAGTGAAAAGAAGGCTGGGCTGACCATGTTCTGTAAACATAGCCATCAGGTGTGGCCTCTAGACTATATGCTTCCAATCTGCTTCATGAATAACTGGGGTTCCATCCTGGCCACAGCACACTACAGTATGACCTTGGGGCAGTAACTTAACCTCTCTATGGCTAATACTTGTATCTTTCATGACAATGTCAACTGTTTTATATTTAAAAGAACCCCTTGGGTTTGCCATGCACTCTTAATCTCTGAGACTAACAAAGATCTCTGCAGTATCTTTCATTGATGCTGAAGTTCTAATTCATTTGATACCTTATAGCCCAGCCTTATGGAATATCTGCATTTCCCTGACACTTCTGGATTTTTGCATCTGATGCTTTCACTGCTAGAAAGTGCTTTTTTCCCTCTCATTATCTAGTTAATTGTTCATTATTTAAGATACCCTTAGTATATAAATCTCTTGGGGCCAGGTGGTGACACAGCTGGTAAAGTATATCTGTCATAATGATCAAGGACCCAAGTTGAAGTTTCTAGTTCCCACCTGCAAAGGGAAAACTTCACAAATAGTGAAGCAGTACTGTGGGTGTCTTTCTTTCTTTTTCCTTTCAACCTTCCCTCTCAAATTCTTTGTCTCTATCCAATAACAATAAATAAAATATTATTTCTACCTGGAATTCTTCCTTGAATACTTTCAAACTGTGTGTGTGTGTGTGTGTGTGTGTGTGTGTGTGTGTGTGTGTGTGTTTCTGGATGTAGGTTGTGTGCATAACAAAGTACCATGCTATCCATGTGAGATATCTTGCTGGCCCTTGAATTCACATTTAATCATGTGTATAATTAATTTATATTAAATAAACTAATATAAGGGTGACTGGTTGGCTAGCTGGCTGGACAGATAGGTGAATGGATGGACAGATAGGTAAATGGATGGACAGACTGGTGAACAGATGGATAAGTGGGTGAATAGAAGAGGTCTATGCATGTGGTCTCTAATTATATATCACTTACCTAATCCTTCAGTAGTCAAATTAAGTGTTGCATTGCCTTTTGTAAAATAAAAACATATATTTGTTTTTGTTTAAAATGCAGATTTTGACCCAAAGTGGTAAATTGAAAGCTCTGTCCTAGAGAATGAAATTGGAACAATCACTTACTACTTTCCCATCCAAATCTCCTCTGGTCTGTGATTACATACAGCCAAAATGAGCAGCTGGAAAGAGTTGATTCAGAGAACTGGTGTTATTGGTCCAATATAGACATTTGTTTGGCTGAATATAATTATGTTTAAAGTGATTTCAATTAAGTGGAATTGTGTGTACATGCTGTCACTGGATTTAAGCATGAAGCCATTTGGTCTATTTTTGTTGTTGTTGTTGTTACTTTAGCTGTGGCCAGAAAGCCTCTTAGGCAGACGAGTTGTTGTCTACTTTATATGATTTGACAAACCCTATGGGGGCTTTCCAGTCCAGAAACAAGTCTATTTTCATACTGCAATTGGATCTGTCTTACAATTTCAGGCATTTTTTTTTTTAATTAAGATTGTATCTGTAGAAAGTTACTATAGAGGGGGCGGGTGGTGGTGCACCTGGTTAAGCACACATAGTACAAAGCTCAAGGACCTGCACAAGGATCTAGGTCCAGGCTCTCACTCCCCACCTGCAGTGCCGTGTATGGGGTGCTTCATGAGCAGTGAAGCAGGTCTGCAAGTGTCTATCTTTCTCTCTTCATCTATATATCCCCCACCCCTCACAAAACTCTCCCTGGGGGCTTTGAGGACTCTGTACATAATGGTGTACAAGAACCTAAGTTTGTGGAGGGGTCAGTACAGAGACACATATCTACTCTTATCATAACAACTGGAAATCATCAATTTATAAATCATCATTTCCCTAACAAAGCAAAAAAAAAAAAAAATCCTAGTTGGTAGAACTAGTATATACAATCCATCCAGCTCCCTTAGTCCCTCCCTCCTATTTCATTGGCCTTGCTCCAACATACCCAGTCTAAGTTTCTCCTCTTTAACTTTCAGCAGAAAATTTAAATTCTGGTTTATTAAATTATTAAAAACAAGATCAGAAGAGAAAACCCACCAAAGTTAAAACACTCTGTATTTGTATTGCACCAAAGTAAAAGACTCTGGGGTGGATGGGGGGGGGGGGGGAGAGTACAGGTCCTGGAAAAGGATGACAGAAGACCTAATGGGGGTTGTATTATTATGTGGAAAACTGGGAAATGTTATGCATGTACAAATATTGTATTTACTGTCCAATAATAAAAAAAATAAGTGAAAGACTTGTATACTGAAAACTCAGACACTATTCAAGGAAGTAGAAAAAAGATACAAAGAAGTAGGAAAATAGTACATGTTCATGGGTTGGAAGAATTACATCATCAACAAATATTCTATGCAGAGCAATAAGCAAATTGAATGCAATACCCATTAAGATTTCACCTTTTTTTTAATAATAGAAAAAAAAAACCTACAAAGGTTTATCTGGAACCAGAAAACACCTAGAATCACCAAGACCATCTTGAGCAAAAAAGAACAGAGCTAGAAGCATCATACTCCCAGATCTCAAACTATATTATAGGCCCATCATAAACAAAACTGCTTGGTACTGGAACATAAATAGATACACTGACCAATGGACTAGAATTGAGAACCCAGAAATAATCCCTTCATGACTACAGACATCTACTTTTTGACAAGGTGATCCAAAATATTAAATGGATAAAGGAGAGTCTCTTCAACAAATGGTGTTGGGAAAATTGGGTTGAAATGTGCAGAAGAATGAAACTGAACCACTACATTTCACCACACATAAAAGTAAATTCCAAATGGATCAAGAACTTGACTGGTAGACAAAAAACTATAAAATACTTAGAGAAAAATATTGGTGGAACTCTTTTTACATCTAAATTTTGTAGGCATCTCCAGTGATACAAATCCAATTGCTAAGAAGATAAAAACAAAAATAAACCAGTGGAACTACATCAAATTGAAAGGCACAGCAAAAGTAACTTCCACCCAATCAAAATATATATAATTCACCAAACTCAGCAACAATAAAAAACAAAAACAAAACAAAACAAACAAAAAATGACCAAATGACCCCATCCAAAAATGCAGAGAGGATATGAACAGAATAGTCACCGAAGAAAAGATACAAAAGGCCAGCAAACATGAAAAATGCTCCAAGTTTTTGACTGTGCGAAAAATACAAATAAAGACAACAATGAGATATCACTTCACCTTGTGAGAAAGTTATACATCAGAAAATATAGCGAAAACAAATGCTGGAGAGATTGTGAGACAAACGAGCGCTCTTGCACTGCTAGTGGGAATGCCAGTTGGTCCATTCCCCTTTGGAGAGCAGTCTAGAGAACTCTGAGAAGCCTAGAAGTGAACCTACCATGTGACCCTGCAATTCCTATCCTGGAGATGCTTTCCAAGGAAGCAAACAAACCCATCCAAAAAGTATGTGAATATCTATGTTCATAGTATCACAGTTTGTAACAGCCAAAACTTGGAAACAACCTAGATGCCCAACAACAAATGAGTGGCTAAGCAAGTTGTGGTATAGATAGACATTAGAGTACTACTCAGCTGTTAAAAGTGGTGAATTCACATTCTTCATCTTATCTTGGGTGGAGCTTGAAGAAATCATGTTAAGCCAGAAAGAGAAGAATGATCCCACTCATAGACAGAAGTTGAAAAATAAAAATAGAAGGGAAATAACAAACCAGAACTTGTAATGGATTTGGTGTATTACACTAAAGTAAAGGACTGCATGGTTGTGGTTGGATGTTCAGGTTCTGGAACATGATATTGGAGGAGGATCTAGGTGGGGGTTGAATTGTTATGTGGAAAACTGAAAAATATTACACACGTACCAACTATCCTATTTTACTGTTGACTGTAAACCATTAATCTCCTCAGTAAAGAAGAAAAAAAAAAGACTTAGTCATACCTCCCCAGGGAGAGAAATGTTAGGGGAAGATGACCAGAGAGCTCTGAAATCCAATTCTATCAAGATCTGGAGAGAGACAAAAAAATATATAGAGAAAGAGATTTGCAAGTAGCAGTAGGTGAAGGTATGACTTAGAAAGGAAGAGAACAAAGACCATGGACTGTGAGCTCAGACTGACAGGGATGCAGAGATTACACAGGCTCCTGTGCTAAATATGACTAGATATGGGCCCTAGGTCAGACAGATGAGGTATATAGTTAATGATATTTATATACTTTTCCCATATTTGGGAGCCACTTTCTGCCCTGATACAGCTTTCTAGTCCTATTTCCAACTCTGATACCATCTTCTTAGACAATACTTTTAGCCCACCTGTATGTTAGCTGTCAGGTTCAGACAAAAATAAGTCATGGACCCTTTGAAATATACCTAAAATATACTTCCTGGCTCCTTCCAACACGAAGACCCAAAATTTCATCTGCTATATTCTTACCTTTTGGTTCCTGATTATTAAACAATTTGTTCTGCGTTATATCTTAACGCTTTTCAGCAACAAAGTTGCAGATGCTACCATGATGTGAACTTGATTTTCCTGGGCAGACAACTGCTTAAATGTCCTGGAACTCCACCTCCCCAGAGCCCTGCCCCACTAGGGAAGAGAAACAGGGTGGGGGTATTGATCATCCTGCCAATGCCTATGTTTAGCAGTGAAGCAATTACAGAATCCAGATCTACCACCTTCAGCACCCCATAAAGATCTTTGGTCCATACTCCCAGAGGGATAAAGAATAGGGAACCTTCCAATGGAGTGGAACTCTGGTAGTGGGAATTGTATCCCTCTTATCCCACAATTATTAAATCACTAATTAAGAAAAAAGTGATAAGGCAAGGCCATAGAAAAAAATGGAAAAAATATATAAATCTATATTATTATAGATAATAGTCAACCCATATTTGGGACTTTTAGAGAAGTACTGTAGTTTCCAGTAGAAGAATGGGGACACAGAACTCTTTTTTTTATTTAAAGAATTTATTTATTTATTCATGAGAAAGATAGGAGGAGAGAAGGAACCAGACATCACTCTGGTACATGTGCTGCCAGGGATCGAATTCAGGACCTCATGGCTGCGAAACCAGTACTTTATCCACTGTGCCACCTGACAGACCAGAATATATATTTTAAATTATTCCTCTTTCTTCCTTCCTTCCTTCCTTCCTTCCTTTCTTTCTTTCTTTCTTTCTTTCTTTCTTTCTTTCTTTCTTTCTTTCTTTCTTTCTTTCTTTCTTTCTTTTTGCCAGTACACTGCTCTGACTTATGGTGGTGTGGGGTGTGGGTCATTGAACCTGGGACCTTGGAGCCTCAGGCAGGAGAGTCTGTTTGCATAACCATTATGCTATCTTACCACATTTCCCATACACAGAACTCTTGTGGTGGGAAAGGTGTGGAATTATATTTGTCATCTCTTAATTTTGTAAATCAACATTAAGTCACTAAAAAAAAAAGAGAAGTAATGTAACCCTGCATTATAACCCTGTCAACTATGCCACCACTTTTGTCTTCTCTCAGAAGATATTATTCTGCTTATATATATGATTATCTGACTTTATCAACATGACCTTGGTCTTAGGTAGGAGGGAGATACCAGCCTGTGTGTGTGTGTGTGTGTGTGTGTGTGTGTGTGTGTGTGTGTGTGTGTGTGTGTGAGAGAGAGAGAGAGAGAGAGAGAGGTGAAGAAGAACTATACTATTAAAAATATAATACTAATGCGAACCAATGTTCACTTGCTAGAAAGGTTAGAAATAAAAGAAATCCTGCTTAACGAAAAAGGAATTAGTCCAACCTCAGTTTTTTTATTTTATGGAAGCAGAACAGATTCTCTATAATAAAAAGGTTGAGGTATCTGTAACAGAATTTGACTTTCTCTTTCACCAGACAGAAAAGGACCAGTTTTGTCCCATTTCATGTCTACAAAATTCAGTGTGATCTTTTTTACATTATCATTGGTGAACACAATGTTATGTTTGGTCAGGAAGTCACAGCTCTTATAAAACTTTATTAGTGTTCAAGATCATTAACAGGAAACGGGGGAGAGTAGTAAATATTAAGTGTCCATTTTTGACAGTCAGAGACAAGTTCATTGAGCTGTAAATTAAATCAAATGCCACAAAATCTGCAGATTGTAAAGATGTCCATTCCCTGAAAAGCTGTTAAACTTTAAAAGGTCTTTTCAATTAAAATGACTGAGATGAGTATTGTATCACTTTACTATGTGAAGGGCTTACAGAGAAGTCAGAAGGCATTACATATAGAGAAATTAGTGGTAATTTTTTAAAAATACAGATAAAGAAGGCCGAAGGGATAGCATTCGGCTATGCAAAAGATTTTCATGCCTGAGCCTCTGAAGTCACAGGTTCAATTCCCAGCACCACTACAGGTCAGAATTGAACAATGCTGTGATAAATGTGTGTGTGTGTGTGTGTGTGTGTGTGTGTGTGTGTATTTCACTAATAACAAATATTTATGGGGAGTTGAGTGGTAGTGCAGTGGGTTAACTGCACTTGGCACAAAGTGCAAGGACCAGAGTAAGAATCCCGGTTCAAACACATGGGTCCCCACCTGCAGCGGAGTCTCTTCACAGGCGGTGAAGCAGGTCTGCAGGTGTCTTTCTCTTCTGCCTCTCTGTTTTCCCCTCTTCTCTCCTTTTCTCTCTGTCCTATCCAACAATGATGACATCAATATCAATAATAATAACTACAACTACAACAACAATGAAAAACAACAAGGCCAACAAAAGGGAATATATATATATATATATATATATATATAATATTTATCTACCCTGCCAGTTATATAATCTAATTCTAATCTTTGTTTCTGTAATTAACTCTTCATTCTCTCTTAAAATTGCAGTTTTCTCATTAATATTTAATTCATATTTACTTAAATAGTATTATCATCTCACTTATGTAACATTAGTTTCCATATCTGATCTTAGTATTTTATTTTTAAAATTAATATTGACATTTTAAATAACACTGTATAGGTCTCAGATGTATAGTATTATAAACAAGTATTCATAGACACTATGCCATATACATCATGCAATTGACCCTTGTAATCTGATTTTCAGATCCCTATCCCCTTCCCTTTTGATCGCTAACAACTAGGTCTTAGAGTTGTTGAAAGAACTAAAAACACTGCTGACATTCAGAAAATGTTAATAAAGTTTTTTTTTGAATCTTCACAAAATAAGGACTAGTTCAGGGAGCAATGTAAGAGTTACTACTGCCAGGAGTCAGGTGAGTCAGGTGGTAGTACAGCAGGTTAAGCGCAGGTGGCACAAAGTGCAAGGACCAGTGCAAATATCCTGGTTGGATCCCCAGGCTCCCCACCTGTAGGGGAGTCGCTTCACAAGCAGTGAAGCAGGTCTGTCTGTGCCTATCTTTCTCTCCCCCTCTCTGTCTTTCCCTCCTCTCTGCATTTCTCTCTGCCCTATCCTACAACGACATCAATAACAACAATAATAACTACAACAATAAAACAACAAGGGCAACAAAAGGGAATAAAAAAATAAACATTTCAAAAAAAGAGCTATTACTGCCCATTTGTGCCACCTACCTAAGGTAGTTTGCAGTCTATAGCACTAGGAAAATGGGCTAAGTGCAATTGAAAGATCACACTTGTTATTCTTGAACAAAGAATACATCTTGACAGTGTTTGTCTAGTAGTCTAGCATTCTTAGATACAAATAGGAGGTAGAGGAGTGCATTATGTATAGTTAGGGGATTATTGTCATTGTGGTCAGATGTGTTCTATGTACGAGAAATGTAGTTGATTGACCCTTTATCTTAAAGGATGTTGTTTTGTGGGCTTGTGGGTCTGGCCAAAATCTCCCATTGCCTCTTTTTCTGTTCATGGTTGAACTGTGTGGAAGTTTGTAATAATGGAAGGAAGCCCACAATCCATCTTTATATCTGTTGTGCTGCATTATAGTTGACGCTGTAGCGTGTTCTGTGATCAGGACTGCTGAATTTCTGCTATTTTGCTTGACATTGTTGAAAAGTTCATTGTTATTTTTGTATTTCATTCATTTTCTTTATTTCTATGTGTACTGAATAAAAGTGAAGTTGTACCCTGCTTTTATTTCTCCATCTGAATTATTTCACTCAACTCTATACCTTCTACATTCATCCGTAGAAGTTGATGAAAATGATAGCCCCCCCCCTTTGTTTTCACTAACTGATCATCAATCCATTTTGTATATAGACAATATCTACTTTATCCCACCATATGGTTGTGATCTCTTAGTTTGTTTTGAATCCTGGACCATTGTAATAATGCAGCAATGAACATGGGAAAGCTTGCATCTCGTATTAGTGTTCCCTCCCCCATTATTTTGTTGATCCCAGTTCAGATTCATGAATAAGTACATTGCTTCATAGGTATTCAGTGTCTCCTAGCTGAGACTGGGTCCCAAGTCCATCTTTAAATGCTAGAACTGGAGAGGCAGGGCTCTGTACTCTGATATGATACATATATGGTATTTTCCAAAAGGCTGAATATGTTTGGCTATGGAATAAAAATATGGTGAGTCTTCTCACCTGTTGCTATGGTCACTCAACTCAAAAATACGTTATTTCCATTTTTAGATAAGGAAAGAATAAAGGGAGAGTTAAAGTGAAGAAAGATAGTAAGAAAATGTGTTTATTTTCCAAATTTAATGCTGTAAGCTGGTTATTAGAGATTGAATTTAGCTGCTCAACTACATTTCAACTGTCATAAGACTCGAGATTCTTCTCTGATTAGTTATGTAGTTATAATCTCCATTCTCTCCAAACATTCCCCCCCCACATTGTCAAATGGAAGAGTTAATTGAGTTAATGATAGAAATCAGTAACTCCCTTAAGAGTTTTTCTTCTTTTCATGATTCAGCAGGACCTAGTACCTGTATGAGTTTACAATTCCCATTGAACTCTTTTTTATGTGTGTTCTTTTTAATAATTTAAGAAACAGAAATAGAGAGAGCCAGAGAATGAGTGACACACAGAAGGAAAGACATCACAGCACCTGTTGTGCATGGTGCACCCCAGTGATGCTGCGGTTTGAACCTGAATCTTTGAGCATGGTGCAATGCATTATCTCTCCAGTGAACTGTCTCCCCACCTTTGTTTTAATGATAGTGGAAATTTATGTAATATCCTTCTTTCTCCTGATGTAGTTGTGTGTTGTTGTTGTTATTTTAATTTGATAGTGTTGAAACTAGAAGTTGTTATAGATAGATAACTCTCTTCATTGGATCCTACATCTAGGAGAAAGCCCTGGGCAAGGGGGGGGGGGGGGTTAGATGTCAGCGGTAAAGTGAACAGTGGTTTCTAGAGATGTACTTGTGTGTCTTTTGTGGAAAACAAACAAACCTTTGGGTGTGACCGAGTCAGTAATATTGAGAAGGAGAGATTATCAAAGATTACCCAGGTGGGCATGATATAATCACAAGTATATTTATTGGGAGGTTGTTGAAGAAGAACCAGACAGAAAACAGTGTTGTGGCAGAGATGGGGAATGAGGGACAGAGAAAAGGCTAGCAGTTGCCACACTGCTAACTGTGATGTAGGGAAGGCTGCTGGAAGTGGCTTCTGGGTGAACAGTACATGAAGGAAACTATGCGGCTTGGTATCATCTGTCTCCTTAGGAAACACAAGTGTTTAGTGGCGTGTAGAATTGTTCTTGTTGCTGCAGGGATTTGAATAATGGGTTCGGCCAACTCAGATAGAGAAAGAAAAACAGGAAAGAGCACCCCCACCGCGGCATGGGAGACCATCCACCAGGCCCTCCAAGCCTCCATGTTTCGCCACCAGCATGGTTTTAGGCACCCGCTGACCGCTATGGTTCCTTTCCTGGGGTGCTGTCGGGGTCACTCGCCCAGCCCCCATGACATGCCTGATCTTATCTGGATTTGGGGGGAGCCAGCGAGCCATGCGGGGGGGGGGGGGGGTCCTGGTTCCTTTCCCGCAGGGGTGGGGACAGATGGGTGCTCCGGACCCCCTTCCAGTAGGCCAGCAGGCACCCCTGTCCCACAGGTGAATGGAGGTAGGGCAGCTCTTCTGCCCCCAGCCAAGAAATGCCGCGCAACAAAGGGCAGGCCCGCCCTCCCTTGAGCTGCAAGCCTCTGGGCACCACTGGCCTCTGGAGCGAGGTTTTCTGTCAGCAGCCAGACTGGGAGACAAGCTGAGGCCCCTGAACACATAAAAGGCTTGAGCTAGACATCCAGGGGCGGGGGCCCGGTGTGCTGCCCGGTTAATAATAAATTAGTGGGCACGAAGAAGTGAGACGTTTTGCCTCCATCCCCAAGACTACCTGAAATAAAATAAAATAAAATAAAATAAAATAAAATAAAATAAAATAAAATAAAATAAAATAAAATAAAATCTAACAACTGCTAGAGGGGCGGCTGGAATCAGGTCTCCAGACAGTACAAGATGGCTTGGAGCCTAAGGACAGCTTGTCCTTGGCACAGCCAGTGAGGCCCAGAGGGGTTTTCTCTGCTCATTGCAGTGGGGGAAGTGTAGGCTTCACTTGAGGGAGTTACAACTTTCCTTTCCCTGCCTCCTCCCCCCGCTCCCCGCCCCGCCAGTCCCCACAAAGTTAATTTTATATGATGCTTTTACGGAAAACAAAGCTACATTTGTTACCTAATTAACACAGTTCCCTGGGTTGTATGTGATTCATAACAGCGAGAGAGAGAAAGAGAGAGAGAGAAAGTTGGAGAATGAGGCATGTGGCTGAGCAAGAGCTGAGCCTGTTTCCAGATTCTTTTGCTTTTATTATTATTATTATTTTATTATGGGCAACACTAATGTAACTTCCTTTCCATAGATCTTACTCCAAAAAGAGGGAGATACAGATTTTGAAGGCTCTTCTCAATTTTCTAGTTCACTCGTTTCTCAAACTATCCCACGTTTTGCAGCCTTTGCAACTAACCTGAGATACCTATACTTTAACCCATAGAGAATGGAATTGGCACCCAACCAAATCCGATTTTTCCCCCATCGTTAATAATAATAATAATAATAATAAACAGGAAAGAGGAGAGGATACCATAAATCTTTAGCCTTCTTTAGAGGCAAATGGGGAGTGGCTGATCTGAAGGCAGGATTCTAAGCAGTGTAGCACCTCCCTCCTCTCCCTAATTGTGCAGAGCCTGAATCATGCTCTGTGGGAGTTTAGCAGGGCAGAATAAGCTAGTTGCCCATGCCATTCTCAGGTGGTGGTGGGGGTTGTGGTTCTGCAGGGCCTTCCAGGGCCACTCCCACCTCCCACCTCCTGCAGGGCCATCCAGGGATCCCACTCCCACCTCCTGCCAAGGAAAATGACCTGGTTCATTCCCCAATGGGTCAGAAATGTCAACTGTGATGTCTGCAGAAACCATGTAGATAGCTGGAACCTTTTGTTAGTGACAAAACACCACAGGCCTGCTGTCCAGAAAGTCATCTCGATGGCAGGCTAGCCTCACGACTTGCTCAGTAAGGTAGTCCCAGGGCACAGTGGGGCAGCAGACACACCCTGAGAGATGGTGGAAGTAACTTGTACAGATGGACAAAGTCCTCTAGACCACTGAGAATGAGATTGAAACTAGGCCTGCCTGTAGGAGAGCCAGGAGGTGCCACATACCTGCACGTACTTCTTAAAGGGCTAAGTTCATTTCCCACGTCTACGGCGGCTCTACCGCACCTGCCAATATACTCGGATATCTTCGCCCACCCTGTCCAACGCTTGACATCTCGTCATCCAATCTGGTCTCCTACGCCTACACTGAACTTCTCTGTTCCAGACTCTTGGAAACAGTTGGCAGTCAGCTGAGGTAAAGAACAAACACCTCATCACAGACCCCTGCCAGCGTCAACCCTGCTTTGACCTAGCACGTTATGATTGGGCCCTCCTCAATCGCTATCGAACAGGCCATGGCCGGTGCACTGCTATGTTCCATCGCTGGGGAGCCAGAGATGACCCGAACTGCCCCTGCGGCTACAGACAGACTATGACCCACATAGTCAACGACTGCCACCTCTCCAGATTTAAAGGAGGTCTCGAAACTCTACATCAGGCTCAACCTGATGCTGTTGACTGGCTATGGAAGAAGGGCAAATGCTTGAAGAAGAAGGGCTGGTTGAGTTGTCAGTTCTGCAAAGATTAGCAGCTCAGGCTGAGGAAACAGCATAATGATTATGCAAATTGATTTAAAGGGTGGGGTAGAGAGCATAATGGTTATGCAAAGAGACTTTTGCCTGAGGCTCAGAAATCCCAGGTTCAATCCCCAGCATCATGCAAGCCAGAGCTGAGCAGTGCTCTGGTAGAAAAAAAAATTGAATTTAAATGTCACTATTGTATTTTGAATAATTTGGTGGCTATATTACAAAGAAGACTTTGGTGCTGTACAACTTTGTGGGATCTATTTCAAAAGAGTCTCTTGCTTGTTCTACAAGATTAGCAGTTCTGGCTGGCGAGACTGCATAATGGTTATGCAAAACAATTTTTAAGCCTGAGGCTCTGAGGTCCCAGGTTTCAATCCTCTGCACCAGTACTTGCAGGAGCTGAGCTGTGGTCTTGCACTCTCTGAACCTCTCTTTATAATATAAAAATAAAATAATATAAAAAGACTAGAAGCATGTGAATTCTGAATATAAACAAAACAAAATGCAGGAAAGACAACTCCAAACCCTGCATATTCATTCCCTTATTATGTTGACATTCTTATGCCATTTTACAAATAAATTGGAAGTTAAAAAAAAAAAAAAGGGACCAGGTAGTGGCACAAGTGATTAAGCTCACACATTGCAATGTACAAGGACCCAGGTTCAAGCCCATGTTCTCCACCTGCAGTGGGAAAGCTTCACAAGTGGTGAAGCAGGGCTGCAAGTGTCTTTCCGTCTCTTTCCCTCTCAGTTTTCTTCTCCCCTTTCAATTGCTCCCTGTCTCTATTCAACAATAAATAAGTAAAATAAATAAAAATATTGAAAAAATTTTGAGAGCCACAGTGGGCTCAAGGTCATACTACTAAGTGATGGCAAGTCTAGAACATAGATCTAGAACATGTCTGACTTCACCAGGTGAATTTGTGCCCATTTGTCCAGAAGTAACCTGATACTTGAGAGTTTTTGTTGTTGTTGTTCTCCTGAGAGTTTTTCCTTCACCAACATGCCCAGTTGTTAAAAGCACCCTCCTTCTCCAGAGCCCCCAGGAAAGTATCCATCATGTAAATGGAACACTGTCAGCATTCACTACAGAGGTAGTGAAGGTGTTGCTTCCACAGTGGAAAGGCTAGAGAGGATGAGGGGAAGGCAGTGCAGTGGTGCCCACTGGACAAATGCCATTAAGTGATAAGGAGGAGTGAGTGTCCCAGCCACTCATCCATGAAGGGTTAATTGTCGCAGGCATATTAGTCTCCTGAAATGTTTCCTCAGCCCATCTTCTGGGTCAGCAACTAAATTGTATTCTTGCCATTTGACCCGTTCCTCCCTACCTCCTGTTACTTTCTCACCTTGGCTGCAAATTGTCTGTTGCTTGATTTTAAATCTCCAAATCAAATCTTTGCTTTATCGCTGGTTCAGGAGATTAAAAAGTGAACCTCCAGGCAGAAGTTAATAAGTAATTGTTTATTTACCCATCATGACAAGAGTGAAGTTCACAATCAATTCTCTGGAGGTCGACTTGAGAATTCACTTAACTACTGCTCTCCCATATCCAAGTGAATAACTACTTTGTTGTTTCTTGAGTTTGGTTAAGGTTACAGAAATAATTGCTGACTTCTTGTAATTAAACCGAATCTCCACTTAACAGTTGTACCCACCATTAGGTCTTTCTGTCTCATTTTCCTTTTATCTAAACTAAATAACAACTAATATTTTTGTATGAATACTATGTTAGACACTAATTATGTTTTATGAACTACACTAATAAATATTTCCAACATTCCTATTGTATGAGTAATATTACTTTATCATTTTATAGAGATGAGGAAATGAAAATTATTATAGTTTAGAGAAAAAATTAGTTCTACATAGCTATAACATCAAAGATGTAATACCCAGGTTTTTGAAACTCAAAGGTTCTTGATTATTACACCTGATAATATCTAGTCAACAATATACATATGTCTTTCACTCTCTCTCTCTCTCTCTCTCTCTTTTTTTTGCCTCCAGGGTTATTGCTGGCATTTGTTGTTTGCACTATGAATCTACTGCTCCTGGAGGCCATTTTTCCCATTTTGTTGCCCTTGTTGTTGTTATCAATGATATTGTTGCCACTAATGTTGCTATTGTTGGATAGGACAGAGAGAAATTGAGAGAGGAGGGAAAGACGGGGGGGGGGGGGGGGGGGGACACTTGTGAAGTGAAACCCCTGCAGGTGGGGAGCTAGGGGTTCCAAAAGGGATGCTTACACCTGTCCTGGTCCTTGCGCTTTGCACCATGTGTGCTTAACATGCCGCGCTACTGCCCGACCCCCTCTTTTCTTTTCTTTTCTTTTCTTTTTTTTTTAAATTAGAAATAGAGAAGGTAGAGAAGCAGAGAGAGAAGGCGAATGAGACAACATTGCCAGTGCTTCCTTTGATGTGGTGGGGGCCAAACTCAAACCTGGGTTGCACACAAGGCAAAGTAGTGCACTATCCAAATGAGTATTTCACCAGCCCAGCTATATGCCTAGTTCTTGATAGTGCATTTTATATTAGGATTTTCTGAGGCCTAGTTATTGGTATAGACATTGATGAAACAAAGTTGGTGAGTCATTGTTCCTAATCTTAGGAACAGAGTATAGTGATAAAGTGAAGGGAGAGATATGTGAATAAGTTTTTAGGAAAAACAACATGTCAGATGCTACTGTAGATGTGTTAGCAAACTGATTTGGAATATGAACAGCATTCCACATCAGTTTGGATAAATCCCAAAGAGCTGTTAGTAGGTTTGCTTTTAGTTGTTTTTTTTTTTTTTTTGAAGGGGGTGGAATATGTAGTTGTTGTTGCTGTCTGTCTGACTGAGTCCATTCTTTTGAACTACTGTGAAGTATGTCTGTCTCATAACTGCTCAACCAGGCATGTTTCGGTGTGAACTTCTGCTTGAGAAACTTTCATCCCTTCAGTTGACTGACAGCAATTCTCTGGCAATTATTCTAAAGATATATCATCTACCTGTCTTTCTAACATCAATCTATTTTATGCCTTATATTTTCCATATGGTCAGGCCCATCACCAGGGAAAAATCAATAGTATGCATGGGACTACATGTTGGGAATAAAATCAGGAACAGCTTGTGCATGGGCAAATCTCACTCATTCGTAGATCTGCAGTGCTGTTCTCCTCTTTGTTCAGTCCACACATTCTCCCCTTCTCTCACTTGAACAAAAGTATTTGTGTAACTCAGATTTAAGCCAGAGAAGTTTCTGCTAGAGCTTCATACTACGCTGAGAGCTGACTCCTTACCTGTCCTAGATTCTGGTGTAATGTGAACTTGCCCCTTTCTCATAATGTCCTCTGTGGTTGCCACAAACAGGTTCTTTTCATTTTTTTTTTCTTTTTAAAAAATATTTATTTATTTATTTCCTTTTTGTTGCCCTTGTTGTTTTTTGTTGTTGTTGTTGTAGTTATTATTGTTGATGTTGTTGTTGTTGGATAGGACAGAGAGAAATGGAGAGAGGAGGGGAAGACAGGGGGAGAGAGAAAGAGATAACTGCAGACCTTCTTCACCTCTTATGAGGCAACCTCCCTGCAGGTGGGGAGCCTGGGGCTCAAAACAATTTTTTAAAATTTTTTATTTATAAAAAGGAAACATTCACAAAACTATTGGATAAGAGGCGTACAACTTCATACAATTCCCACCACTAGAACTCTATCCTATCCCCTCTCCTGATAGCTTTCCTTTTCTTTAACCCTCTGGGAGTATGGACCCAAGGTCATTGTGGGATGCAGAAGGTGGAAGGTCTGGCTTCTGTAATTGCTTCCCCGCTGAACTTGAGCATTGACAGGCCGATCCATACTCCCAGCCTGCCTTTCTCTTTCCCCACTGGGGAAGGGCTTTGGGGAATCGGAGCTCCAAGACACATTGGTGGAGTTGTCTGTCCAGGAAAGCACAGACAGGTTCTTATCTCTGCTAACCAAAGCAAATTTCAGAGACTTTATGAGATAGTACAGACTGCTCTTATAATTAGACATAAGCAATGTTGGAACCAGCTCTTACAAGATACATAATTTATTTGTTTTTCTGTAAATATCTAATTTTACTTAATAATTAAATTTGGGGATTGGGTGTACCCAATGAAGTGCACACATAAGAACCTGTGTTCAACTTCCTGCTCCCACCTATAGTGTAAAGGGGACATCTATGAACCAAAGCCTCAACATCTGAGGTGGAGGAAAACAGAATTTATTGGTGCCAGACCCAGTAGAGTTCACAGTATGAATTTTCTGGGGCCCAATTCTCTTTTATACCATAAAAAGAAGGCTCTCTTTTATACCATAACAGTTTCTTACACAAGCACACAAAGGAAAGCTGGGTAATGATTCATATTTTAGGGCTGAGTATATGTGGGCCATAGAAGAGAGGGGAGTAGTAAAAAATTAACAGAATAAGTGGGGCTGGGCGGTACCGCAGTGGGTTAAGCCCACGTGGCACAGAGCTCAGGAGCATCACAAGGATCCCAGCTCCAGCCCCTGGCTCCCCACCTGCAGGGGGGTCACTTCACAAGCAATGAAACAGATCTGCAGGTGTCTATCTTTCGCTCCCTTTCTCTGTCTTCCCTTCCTCTCCATTTCTCTCTGTCCATCCAGCAAGAATAACGGCAATAACAGTAAACATAACAACAATAACAAGGACAATTAAAATCAGGAGCAGTGGATTCGTAATGCAGGCATCAAGCCCCAGTGATAACCCTGGAGTCAAACAAACAAAAAACTCTCAAAGCTATGTAAGCACTAGAAATGAAGAAGGACTAAGCCTGGAATAATTGCAATTATGTTTATACCCTATATTAATAGGGGATGCCTCAAAAGAGGTGGAGCAGCGCTGCAGGTGTCTCTCTGTCTCTCTTCCCCCCACCACAGTGTCTCATCATCTACCAAAAGAAGAGGTTTTTTTTTTTTTTTTTTTAAATAATGGCTGCTCGGACCAGTGCCATTGTGGAACAGGTGCTGAGCCCTACTGACAACCCTGGCGGCAAAAATAAAATAAATCAATCTTGGAATTCTTCTAAGGGGAAGAAAAACAAGTTCCTTTTAGACATGGACCATTTGTCATAGTCGCAGGGTCATGTGTTGCTGATCATATTCCCAATATGGTTGACAAATGACTAATTTCAGGGTTTTGAGAGTTTCTGATAATACCTTTTATTCAGGCTTAGATATTTTTGTGCTCTGGTTTCTGTCCCCCTCCTCAGCTGTGACCCAGGGTTACCCTGTCCTACATTCAATGTCCTGGATGTTTGATCAGGACCCTTTAGACAAAAAAAGAAATTTCTGCTTTGCTTTGTATGGAACCCAGGTTTGAGCCCAGCCCCCATGGTACTGAAGGAAACTTCAATGATGTGATCTTTTTCACTTTCCTTCTCTTTCTGCCTCTCTGTCTCTATCTAAAAAGAGAAATAATATAGTGATGGACTTTTGATATGACATGAAAAACGCAATGCAACTTGTTTTTTCCTCCTCCCCCTCCTTCTCCTTTTTCTCTTCTCCTCTTCATTCTTCTTCCTCAGCCTTCTTCTTTCTCCTCTGTCTTCCCTTCCCCTTCCTCCTTCTTCCCTCTTTTTTTTTTCTTTAATCAAGAATTCCTGAGTTCTAGTTTATAATGGAGCTGAGGATTAAACCTGGGGCCTATGGTGTCTCAGACTATTGCATTAATGAAAGTGCAATCTTTAAAACGGAACTTTTTCTAATCAATTTGAAAGATCAGATAATGGTGACATCGGCACTTCCAGACGTGTCAAAAACAAATGAGTAGCAAAGATATTTTTAATTATTAATGCAAACTGTTGGGACAAACACTTTTCTCACCAGAAAAAAAAAAGTCAATCAATAAAAACCTCCAAACTGTTTAAAGAACTATATGACAAAAAAACAAGTAATCATAATATAACTTTAAGAAAATAAGAGTATCTCTGGAGGTATAAGACTTGTTAAATCTACAAAGCAGCAGGAGGACTCTCAAAGGAACAAAAGATCAATAATAGTTGACAAAATAAAAGTAGAGTGCATGTATATATACATCAAACATGTAGCCAAAATAAGAGAAATTAAAAGAAAGTTAGTTTGAGTGAAGTCTAATAATCTGAGAAGGTCATATCTTATATGATTCCATTAATACAATGTTCTCAAAATAGTACAATTACCAATATGGAAAACAGATTAATAGCTGCCAGTAGCTAGGGATGTGCGGAAGGGTGGCCATGATTCCAAAGTGCAGCATGAGGGGGAACTTTGCTGTGATGGGATAGTTGCTACAGTGGCTGCATAAATCTGCATGTGTGATAAAATGACACTGAACGAAAACAATATACTGGGACAGTGTCAGTTTTCTACCTTGGTTGTGGAGTGGAAAATTCCTTGAACTTTACTCTTAAAGAAAAACAGGACCCGACCAGTAAGCCACTAGATGTTTAACCAGACCCTGCATAAGGGCAAGCCTTATTCAGGACCTTTGCACAGGGTGTAAGGAAAGCTGTTTACCAGATGGTTGCAATTGATGGCAGAAGGATATGAGGACAGCTACTCTGGCTAAGTCCTATTGGTTGTGTGGCGGTGCGATGTTTGAAATAAGCCCGAACTTTGCCTTGAGTGGACCCCGCGCTTCACTATGTTTAAAATGATTGGATTCCGCACTTTTTATGGCATGATATTGGTTGTAGAGTGATAAGGTTATACATTCCCCCTCCCTGAGTGTATTCTCAAATCCTATAAATTGTGTGGTTTGAACCTTGTTCAGAGTCGAGCCTGGTGGACTGCTGTCAGTCACCTCTCGACCCGGATTCGAATTCGTGAATAAACATCTTTTGCTTCCTTGCAGTGGATGGTGGTTTGATTTTGCTCGCTAACATTGGGGCCCAGGTGTTGGCGTATCTGGTAGAGGACATGTACTATGCACCAGGCCCTGTGTTCCCTTTCCAAGTCCCACCTGCAGGGGGAAGCTTCAAGAATGATACAACAGTGCTACAGGTGTCTCTCTTTTTTTCTTTCTTATCTCCCATTTCTGTCTCAATGTCTTATTTTTCTCTCTGACTTTATAAAAAAAAAAAAAAGTCTGCAGTGAGCAGTGAATGTATCATATCGGCATTGAGCCACAGTGATAACCCTAGTGGCAATTTAAAAATCTGCTTTTACTATATTACTACAATTACAGATGATACAACAATTAGGTCAAACTAGGTCAGGGATGAAATGGGCATCTCTGTACTATTTTCACAGCTTTCTTTATAAAAGTAATAGCAATATAGTAAATAGTATACTGTATGTTATATAGTTATAAGACAGTCATTTCAATGTGAAAAATAAAATCTTAATATTTAAAAATAGACTATGTTATCATTAAATTTCTAAAATGGCGCTATGCAATAGAATTATAATTTGAGTTGCAGATTTAAGTTGTTGATGTGACTTCAAAATTTCTAGTAACTATATTAAAAGGTTTGTAAGTGACTGATGAGATAATTTTAATATTTAATATTTAACCAAATCAGTGAAGATATTTGGATTTCAGCAGATATCCAGTAAAAGGTTTATTGATGAGTCCCTTTAAATGTTTTCAGATTTTTTTTTTTTTTGGCCTTTGTTTATTTTTTAACTGGATCACTGCTCAACTCTGACTTACTGTAGTACCAGGGGTTGCATCTGGAACTTCAGAGCCTCAAACATGAACATCTGTTTTGTGTAAGTATTATGCTATTTTCCTGGTGCTCATTTGATTTTATACTTGAATTAGACTCCAGGGGCTGGTTGGTGACACTCCTGCTTGAGTGCATATGTTACAATAGTCAAGGACCCAGGTTCAAGTCCCCAGTCCCCACATGCAGGGAGAAATTTCTGCAAGTGGTAAAGCAGTGTTGCAGGTGTCTCTCTGTCTCTCTCCCTCTCCATTTTCCCCTTTCCTCTTGATTTATGTCTCTCTATGCAATAAATAAATAAAGGTAATTTAAAACATTAGACTCCAAAAGATTATAAGTTCCTTAATTTAATGTCTTGCCACCAGCAGATTCTTTCCTTTTATTCCATTCTTCTCCTATTTCTTTATTTTAGTTTTTGCTTGTAGGGAAATTGCTGTATTTTTATTTAGATATAAGTACTATCTTTTGAAAATATCTATGTATTTATTATTGGGGAAAACAGAAAGAAGCGAGGGGGAAGAGAGAGGAAAGAGACAGAGATACCTGTAGCCCTGCTTCACTTGTCCTGAAGTTTTCCCCCAAGGTGGGGACAGGAGGCTTGAATCTGAGTCCTTGCAAACTGTGATGTGTGCGCTTAACCAGGTGTGCCACTGCCTGCCCCTCTAAAAAATAACAGTAATTCAGAGGAAGAGAAGGTAGGAAAGATGAAGAGCTAGCTGTACTGTTATTTTCCAATACTCCCTTAATCTTTGGTTGTTTATTGTTCATACTGCCCATCAGCTCAATAAATATGTTAATGAATCTCACTTAGAAGTTTGCAGTCTTTATAATAGTTTTAAAGCAGATATTCAACCTTTCTAATATATAATATCTCGTTTGGTGTGAAATACCCTTTTTCAGTTGTGCGGCTTTAATTGAGTTACCTCTCACCCCTATACCACCCATATTTGAGGAAATAGACATCCATTTATTTGAGTTTCCTCAAAACAGGTTGTGTCTTTTATTTCATGACAAAAGGGACAACAAACCTTTCGGGAAGAGAGCAAACTGGATCAGGTCTTTTCCCTTTGGGATTTTTACCTTATTTGTTATCTTTGATGGATCAGTTTAGTTCTGCTATAAGTCCACTGGCAGAATAAAAAGGCAGAAGTGAGGCAGACATGGTCAATTCTAGGCGTACATGATCTTAAAGGGACTTTATTATCCTGACAGGCTTGTCATTTAGGACAGAATGTCTTCACACCTACAGCTTTTCTGGTGAGTTTTCTGATTGTGTGGAGATTGCAACTAATGGGCTTGTTGAGACTCCAGGCACATGCTGGGATCATGAGAATATCACCAGAGGAAAAATAATGTCTTTTTGTACTTTAATAAATTATTACTGCTGATCAGCAGAGGAGAAAATGCTTTAACATCATTGAATGGTACAAGAATCACACCAAATCACTGGAACAATATACTTTTAGCACTCACAACAGAGAATAGATTGTTTCAAAGAATTAATTGGAATTTCAACAGTTCTCACTGAGGGGCCAGGGAAATCTATATTGTGCTATTATGCTGACTGAATACCCCCAGTTTTTTTTTTATCTTAGTAAGTAAAAACTACTATATGAAAAATAAAAGATAATTTTCTTTTGTTAATGTGGAAGAGGGTGCTCAAAATCATGCTGATTAAAATAGTCTCTTTTTTTTCTAAACAGAAAGGGAGAAAGTCTTTACATTAAAAAGGCATTTAGTTTTAGCATTAACTGTAATAGTGAAAAATTAGAAATGACCAAAGTGAGTAACAAGTAAATTATTCAACATTCTGACACTGTATTCACTATACCTACAACAGTATTTGGTATATGGAAGATATGCAGTGCAAACATTACAGAGTGACTGAATAATTACTTAGATAATCTACACCAGGATTGTGAATACTAAGATGATAAATTAAATATATAAAGTATTCTAGAATTGGTAAGTCCTAAGCAGTCTTTGAAATAATTGTGTGATAATGAATTGAAAAAAAAATGTGCACATGATAATGCTGAGTGAAAATTTAAGGAATTAAAAACACTGTCTGAACAATTGCTCTGAAACTTCAGTCAGTTTATCTGAGGGGCTTGTTAAAACACAAATTGCTGAACCACATCATCACCAGTTTCTCTTTTAGTAGATTTGGAATGGTGCCCAATAATTTGCATATCTCGCAGGTTCCTATTAATGCTCATGCTGCTGCTCCCAAGGCCATATTTTGAGGATCACTAATAGAAAGAATGGTTACAAGTTTATAAAATGAGAACACGAGATTATATCTGGGAAAAGTGTTGAGCAAATAGAATTATGCCAAGAAAAGTGTTGAGAACGCAGTGTTAGCATCTGCTGTCTTTGGGAAGTCGTGTCATGTCTAGAGTTTTCTTTCAACTTTTCCTTATTTTCCATTCATCTATCACTTAAAATTGGGGGCGTGAAAGGTTTTAATGAAGATAGAATCAAAACAAAGGCAATGAATATTAAATAAAGGGAACTTTTTTTTTTTTTTTTTTTTTTTTGCTTCCAGGGTTATTGCTGGGGCTCATTGCCTGCTTTAGGAATCCACTGCTCCTGGTGGCCATTATTTTTCCATTGTTGTTGTTGCTGCTGCTGCTGCTGCTGCTGCTGCTGCTGCTGCTGCTGTTGGACTGGACAGAGAGAAAGGAGAGGAGAGGAAGACACATACTTACAGACCTGCTCACCGCTTGTAAAGCGACCCCACCCCCCGCAGGTAGGGTACTGGGGCTCAAATTGGGATTCTTGAATGGGTACCCATGCTTCGCACTATGTGTGCTGAACCCGGTGCACCGCCTGGAGCTCCCTACCCCAAGGAACTACTAATTTTATCAGAAGAAGGGACAATAAAGTCTGGGGTGAAATATTAACTTAAGTGACTTGTGTGTGCTGAACTTCAGTACTGCTTGCTTGTCTCTGTTTGAACTCGTATTGACCCTTCAAGAGTCATTGTCTTTAAGAAATTCATGGATTTGACTTCCGGAGGCGGAGCTACAAGCAGCAGATTGCTTTCTCTCCTCTCCTCTCCTCTCCCGGATCAACTAGGAATACCAGAGGAGACCACCCGGACCAAAACAAGACAGGACTAGAATGACCACAGAAACCCAATAAATCACCCGTGAGTACAAACACGCGTGGCTGGTGACAGAGAGGAGAGAGGGGCCTAAGGAGAGATTAAGTGACTGCTAACAGTTCAGCAGTTTGTCAGTGGAGACACCACCTCCAGTCTGCTCCACCAACAAGGGGACAGCTGAAGGGAGGAAAGGACTCCCCAGAGACTCACCAAGTACAACTCTGAGTCTCCATTGCTACTACCCTCAGAATCTGGAGCAGCAACAGGGAGGGACACCAGGGTACAGAGAAACTCAGGAGAAGACCTATACCTCGGTGGCATAGCTGAGGGGCTGTGAAAGTCTCTTTGCATAACCACTGGATTATCTCTGCCACACCCTGCTTTATCTCTTGGTCAGGAGTCAGTGATTAAGCTAATAAGCCTATTGATAGTTTAAAAGCCCTCAGGCTCCCATAGCCTAAAGGGGAAAAAAAAAAAGGCTTTTACACCACTGAACTCCAACTCAGGGATTGAAAAAACTGTTAACTTATATAAAATGGTTAAAACAACAAGAAAAAATATTGGAGACTCGAACCAGGACAAGAGTCCAGCTAAAAGTCCTCCAGAGGGTGAAGCACAAAACAACGAGTTCAACATCCAAACATTAGCCAAGGAAATAATAACAGGAGTGAGTAAAGAATTTGAAAAAATTGTAATCAGAAATGCAGGAACAACAAATGAGAATATGGAAGAAAATTCTAATTATCTCATGGTTATTAGAGAGCTGAAAGCTGAAGTCGCTGAGCTAAGAAGGCAACTAGCTGAACAAGCTAAAACAGTATCAGAGCAGGGCAACAAAATAGATGAACTCCAGAAAGCAGTAGAGGGCAGAGAGAATAGAATCAATGAGGCTGAAGACAGAATTAGCAAGATTGAGGATGAATTAGAGACAACTAAAAAAGAAGTAAGAGATCTCAAAAAGAGATTAAGAGAGGCTGAAAACAACAACAGAGTCCTATGGGATGACTTCAAAAGAAACAATATACGCATTATTGGCTTACCAGAGGAAGAAAGAGAAGGGGAGGAAGAAAGCATTCTCCAGGCCATAATAGCTGAAAATTTCTCTAGTCTAGACAACACCAAAGACATAAAGATTCAAGAAGCCCAGAGGGTCCCAAACAGAATTAACCCAGACCTAAAGACACCAAGACATGTCATACTTAGATTGGAAAAGAATAAGGATAAAGAAAGGATCCTCAAGGCTGCAAGAGAAAAACAAAGAGTCACCTACAAAGGAAAACCCATAAGATTAGCAGCAGACTTCTCCATACAAACACTACAGGCCAGAAGAGAATGGCAAGATATCTATCGAGTGCTCAATGAGAAAGGCTTTCAGCCAAGAATACTATATCCTGCTAGATTGTCATTCAGACTAGATGGAAGCATCAAAACCTTCTCAGACAAGCAACAGTTGAAGGAAGCAACCATCACCAAGCCTGCCCTGAAAGAAGTTCTGAAAGGTCTCCTATAAATAGTCAGACCACCACAAATAGGACATATATCAAAACACTCTAAAACTCTACAAGAATGGCGTTAAAATATCTTCAATCTTTGATATCAATAAATGTCAATGGCCTGAATTCACCTATTAAAAGACACAGAGTAGGAAGATGGATCAGAAAACACAACCCAACAATATGTTGTCTACAGGAAACTCACCTTACGCAACAATACAAACACAGAATTAAAGTGAAAGGATGGAAAACTATCATTCAAGCCAATGGCCCACAAAAAAGGGCAGGAACAGCTATTCTCATATCTGACATGATAGACTTTAAAATAGATAAGATTAAAAAAGATAGGAATGGACACTACTTAATGATCAGAGGATCAGTCAATCAAGAGGACTTAACAATTATTAATATCTATGCACCCAATGAGAAGCCATCTAAATACATCAAACTTCTACTGAAAGAGCTACAGCAATATATTAACAGTAACACAATCATAGTAGGGGACTTCAACACACCACTATCTCAACTTGACAGATCATCCAGGAAGAAAATCAGTAAAGACATAAGGGAGCTAAATGAAGAGATAGATAAACTAGAACTATTGGACATTTTCAGAGTCATTCATCCCAAAAAACTGGAATACACATTTTACTCAAATCCACATGGATCATTCTCAAGGATAGACCATATGTTAGGCCACAAAGACAGCATCAGCCTATTCAAGAGCACTGAAATCATCCCAAGCATCTTCTCAGACCACAGTGGAATTAAACTAACACTTAACAATCAACAAAAGATTAGTAACAGTCCCAAAATGTGGAAGCTCAACAGTACACTTCTTAACAAATTCTGGGTCAAAGAGGAAATCAAGGAAGAAATCAAAATGTTTCGAGAGTTCAATGAAAATGAAGACACAAGCTATCAAAATATTTGGGACACAGCTAAAGCAGTCCTAAGAGGGAAGTTCATAGCTATACAAGCACACATTAGGAAACAAGAAAAGGCACAAATAAACAGCCTGATTGCACATCTTAAAGACCTAGAAGAAGAACAACAAAGGAATCCTAAAGCAACCAGAAGGACAGAAATTACTAAAGTTAGGGCAGAAATAAATAGCATTGAGAATAGGAAAACCATACAAAAGATCAATGAAAGTAAATGTTGGTTCTTCGAAAGAGTAAATAAAATCAACAAACCTTTAGCCAGACTCACAAAACAAAAAAGGGAGAAGACCCAAATAAATCGGATAGTAAATGAAAGAGGAGAAATCACAACAGACACTGCAGAAATTCAACATATCATGCGAGGCTTCTATGAACAACTATATGCCACCAAGCTAGAGAACCTGGAAGAAATGAATGATTTCCTAGATACCTACCAACTTCCAAAACTAAGTAAAGAGGAAGTGGATAACATGAACAGGCCCATCACAGCTAATGAAATTGAAACAGTTATCAAAAATCTTCCCAAAAATAAAAGTCCTGGACCAGATGGTTTTACAAATGAATTCTACAAAACTTTCAAAGAAGAACTAATACCTCTACTTTTAAAAGTCTTCCAGAAGATTGAAGACACTGGAATACTCCCTGCCAGCTTCTATGAAGCCAACATCACCCTGATACCAAAAGCAGACAGGGACACAACCAAAAAAGAAAACTACAGACCAATATCTCTGATGAACATAGATGCGAAAATATTGAACAAAATTCTAGCCAACCGGATACAGCAGTATATCAAAAAAATTGTTCATCATGACCAAGTGGGGTTTATCCCAGGCATGCAAGGTTGGTTTAATATACGTAAATCAATCAATGTGATCCACCACATCAACAAAAGCAAGACCAAAAACCACATGGTCATATCAATAGATGCAGAGAAAGCCTTTGACAAAATACAACATCCCTTTATGATCAAAACACTACAAAAAATAGGAATAGATGGAAAATTCCTGAAGATAGTGGAGTCTATATATAGCAAACCTATAGCCAACATCATACTCAATGGTGAAAAACTGGAAGCATTTCCCCTCAGATCAGGTACTAGACAGGGCTGCCCACTATCACCATTACTATTCAACATAGTGTTGGAAGTTCTTGCCATAGCAATCAGGCAGGAGCAAGGAATTAAAGGCATACAGATTGGAAGAGAAGAAGTCAAACTCTCCTTATTTGCAGATGACATGATAGTATACATGGAAAAACCTAAGGAATCCAGCAAGAAGCTTTTGGAAATCATCAGGCAATACAGTAATGTGTCAGGCTATAAAATTAACATTCAAAAGTCAGTAGCATTCCTCTATGCAAACACTAAGTTAGAAGAAATTGAAATCCAGAAATCAGTTCCTTTTTCTATAGCAACAAAAACTATAAAATATCTAGGAGTAAACCTAACCAAAGAAGTGAAAGACTTGTATACTGAAAATTATGAGTCACTACTCAAAGAAATTGAAAAAGACACAAAGAAGTGGAAAGATATTCCATGTTCATGGGTTGGAAGAATTAACATCATCAAAATGAATATATTACCCAGAGCCATCTACAAATTTAATGCTATCCCCATCAAGATCCCAAGCACATTTTTTAGGAGAATAGAAAAAATGTTACAAATGTTTATCTGGAACCAGAAAAGACCTAGAATTGCCAAAACAATCTTGAGAAAAAAGAACAGAACCGGAGGCATCACACTGCCAGATCTCAAACTGTATTATAGGGCCATTGTCATCAAAACTGCTTGGTACTGGAACATGAACAGACACACTGACCAGTGGAATAGAATTGAGAGCCCAGAAATGAGGCCCCACACGTATGGACATCTAATCTTTGACAAAGGGGCTCAGACTATTACATGGGGAAAGCAGAGTCTCTTCAACAAATGGTGTTGGAAACAATGGGTTGAAACATGCAGAAGAATGAAACTGAATCACTGTATTTCACCAAATACAAAAGTAAATTCCAAGTGGATCAAGGACTTGGATGTTAGACCAGAAACTATCAGATACTTAGAGGAAAATATTGGCAGAACTTTTTTCTGCATAAATTTTAAAGATATTTTCAATGAAATGAATCCAATTACAAGGAAGACTAAGGCAAGTATAAACCTATGGGACTACATCAAATTAAAAAGCTTCTTCACAGCAAAAGAAACCACTACCCAAATCAAGAGACCCCTCACAGAAATGGGAGAAGATCTTCACATGCCATATACATCAGATAAGAGTTTAATAACCAACATATATAAAGAGCTTGCCAGACTCACCAACAAGACAACAAATAACCCCATCCAAAAATGGGGGGAGGACTTGGACAGAATATTCACCACAGAAGAGATCCAAAAGGCCGAGAAACACATGAAAAAATGCTCCAAGTCTCTGATTGTCAGAGAAATGCAAATCAAGACAACAATGAGATATCACTTCACTCCTGTGAGAATGTCATACATCAGAAAAGGTAACAGCAGCAAATGCTGGAGAGGGTGTGGGGTCAAAGGAACCCTCCTGCACTGCTGGTGGGAATGTCAATTGGTCCAACCTCTGTGGAGAACAGTCTGGAGAACTCTCAGAAGGCTAGAAATGGACCTACCCTATGACCCTGCAATTCCCCTCCTGGGGATATATCCTAAGGAACCCAAAACATCCATCCAAAAAGATCTGTGTACACATATGTTCTTGGCAGCACAATTTGTAATAGCCAAAACCTGGAAGCAACCCAGGTGTCCAACAACAGATGAGTGGCTGAGCAAGTTGTGGTATATATACACAATGGAATACTACTCAGCTGTAAAAAATGGTGACTTCACCGTTTTCAGCCGATCTTGGATGGACCTTGAAAAAATCATGTTGAGTGAAATAAGTCAGAAACAGAAGGATGTATACGGGATGATCTCACTCTCAGGCCGAAGTTGAAAAACAAGATTAGAAAAGAAAACACAAGTCGAACCTGAAATGGAATTGGAGTATTACACCAAAGTAAAAGACTCTGGGGTGGGTGGGTGGGTGGGGAGAATACAGGTCCATGAAAAATGATGAATTAAATAGTGGGGGTTGTATTGTTAAATGGGAATCTGGGGAATGTTATGCATGTAAAAAAAAAAAAAAGAAGAAGTAGAAACGCAAAGCAGAAATTGACTGAGTTTGGAGTATGGCACCAAAGTAAGAAAGCAGAAGTACACTAGAGTTTGCAGTGAGTACCTCCCTAATACTTCCTCTCCACTTTTCCAAGCTTTGGGTCCATGATTGCTCAACAATTTGTTTGGCTTTGTATGTTAACTCTCTTTTCAGTCACCAGGTTCCAGGTGTCATCAGGATGCCGGCCAGACTTCCCTGGATTGAAGACCCTGCCAATATGTCCTGGAGCTCAGCTTCCCCAGAGACCCACCCTACTAGGGAAAGAGAGAGGCAGACTGGGAGTATGGACCGACCAGTCAATGCCCATGTTCAGCGGGGAAGCAATTACAGAAGCCAGACCTTCTACCTTCTGCAACCCACAATGACCCTGGGTCCATGCTCCCAGAGGGATAGAGAATGGGAAAGCTATCTGGGGAGGGGGTGGGATATGGAGATTGGGCGGTGGGAATTGTGTGGAGTTGTACCCCTCCTACCCTATGGTTTTGTTAATTAATCCTTTCTTAAATAAAAAAATTTTAAAAAAACAATAAAACAACAAGGGCAACAAAAGGGAATGAATAAATAAATATTAAAAATAATTCAAAAAAAAAAAAAAACGTGTATCTCCATATGTTATCCAGGGTTTTATGCCTAAAAAAAAAAAAGAAAAGAAATTCATCTTTACTCATTGGAGCAGACCCCGTAGAAGTTACACTGACAGCTCAGGTTGCTGCTTGTTTAACCTTCAAACAGGTAATTCCTTATGTTCATCTTGAGTTCAATGTGTGACCATTTGTTAGACGAATCCTTTCTTCTCATCTGGATCCAGTACTCTCCTTCATATTTTTTGTTCCAGGCAGCAGGTAACTTTGTACTTAGTAGCCCATGGATTTAAGCATGTGAATATTTGAGGAAAGATCTACCAAGGATTCAACAGTTTTTTTAGAGTAATTATGCCTTTTTAAAAAATCATTTTATTAGGGAAATAATTATTTATAGGAAAGTTTTCACATGGGTGTATTTTCCAGGCACCAACTTAAGTTCTCCTTCATCTACTACATTCTATGCTCAATCCTCTGTCATGTACTCTACCTCCCATCCTTGGCTTTGTTGCAATAGTCCACATTTGGTCCAAGTTTCATGCCATGTTTTCTCTGTCTGTCCTTTCTTGTATCATTTTTTAAAATTTTTATTTTTTATTGATTTAATAGTGATCTACAAGACTGTAGGATAAAAGGGGTACAATTATTCAAAATTCCCACCACCAGAGTTCCATATCTCATCCCTTCCATTGGAAGCTTTCCTATTCTTTATCCCTCTGGGAATATGGACCCAGGATCATTATGGGGTATAGAAGGTGGAAGGTCTGGCTTCTGTAATTGCTTGTCCTCTGGACATGGGCATTGGCAGGTCGATCCATACTCCCAGTCTGTTTCTATACCTAATGGGGCAGGGGTCTGGAGAGGTGGGGTTCTAGAGTACACTGGTAAGGTCATCTGTCCAGGGAAGTCAGGTTGGCCTCATGGTATCTGCAACTTGGTGGCTTAAAAAACACTATATATATAGTGTTTTATTAAATAGTCTGATCTGATATATATATCAGATCAGACTGTTTAATAATCAGGAACCTGAAGGTAAGAATATAGCAGATGAAATTTGAGGTCTCCATTTTGGAAGAAGCTAGGAAGTCTATTTTAGATACATTCCAAAAGGTCCATGACTTTTCTCCTTTTTGCTGAGCCCGACAGCTAACATGCAGATAGGCTAAAGGTATTGTCTGGGGAGATAGTGGCGTAGTTGGAAGAAGGACTAGAACACTGGATCAGAGAACAATGTAACTCCCAAATATGGGAAAAGTATGTCAACCAGTATTTATCTTTCTTCTGGCTTATCTCACTTAATGATTCCTTTATGTTCCATCCAAAATATAGCAAAGTTGAAATATATATTGTATTACTTAATCATTTTGTTGGATGTTGATGACATGAATTTTATTTTATATGTACTAGCTGAGTAAACCATCATGTTTATGAATTTGAGGGAGGAGGAATTTTTAGTGCTATTTGCTAACAGGAGCTTAATTTTTCACAGATGAGTTCAGAAAGAGGACAGGAAGAGATTGCCAATTATTTCTTATTCACCATAATAGCTATCAGAGTGCTGGAAAAGTAGCAGCAGTTTAATTAATGGTTGGTGATTTGTATAATTTAGCAAAAAACATATGAATAGTGCAGTGGCCTTTAAAGCTCCTATTTGTTGGAAAGATGCTTTGTGGTATATTTGTGAGCTCCGTGGGCACAGTGTCATTGCTTTCATAGGCAATTTGAAGAATTGTTCTGAAATTTCCATGATTTGAGTCAGAGTCATATTTCAAACATTTTTCATGGCAAGCTTCTTTTCGTATTTTTTATTAAAGGTAATGAGGATATTTTTTAAAATTATAGCTTATATTATCTTCATTCCTATCAGTATAATGCTAAGAGGATCATCAAGAGAGGGTGAGAGAGAACTGAGAGTTAGATTTTAAGCTTTTAGTCCTAGAAAAACATGACCTACTAACAAGAAGTTGGGGTCTAGAGATTTTTCTTTCAATACAGCAACCAAAAAAATTTGTCCTCTGCTGATTCTCTGTAAAGGGTTCACCCTTGAGGTTCCTAAAAGATTATGTGAAAAGGGAACTTCTCACATGGGTGATGAAGGAGCCTGATGATCAGGCATATAGGTTTGCATAAGCAGGATGGGAAGAAATAGCTGTGTGACGAATGAAACCTTTTGGCCACTGGAAAGATAAATGGTGAACAGTTGGTTTTCCACTAGAGTCATCCCTCCCATCATGCCTTTGTCCCTGCTTTTCTGCCACATGAATCTTCTCTCAGGCTAAAGGGGAAGACACACTTACAGATCACAGAGACAGCTGTTGTTTTTAAAGAGGATAATTTGTCCTAGCTTCAGAAATTGCTCTCATTGGTCACCATGGGAGTGAGCCCAGATGCTTTCTGTTGTGAAACCCAATGTCAAACCAATTATGAGCGTACTGATGCATCATGAAATCAGAAATGGGGAACTTGCAAATTAGGCTAGTTCTTTGTACATTTAAATTCTGACATTTTATGCTCTTGTGAGTTCTACTGGCTCCTAGGCAGTGGGAATGATGTTCTGTGACTGCCAAGTTCTTCCAGTGGAAGGTCTGTATTGCCCATACAAGCAGTTCATGAAAATAGTGTTAATGTAATGTGCAGGACTTGTATACCTGAGACTCTAGTTTAGATATCCTATACCACCACCACTAGCCAGAGCCAAGCAGTGTTTTGCACTCTCTCTCTTTCAAATAGTAGATGAATGAATAAATCTTAATTATATCTTTTTATGTCTAGTATTAGTAGAGATAGTTCATATATAAATGGATGGGTAAAAACAAGCTTTGATTCTAACTGGGCACGTGAAGGACCTCTGGGAAGAATTAAGTTATTGAAACTAATCATTCCTGGAACTCATCCTAGGTGTGGTGTCTGACTGGGGGACTTTGGCAACACAGCAAATGGTCTTGGCAAATTGCCCAGTGTCCATGTCTATCTTAGTTTCTCCTACACAATATGGGAACAAAACAGTCAGTTAATGTTTCTTTACAAATAGAAGTGAGTTTCAAAGGTCTGGAATTCATGTGTTGATCATAATGCACTATGCTTATGTGTATACATATGAGTGCAAATTTTTCCACATAACACACACACAGTTTGTTTGTTTTGGTCTAATGTTTTCGTTGTTTTCATAGGGTTATTGCTGGGTCTGGGTGCCTACACAACTCCACAACTCCCAGCAGCCATGTTTTTCTTTTATTCTGTTTATGGTTGAGAGCAAGAGGCAGGGAACAGGGAGGATTAAGAGAGGAGAAAAGTAGAAACAACTGGAACATTGCTTTATTGCCCTTGAAATTGTTCCTTTGCAGGTGAAGACTAGAGGCTTCGACCTGTGTCCTCACACATGGTAACTTGTGCACTCTCTACTGACTACATAGTCACCGAGTCCCCAATTTTGTTCTAATTTTATGGAATCTGACTAATGTAGACAGCATGAGTGAAGCCAGGAGGATGAAAAGTAACTGAAAAAAGCATCAAGATATATACTACTTGGAAAGTTGAGCTATGTATTTTAAAACTAAACAGTTCTTTACTTAACAGTTCTAGTGCTTTCTTACTCAAAAGTATTTTGGTCTAAAATATTCAATCTAATGTTTATGGAGTAGTATCTTCTTATTATAAAGAGAATACCTATAATAGTTTTTGTTAAAAATGTTAAGGATTTTTTTTTTTTTTTTTTTTTTTTTGCCTCCAGTGTTATTGCTGGGGCTCGGTGCCTGCACTTTGAATTCACTGCTCCTGGAGACCATTTTTCTCATTTTTCTTGCCATTATTGGATAGAACAGAGAGATTGAGGGGAGAGGAGAAGACAGAGGAGGGAGAGAAAGATAGACACCTGCAGAACTGCTTCACTGCTTGTGAAGCCATATCCCTGCAGGTGGGGAGGCTGGGGCCCCAATCGGGATCCTTATGCTGCAGGTCACTGTGCTACCGCCCACCCCCCAGGAAATTTTCTAGTTAATTCTTAGTTCAAGTTCATTAAAGCCACTGTTTGAGTACACAAGTCATATAAACTATTACTAAACTTTTCTCTGTATCATTTAACGTAGGCCTTTTTTCTTTTAATTTTGTAAGGTAATTTGTATTCATAAAAATTTTTAAGTAGCTTTTTTGTGTGTATGTCTGTGTTGGCACTTCAAAACTCCAGGACAAGGTGTTTTTTTGTTTTTGTTTTTTTTTAGATAGAGGGAAAGAGAGATAAGAAGGGAAACAATCCACAGGACCAGAATTTCACCAGTGCAGTAGGTGCCAGTCTCAAGTCTAGGTCCTGAATATGGGAGTGCAGCACACTATCTATGCAATTATTTTACCAGCCATAGATCTTTTTTTTTTTTTTTTTGGTAAAATTTTCTATTAGTTTATAATTTACATGCCATAAAACTGTATGTAGATTTACAGTATAGAGTCTGATGAATTTTTGTGCGTTTACATATCCCTACAACCATTACCACTATCAGCTTTGTAACACTCCCATCATAACAAAAGTTTTCCTCGTTTACTTAAAGTTAATTCTCTCAATAAAATGCTTGGAACTAGGGACTTATAACTATACTACTTTAATTATCAAAACAGTGCAAACCCTTGTTGATTTCAATTTTTAACTATTTAAAAATAAAGCTGGTATGAATATTTTTGTACGAGTCTATGTCCATTTTATTTCTCTAGAGCAGGTGTCCAATCTAGCCTTGTAAAAGAAATGTGTTATAACCTGGTTTTATTAAAAAAATAATGTTCCTTGGTCCATGGTCCCAAAGGGATAAAGAATAGGAAAGCAATCAGGGGAGGTGATGGGATATGGAGTTCTGGTGGTGGGAATTGTGTGGAGTTATACCCCTCTTATCCTGTGGTTTTTGTCAGTGTTTCCTTTTTATAAAAAAAATATATATATATTAAAAAAAATAAAATGCAAATTGTTAATAATAATAATAAAGGCTTATAAAATCCACACACTAGAGTATCTGTAACTACAAGAACAACTCTCCACACTGGAGAAGGGCTAGAGAAGTGAGGATGTCATGCACTGCATGTTTACTGAGGGAAATATAAAATGAGAGCACTTTGGAATCGATAGGACATTTACTGAAATAAATATACACTTACTAGAAGGTTTACCAATTTCACTTCTAGCTGTTTGCCCATGTTAAATGATAACATATGCTCAAAAATTAAACAATCATTTTCCTGCATGCTGAAAAATAAAATGAACAATATGCTATTATGTTGGTTATTGGCTCACAAAACCAAAATATTTGCTGTCTGGTGTTTTACAGAAAAAGTTTGCCAACCTCTGCTCTGGTGTAAACAGCTGAGAGTGGTAAGTGCAATTTTGATGTTCGAATAAACAATCCAACTCTTTCCCAGTGTGGCTCATCATTTCACTTTCCCATCACAGTGTATCAGAGGTCCAGTGGTTATACATTTGCTTAATAATTAAAACTTGCTATTACAGAAATCCTAGTAGGCATGTAACATGGTATCGGGCATTAAGCCAGCCCCCTCCTCCATCCTGCATTGCTGATACTATGGCCTATTTACATAATCATTATTTTGCCTGAAAGATCCACACCTATCCCATTGATCTATCTTCTTTCTACCTCAAGACCCGCCCTGCCTGCAGGGTAACATTTATCCCACCAGTTAAAACCCTCGCAACAGTTGCTAAGGAAGCTTCTACCTTCCCAGCGTGCTTTTGCCTTTCTCTACCCTCTTTCCTAACCATTTCCTTTTCCACTTCCGGTTTTATCCTATAAAAGCATTGGCTCTCTGATCAATAGATCCTTTTTGCATTACCACACTGCCACAAGTTCCTAGGTCATCTATCTCCCACGTCACTGAGTGATTAGCAGCCCAGGCTGAGTCCAGGAGAGTTCTCTCCAACCCAGAGAGCACGCGCCCGAGGAAGAAGCACCCCCACGGTAGCCCAGCAACATTGAGGGTTTACTTTCCCTTTTATCATGCCTGATAATATTGTTAACTTTTCGTAGGTTTATTTCCTATCTATGTGTCATTTTTTTTTTTTGAAGGTTTGTTTGAAGCATTTTCCATTTTTCCGAATGCATTGTCTTTTCTTCTTGTTGGGATTGCAGATTTCTTTATGTAATCTAGATGTAATCCCTTTGCTTCTTATGTGATTTGCAGACATTTCCTCCCAGCCTGTAGCTCTTTCTCTCTCCCTCTCTTTCTTCCTTTTTCCCCCCTAATCTATTTAACTAAATTTTCACCAGCATATAGTTTAATTTTGATGAAAAGTATAATAGGTGACCAGGGAATAAGTTTCCCTATTCCTCTAGATTTTCCTTGGACTAGTCCAACAAGCAGATCATTATCATACAGATTTCTTGGAGAGGGATAATGACTCCACTGCCTTTGGAAGAGATGAGAGGTATGGTCTCTCATTTATAAACTGAAGAGATAAATAGATGACTAGAACAATTACAAAGAGAAGAAGAAGAAGGAGAAGGCGAAGGAGAAGGAGAAGAAGAAGAAGGAGAAAAAGAAAAAAAAAAAGGCTAAGAAAAAACTCACCCCTGGAGGATGTTGGTCTGGTGAGGCTTCCTCATGTTCCCACAGTATCTATTTTTGCAGTTCTCTGGTGCAGTGGTGAGTGACAGGTTGAAGGGATGAGATGGCTACCTGGTTGTTTCAGTGGGCATTCAGTCTGACAGGATTCTCAGGGCTATCTGCAGTTCATCTAGTCAAGCAAGGTTGCAGGCATACACCCTGTATTCTTACAACAGATGCAATCTCTGGGAAAATTAATTGCAGAATTTGCTCAAATGAGTTTCTCTCCTCAAGTGGCCTCTCTCTCACTAGCTGCTTCTGCTTCCCAAATAAGCAGCTTCTGGGCCGGGGATGAGGTTGGGGGTGCAGCAGAAGTCTCACTGCTTGTCTCACCTTTGTCCTTTCCAGCACTCTTTTGCCAGTTCATAAATGGGTTGTAATTTCCCACCACAGTTTGTCTTTGTCCCCTCCTCTGTAGTTTCTTTCTTATTGTCCTAGAAATCCTGATTCTATTTAGAGATGCCAGGTTCTGAAGAGATTTCTTGAGGAGAGTTTGACCTATGTGTTGTCTTCAGGCAGCCATCTTGGTTCCTCTTGGTAAGTTTTTTTTTGTTTGTTTGGGTCTAGTAAACCTAGGATCTCTCATGCAGGTGTTTTACCTATAATCCACCTCCATTTTTTTTTCTAGAGGAAGGAGGAGCAAAACACTGCTCCATTATTCATGAGCATATGACAGTGAGCCTCAAGGATGGAGAGCTGGTACTTTGCTATCTATCTACCTTCCCAATGAAGACATTGTCTGCTAAACTATAGGTCTTATTTTTCTCTGTTGTCATTTTTATTGTATTGAGTTATATATATTTCATAATTTTTTACAGTAATAGGCATAATTAAGTTATTTTGCTAGTATCTTAGTTTCTCTTTACTTTTATGTTTTATTGGACTAAAGCTGCAAAATTTACTGGAGATATAAATACCTATACACAATTATTTATAAAATTGTGATTTTAGTCTTTTTAAAAATTTAAGGCTGGAGGATGGGTGGTGGTACACCTCATTGAAAACATATTAAAATGTGAAAGGGCCTGGGTTTGAGTATCTGGTTGCCACCTGCAAAAGGAAAACTTATCGAGTGGTGAAGCAGTGTTGCCCGTGTTTCTCTGTCTCTCTGTCACTCCTTTCCCTCTTGATTTCTGACCCTCTCTATCCAATAAATAAATAAAGATGGCATAGAATATCAGCCCTTCAGCCTCATTAATTGGGTGAGATCTTTCCTTTCATAGGATTCTCTAACTCCATTCCAGATAGCTCACTGCCTAACAAAGTCCGAAAACCTAGATACAGACCAGGTCCCATGAAATAGGGCATATGTTCACATGTATCCATAAATTAGATCAAAATATATACCTGAAAGCAAAAGTACACAATAGTCTGCAGTGAGTCAGTATAAAGTTCATAATTAAATAGTGTCTACTTAAACTTAGATGCCCTCCTCATCTATTTCCTATTATACTTCCCTCACACAATCCCAAGCTATTCTTATCAAAGCAAGGACTGCAAAAGGTGAATAAGGGCGAGAGACTGGCATACTTGAATGATGACTTTTTAGTCACTGTCAGACCACCCCATCAGCTGGTGCCCTAATCAGGGAGTCCTGAGATTCCCAAACAGACATGATGGGCCTAGACCTCAAATAAATCCCTCTCTCCATTGTTACCGATCATTGCTATCAGGTACAAAAAAAAACCAGACCCCTTTGTGGGCCCCCATAGGACCTTGCCCTCAACTTGGATCAACAACAATAGAAGATTTTCCATCCTCCAAAGGGAGACTGGACAACATACTCTATGCTACACCTGAGGAAAATGAGTCCTGATATTGGGGCAACTTGGAATGTTCCTACTCATGACCATAGAATGTGAGCTCAGATCTACAGGGATACAGAGCTCACCTAGGCGCCTAAGCTGAATATGGGCCCTAGATCAAATAAAATTGATGGGGTTTGCAGTCAACAAAATTTATTCCCCTTTCCCATATTAGGGAGCTACTCTCTTCCCTGATCCAGCTTTCTGGTCCTTTTTCAACCATGACATCATCTCCTCAGACAATAATGTGGATCCACCTGCATTTCAGATTTCAGGCTCAGGAAAAAAAAAAAAAAAACCAACTATAGCCACAAGCCCTTTGGAATACAACTAAAATATGCCTACCAGCTATCTACAAAACGGAGGACACCCCCCCCCCCCCGGCTTTTCATCTTCACTATTCCAGCTTTTAGGTTCATGATTAGTTAACAACTTGTTTGGCTTTATATGTTAACTCTCTTTTCAACCACCAGGTTCCAAATGCTAGCATGATGCCAACCAGACTTTCTTGCACAGACAACCGCACCAGATTCCCCAGAGCCCCACCCCACTAGGGAAAGAGAGAGGCAGGCTGGGAGTATGGATCAACCTGTCAATGTCCATGTTCCACGGGGAAGCAATTACAGAAGCCAGACCTTCCACCCTCTGCCTCCCACAATGACCTTGTTTCCATACTCCCAGAGAATGGGAAAACTTTCAGGGCAGGGGACGGGCTACGGACTTCTGGTGTTGGGAATTGTGTGGAGTTGTACCCCTCTTATCCTATGGTTTCGTCAGTGTTTCCTTTTTATAAATAAATTTAAAAAAAGAAAAAGAAAAAAATTATAATAAATTATTAAAAAATAAAAATAGTTTCCCTCTTAAAAATAAAGATAAAAAGATAATAAAAAAAATTAAGGCAGATTTTTTCCTAATTTTCCTGAAGTGACTGTTGTTTCTTCCTCCTATAGCCAGACCAACATGGCCAGTTGGAAAGAATCATTACTTTCCCTGGGTGGCTAATAAAATTTTTATCTCTTAAGAAACATCTCTTATTTTGTTTTATTTTTTTATGTTGTATATTTTGTGTGCTGACAGTCTTCATTACACTTCAGATCAGAGGCCTTGTTTTAGCCATCTTTGTACAATGCAAGGTGTCTAGCCACTTAAGAAACTTACTTCTGAGATGAACATAGAAATATATTAGAGAAATAGGGAAATTATTTTGTCTTAAATACTGAGCAGAAAATAAATGGTTTTATACATTTCTAAAATATCAGTTCTTAGGAGAGCATTTCAGTCTACTGAAATCTTTTTGGTTTGGTTAATAATTTATAAAAAATATCTAGTCGTAGTCTGGGAGGTGGTGCAGTGGATAAAGCATTGGACTCTCAAGCATGAGGTCCTGAGTTTGATACCTGGCAGCACATGTACCAGAGTGATGTCTGGTTCTTTCTCTCTCTCTTCCTATCCCTCTCATTAATAAATAAATAAAATATTAAAAAATATTTAGGCAATACTATTTAATCTTATGGTAAACAACATATGCTCATTAAAAATTTATTTTAGTTCTCTGTCTCAGACTATGTTGATTTTTAGAAATTTAAAAGCATAGATGGCAGGGCCTGAAAAATAGCTCGTTTGGATAGTGTGATGCTTGGTTGTATGTTTGATCCAGGTTGGAATCCTGCTATGATTGCACTGAAACAATCATTCCCTTTCTCTCTCTTGGTTTCTCTATTTGACTTTTTCTGTACAAACAACAACAACCACAAATCACATAAATGCCTAAGAAATATATTTAAAATGAAAACTCATTAAGAGTTTTGAAGATTTTATAGGGAACTGTTATATCAGTTAACCTATAATAATTTAGAATTATTTCAGGAACTAGTTGTATAAGAAAGAATTGTTCACCTAATAATTAGGATGGTTTATATAATTAGTCTATTAATATCCTGAGCTATAATTGCACATCACAATTTAAAATTTAATAGTACTACTTTTACATCTTATTTTTCTTTTGTATGAGCTGGAATTCAGAAGGTATTTGAGAATAGATTTCAGAGGTAACTTCCTACTGTATCACCATTCTAACCACATCTACTCTGTGAATAATGCCCTTGAGAGTCTATCACCAAATTAAATTATTAAATCAATTAAAAATTTTTATTTTAAGATACTATGATTGATTTATACAAATGATACTATTAATCTTTTAAAATAAGTATCATTTCTTTTTTTTTTTTTAATTTTTTATTTAAGAAAGGATTAGTGAACAAAAGCATAAGGTAGGAGGGGTACAACTCCACACAATTCCCAACACCCAATCCCCATAACCCACCCCCTCCCCTGATAGCTTTCCCATTCTCTATCCCTCTGGGAGCATGGACCCAGGGTCGTTGAGGGATGCAGAAGGTAGAAGGTCTGGCTTCTGTAATTGCTTCCCCGCTGAACATGGGCGTTGACTGGTCGGTCCATACCCCCAGTCTGCCTCTCTCTTTCCCTAGTAGGGTGTGACTCTGGGGAAGCTGAGCTCCAGGACACATTGGTGGGGTCTTCAATCCAGGGAAGCCTAGCCAGTATCCTGGTGGCATCTGGAACCTGGTGATTGAAAACAGAGTTAACATATGAAGCCAAACAATTTGTTGAGCAATCATGGATCCCAAGCTTGGAATAGTGGAGAGGAAGTGTTAGGGAGGTACTCACTGCAAACTCTAGTGTAGTCCTGCTTTCAGGTATATATTTTGCAGTAGTTTATGGATACGTGTGCACATAAGCTCTCTCTCACAGAAACTGGTGTATATCTAGGTTATGGGACTTTGTTAGAAAGTGAACTACCTGAGATGAAATTAGAGTGTACTATTAAAGGAAAGGTCTCACCCGAGTAATGAAGCTGAAGGGTTGTCATTCCACACGTGAAGTCTCTGGATACATTCTGAGGTGAAGCATGTTGAGGTAGCAATCGTTGCTTTGGTTAGGTTGTAATCGGCAGATGCAATGTTATTTGGTTTGGATTGGGAGATGCATACGGGAAAGTGGGCCCTATCCAAGGGTTCCAGGACTCGGGGAAGTAGGGGCTCTATAGTGAAGATGTGAGGTTCCTGCTGTCTTAGGGTTCAAAAAGACACTCAATAGTTAATATTATCATCACATTATTTGTTAATTGGGTTAACTTTGAAAAGTCCCTTTGTTATGGTTTGCTGGACAGTACCCAGTATCTTGTATATAGCTGTGCTATTGGAAGCTTCTAATCTACTTGGTCTAGGCTTTTGAGAGAGTCCGCATATCAAATACATAGCCTATATATTAAAAAGATTCAGTTTGTCTTTTGAGAAACTTTGAGACATACAATTGATTTCCCCCTCTCATATTAATTAGCTACTGATTTATATGTCTACATTTTGCTAGGAGTGTACATAAACACCATTCCCACCACCAAAGGACTGTGACCCATCCCTCCCGCCCACTCCCACCCCCCACTGGCCCAGGAAGCTACATGCCTACCCCTCACCACTGGGTTTTTACTTTGGTTTCTTAGACTTCTTTGAAAAATATAGGCATTTTGTTTCAATTGGTTTTCTCTTTATCATCCCCCTCCCCCCAAAAGTTCTTGAACACAAACTCTACTCTAGGAAATTGCAGACGACTACTAAGAGCAAGGGAAGCTTTTATTCAGAAGTCTAGGAAAAATCAAAACCTGCCATGATGAGGTTTACAATTTGTTAAACTTCTCATACAGCTCTAAAATGTGTTATTTGTAAGAGTAAGGTGATATTTTTCTTGATATAAGGGCTAAATGTTATGTACCAAGGGCCAATCTGCTGTACTAAGAAATTTATTTTGCCACAGGAGCTAACTGAGCTTAATCATTTTTCTTACTTGAGTTTTTCTGTGCATTTTTACTGATAATGATTAACAAAAGAGTGAGAGAGACAGCTTTTAATACATTGGAGTTCACAGTTCAGATGCTAAGAATGGAGTTATACTTTTTTCCTCTAAATGACTTTATGGGTAGGATAATGATTTACAGTACAGTTGTTGACACATGAGTGTGATTTCTCATATAGCTGTGATAGGGACTCCCAACTTAGGTCCCTTGCAAACATCATGCATTTCCACCTCAAGGCCCCCTCCTTACCTCCCAATACTCATTTCCCAGGGTCCTTTGCTTTGGTGCAATACGCTATACCCAGTCCAAGTGTTCCTTTGTACTTTATGTCCTTGTCTCTTAATCATCTGGTGTTTGCACATTTCACCCCAGTTTTCCCTATAGCATTTGTTGAAGAGACTCTCCTTTCTCCATTTAATGTCTTGAATCCCCTCCTCAAAAATGAAATGTTCACAGGTCAGGTAGCTTGTTCTTAGGCTTCCAGTTGTATTCCACTGTTCTTTTTAAAACCTTCCCTGAAACATACCCTTAGTGCAGTAGTGCCGGGATAGCCCAAGGGTGCTTCTTCCAGAGCACGTGCTCTCTGGGTTGGAGAGAACTCAACTGGAGCCAGCCTAGGCTGCTGCGTGGGAGAGGGATCAGGAACTCGTGTGGGGCTAGCATCTCAGGAGAGAGACTCTGGGACTTGTGGAGCCAGAAGGCAATCCATTATGTTTAATCAGAAAAGAAGATTCTTTTTATATACTTCCCAAGAAGGAAGTGGTAGGGTGTGACTAGGAGAGGGGGAGGAGTGAAAAGAGAGTGCAAAACAGTGGGGATTAAACCAATGCCCTGCAGGCAGGGCGGGTCTCAGGTAAAACAGTGATTATGTAAATAGATCACAGCATTATGCAATGGAGCAGGGGGGAGCTGGCGTACTGCCCAACAGAGTAGTATTTAACATTACTCTTTTCAAGGTTAGTACTTTCTCACTCGAATCTTGAACCTAGGGACTGGGTGGTACACCTTGTAGAGGCTTCACATTATCATGCTCAAGGTCCTGAGTTCAAGTCCCTTGTGCATCCCTGCTGGAGGGAAATTACATGGGCAGTAGAGCAGTACTGAAGTTATCTCTTTTACTTTATGTCCCTCACTATTTCTGTCTGTCTCTATCAGAAAAAAGAAAGAAAAAGAAAGGGCCACTGGTAGCAGTGCAGTCTTTGTGCAGGCACTGACTCGTAGTGATATCCCCAGTGGCAAAATCGTCATTGTTTTCATCATCAGCATCTTGAATGTAGCTATTCAAATGACACTATGTACCCCCAAAGTATTTATGAACTGAAAGTGTGTATTTAATTCTAACATTTCTCCCTGTTATCTTGTCTTCAATATTTGACACATGATGATTCTTAGGGCTGGTGAGAGGAATTCCTTTCCTCCAACTGGGGTGAAGATTCAGAACCAGTTGGGAGTAGATAGCATAGTGGTTATGCAAACAACTCATGCCTTAGATTCCAAAGTGATAGGTTCAATCCCCCATACCACCACAAGTTAGAGCTGAACAGTGGTCTGGTAGAAAAAAAGAAAGGAAAAGAAAAAAATAGATTCACAATCAATTTTTAGGGCTATTTATTTATTTTAAAAGACAGAGATAAGTTGAAAGGAGCAGATAGAAAGATAGAGAGAGTCGGGCAGTAGTGCAGCGGGTTAAGCGCACATGGCGCAAAGCGCAAGAACAGGCGTAAGGATCCCAGTTCGAGCCCCCAGCTCCCCACCTGAAGAAGGTCGGTCGCTTCCGAAAGCAGTGAAGCAGATATGCAGGTGTCTTTCTCTCCTCCTCTCTGTCTTCTCCTCCTCTTTCCATTTCTTTCTGTCCTATCCAACAACAACAGCCATGACAACAACAACTACTACAACAAACACAAGGGCAACAAAATGAGAAAAATAGCCTCAGGAGCAGTGGATTTGCAGTGCAAGCACCAAGCTCCAGCAAAAATCCTGGAGGCTAAAAACCCCCAAAAGATAGATAGATAGATACCTGTAGCACTACTCCACCACTTACAAAGCTTTCCCCCTATGGCTTGGGGCCGGGATCTTAAACCCGGGTATCTGTGCACTGTATCATGTTGCATGGCCCCAACAGAATACTAATTTGAAAAAGTTTCTTTTCTTTTTTTTTTTTTTTTTTTTACCTTAGGCAATATGCCTCTTTATGTAGAAAGTTCATGGTGGTGGTGTTTCAACATTTACACGTTTCTTCTTTTCCTGTTGACTTATAACTAGATATCCAGAGTAAGTAATTTAAATATTCCATGATGGAACTGAACTGTCTCTTGTACAAAAAAATATGAAGAGATGTTTATCATGTAGTTTGTGATGTGTTTTAAAATTATGGATCAGATAGATACAAGAAACTCAATACTAACTTATTAGTCCTGCTACTGTACGGTCTTGACAAGTCACTTTATCTCTGATAGTTATTTTTTCTTCTGTTAAAGGAAGATACTATTACTACTTACCCTGGGTTTGTCATGCTACTCAGTGAACTAATTAAGGAAAAAGATCCTTTATAACTATAAGGTTCATCTAAATGTAAAGGATAATTATCCCTACTATTCTTGTTAATCAGAAGAAACACACATGCACAGTATTAGCTCTATTTCCTTCTCCGTAACTCATTCAGTATAGTAGATACATGTAGAATATGGTGCTTTATGAATTCTATACTTGTCTTTATTGTGAAGGTTGTATGAAAAGGTTAATTAATAAAAATGCACTCACAATTAAAATAACTTGGGAAAGTTCTTAAGTACATTAATAGAGAAATAGCTAATTCTCATTTATTAAAAATCTGTCTTGTATTTGCTCAGCTTAATTAAATCTCAGCATATCTGTGTATGCTTTTTAAAGACTGATTATTAACAAGTGGTGGCTTTTTAATAATAAAGATTCTTTTAGGGATAAGGAATATATCAGTTCCTGTGGCAGTCTAATCTACATTTTATCTCCTCAGGGTAGAATTTGAGGTATTCATGGCTTCAAGAAATTTTCTTTTATAACTTTAGACAGTGGCAAAACTTCACAACATGGAAGTCTGTTGAAGGAAATTCTAAAAAAAGGTGGAGAGTAGATGGCATATTATGCAAACAGACTTCTTGTGCCTGAGGCTCCAGGTTCAAGTCCCAGGTTCAAGCCCCTGCACCGCCATAAGCCAGAACTAAACAGTGCTCTGGTAAAAACAAACAAACAAAAAACCCTATGAAATAACAAAAGTATTATTGTTTTAGATATAGAATATAGTTAAGGAAATAAGTCCTTTACTGCAGTGTGTCATAAAAGCAGTGGCTTTGTTGTGTGCCCATTAGGTGGTCACATCATACAATAATAAACTTGTTGGGAGTCAGGCAGTAGCGCAGTGGGTTAAGTGCAGGTGGCACAAAGCGCCAGGACTGACCTAAGGATCCCGGTTAGAGCCCTCAGCTCCCCATCTGCAGGGGAGTCTCTTCATAGGCGGTGAAGCAGGTCTGCAGGTGTCTAACTTTCTCTCCCCCTCTCTGTCTTCCCCTCCTCTCTCCATTTCTCTTTGTCCTATCCAACAAGGATGACATCAATAACTACAACAATAATAACTACAGCAAGGGCAACAAAAGGAAATAAGTAAATAAATAAATATTTTTAAAAGTTATTCTTTAAAAAATAATAATAGTAAATGTGTCTTCTCATATAATTTGCAGATATGTTACAAGGTCTAGAGCAAGAACTATCACATAGAAGGGCAAGGTGAAGAATATGTTCTGTCAAAAACTTTCATAGACCATTTCATCTGTGTTTATGTTAGTTTGCAAAGAAAACTGATCCCCAAAGATAGTTGCAGGCTTGTCTAAGATTGCTAACTTTAGGAGGAGCTCTGGAATTTAAACTCAAACTAGAATTGTCTACCTGCCTTATTTACCTTGTAGTAAACAAAGAGGAGGTACCTCATTTAAGGATAGGTAATTCCTTTAGTGTTTTGATTGATCACATGGTGTTCATGATAAAAAGTCATTATTTTCAAGGCTGACTATGTTTCTGGAAATGTATATATCATTTACATCTTGGAAAATATTACTATTTTTTTATATTTATTATTTATTTATTTATTTTCCTTTTTTATTGCCCTTGTCGTTTTTATCATTGTTATGGTTATTACTGTTGTTGTTATTGATGTTGTGGTTTCCAGATAGGACAGAGTGAAATGGAGAGAGGAGGGGAAGACAGAGATTGGGAGAGAAAGATAGACACCTGTAGACCTGCTTCACCGCTTGTGAAACGATCCCGCACTGCAGGTGGGGATCCGGGTGCTATAACTGGGATCCAATATGAAGCAAAGATATTACTTCAACATTCTTAACAGCTGGGTTGTATTTTATTGTGTATATATACACCACAGCTTCCTTAGCCAATGCACCTACTATTGGATACCTAGGTTGCTCTCTAGTTTGGGCTACTGCAAATTGTGGTGCTATGGGGACTCAGGCGCAGGTGAAGCGCACATGGCAGGCAGCGGGTGAAGCACAAATGGCAGGAAGCACAAGGACCTGCGTAAGGATCCTGGTAGAGCCCCTGGCTCCCCACCTGCAGGGGAGTCACTTCACAAGCGGTGAAGCAGGTCTGTAGGTGTCTTTCTCTCTCCCTCTCTGTCTTCCCCTCCCCTCTCAATTTCTCTCTGTCCTATAAAAAAAAAAAAAAAAAAAAAAAAGAAAGAAAGACAAATTGTGGTGCTATGAACATAGTTATCTTCAGATAGGCGTGTTTCTTTCCCTTGTATATAACCCCATGACTCTTACCTACTCATAGAAAAGCTTGGGTATGTTACAAGAAAATCACTGCCCTTGGAATCAGAATGCCAGTAGTCAGTTTGATGAGTGATGTCACAAACTGAAGGATAACCTAATAGGGAAGTGAGTTTCCTTGCTTAAAGAAAAACAGTGTCTTGTCTTTGAATGAGGATGGCTCCATGTGGAAATACATGCCAGCAGGCATTGCTTGTGAAGTTTGGCATTTAGACTAGGAACTAAGAAAAAGGGATCCGACAGCCAGACTGCATCACCATTAGGCCACCTCCCCAGTCTAACATTATTTATTAATTATTTTTTATTCATTGTATTTTCACTCTAACTGCTCATTTGCTTGACATTAAAAGAAGTATAAAGCATATCTGAAGTTCAAGGCTAATGCTCTGCAGTACTACTAGCTATGAGTTGCAACTTCTCCAGTTACAGATGTATAGTAATATGAGACAGTAGCAACAGTATCTGTTCCATGATCAAGGGATCCTAAGTTATATAGCGTTGATTTCACATTTTCACCTCTTGCAACTGTAACAACTTCCTTTCCAATACATCTCTAATCCCGCCTAATTATAAACTGACCTAGGTGAGGGTAGTAGTGCAATAAAATGACAGTATTATCAACTGCTCTTAAACCAGTGTCAGAACTCTTGTTTAACTTTTATATAGGAAAGAATATTAAAAGGAAATACACTGTCTTCATATCTAATCATTCAAAACTTTTTTCCTTAGATAGTTCAGAAAAGAATGGAGTAGTGACATATTTAAAATAATCATAAGATTTTGAAAAGTTTTGTGTTCATTTTAAACCATAATATTGATACTGTTGCAATCACTACTAACACTAATGTAAGGATAGGCAATGTGCACAATAAAAGAAGTGACTTATAAAAAGCCATTCTACAGTGTAATACTCCCTTTTTACTGAAGGGTGGGTTGAGTTTTAGTTCTGGCAAGGGCCTCCTAATCTCAAAGTCTGAGTGTGGCCAGGGAATCACCCTGATTAGGTCAATTTAGTCTGAGTTTTGAAACTACTAGGATAGATATCATTGCTTCAGAGGTGGGGCGGGAGGGATGTAGATACCATAATGGTTATGCAGAGACTCTAATGCCTGAGGTTCCAAAGGCCCAGGTTCAATTCCTACCCCCCACCACCATAAGCCAGAGCTGATAAATGCTATGGTAAGGAAAGAAATAAGAAAGAAAAAAGAAAGAAAGAGAAAAGAGAACATTGCTTCAGAATGGGGAGACAGCATAATGTTTCTGCAAACATCTTTGATGCCTGACACTCCAACAATGTTCCAGGTTCAATCCCCATCACCACCATAAACCAGAGCTGAACAGTGTTCTGGAAAAAAACAAACAGAACAAAGCCAGAATTGCTTCACACTCTTCCAGCTGTGCACCCTCAGTAGTTAGAGTGGTATGGGGTACATAGAGACTTACTTTAAGTGACAAGATGAATTCTGGCTCCTTGAGTTTCATAATATACTATATCTGTCAGAATCAAAATTGCATGTTGTCTTTGCACACTCTCCTATATTTTAGATGTCTCCTTGCTTGATGAAGTAAGGGGAAATGGAAATACACAACTGTTTTTCTATACACAGACTCAGAAAAACACTATGCCTCAATTTATTTTTAAAATTTCATGTAATTTTCATCATAATCCTGTCATGCACATACTGTACATTCCTGTTATAATGTTGAAGAATTGAATCCCAGAAATGTAAGATGGATAAATGACTGACTCCCCATAGTATATGTTTTTATTCTATGAAATTTACCAGTGCCTAATTCTCATAGGTTGATTTAATTTTTACAATTTTTAAGTGAGACAAATGTTGGTTACTTGAAATAATATTTCTTTATATATCAGTCTTGGTAGACCCTTTTAGCTCAGAGTTCCATGCTAGGATAAGCAGGAAAAATAAAAAATGAGTAGTTTTTATGAACATGCTTCTCTCTCTCCCTTTCTCTCTCTCTCTCTCTCTCTCTCACACACACACACACACACACATACACACACATACACTGTTCAAAGAAATATGTGTCATCCATGGAAATAGATTTTGACAGAAGACTAATACTTAAAGAAAAACATTTCTTGGGCAACAAGCTAACTCTAGATTTAATATATTCAGCTTTTTTCTCTAGTGAATCAGTGTTGCTAGGTATTATACTGATTTATGTATTCTAAGCATATGCTTGTATTTCCTGCACCTGTTGATGTGAGAAGACATAGGAAGAAGAAAAGCAAAAAGTTTCACAGACTCATATAACATTGACAAACATGACTTAAGAATCATGATCTAAGAATTCTGAAGTTATAAAACCCATGAGTTTCACACAAATTTCAAATGCAATAAACAGAAGGTTTCTGAGAAAATTTCTGAAAAGAATGGTATAATACAAGGTAATTCTGATTCTGGAGGCTATGTGGCTGCTCTTACTGTATTACAGAATCTCACCTGTAATATTCAGGAAGGGCACAGTCATATACAGCTGCATAAAAACCTGGCTTTCAAAACATTAACAATGACTTCGAAGACAACTGTCATGTGAGTATGACTTGTTATCTCTCCATGATAGATAGATGTTTGAACATCACTCCCACCAGCAATTTATATCCTATAAGACTTATGCAGATACATACTGGTTGCACTGAGTGGCAAAACCTTCCCTTTGAAAGATGAAATAAGTGAGATTAACATTGTGTACATTCATAATGTGAAATGAAGGATAGGTGATGGAATCTGATGTGGTTTTCCTTCTGTGAAAAAGAAATCATTCCTTTTTATTTGAAAAAAATATTTTTATTGATATAACATCAGTTAACAAGAATGTCATGCTTCAGGGATGCTTTTTTTTTTTTTTTTTTGCTTCCAGAGTTATCGCTGGGGCTCAGTACCTGTATTACAAATCCACTGCTCCAGGAGGCCATCTTTTTTCCCATTTGTTGTTTCTCACTGTTGTTGGATAGGACAGAGAGAAATTGAGAGAGGAGGGGAAAACAGAGAGAAAGACAGACACCTGCATATCTGCTTCACCAGTTGCGAAGCAACCCCCCTACAGGTGGGGAGCTGGGAGCTTGCCAAGGTCCTGGTGCTTCGCATTATGTGTGCTTAACCCATGGTGTGCTACCACCCGGCCTCCCAGGGATGCAATTTTATACCTCTTTAAATGTTAGCACAATTCCTCCACCATCAAAACCCAGTATCCCTCCCTTACAATTTACTGGAACCCTTCACTTTTTAACCAACACCCCCCAACACCTTTGGTAACCTTGGCTCTGTGACATAATATAAAGGTTTGTTAGATCTTGGCTTTGTTTACGTGCTTTATTTAATCTTCAAAAAATGTTATTAATGATGTAATTGCTTACAAGATTATAGGATTATAAAAGGGTAGTTCCACACCTCATCTCCAGCACTCATGTTCAGTGGTATCACCTCTCCAGCTCCCATAGTCAAAATAGTTCTCATAAAGTCTTCGAGATAGTTTAGCTGCCCTTATTTTTACAAGTTAATGTGTTTCAGTCATCTACAGTCTACATATGAGTGAAACCATCTGGCAGCAACTTAAATGTCTATCAATAGACAACTGGAAAAAATAAGTTTTGGGATATACATTAATTTAAATACTTCTCTGAAATTTAAAGAGATGATATTGTGTACTTTAGGACAAAGTAAATACAGCTGGAGGTGATTATACTTAGTGAAGTAAGAAAGTAGGTGAATAACACAACATCTTCTTTTATCTTACTTCACATGAGTAAAACTATCTAGTAATCTTTCATCTCTTTAATTATTTTCCTCTCTTTAATTATTTTCCTCAGCATAATCATCTCCAGTTCAATCCATTTTGTCCTTCTGATCTACTTGGTCTAGGCTTTTGAGAGAGTCTGCATATCAAATACACAGCCTATATATTAAAAAGACTCAGTCTGTGTTTTAAAAACTTCGAGACATACAATTAATTTTCCCCCTCTCATATTAATTAACTAGTGATTTATATGACTGCATTTTACTGGGAGTGTACATAAACACCATTCCCACCACCAAAAGACTGTGACCCATCCCTCCCACCCACTCCCACCCCCCACTGGCCTAGGAAGCTGCATGTTTACCCCTCACCACAGGGTTTTTACTTTGGTGCCCTACTTACAGTTTGGTCAGGTCCTGCTTTTAGTTTCCCTTTCAGATTTTCTTACTCAACATATATGCAAATTAATGCTTGAGTGTCTACCAGATAAATGCCTAAGAGTGGTATTTTATTCTGGGCTTTCCATTCTGCTCCATTGATTCAAGTGTTCATTTTTATTTCAGAACTATTCTGTTTTGATTATTATTGCTTTGTAGTCTCAGTTGGGAAGTGAAATACATCTGTATTTTTCTTTTTGTCTCAGAAGTATTTTAGCTTTTTGTATGGATTTGTGTGATTCCATACAGTTTTTTGGACAAGTTGTTCAATTAGCTTGAAAAATGCCCTTGGGGTCTTGGTAGAAGTTGTACTGAAATTGTAGATTGCTTTTGGTAGAATGGCCATCTTAATAGTGTTTAATCTTCAAACCTAGGAACAAGGAATATTCTATACCTGTGTGTTTATTAATTTGACTTCTAATCACACATCATAAAATATAGTTTTTATGATTTCAATATTCACAGTATTTATTAAGACTGTCTTTGTGTCCCAACACAAGGGCAATCCTTAAGAATATTCCATGTGCACTTTAACATAATGTATCTTATTTTGAGGGGGATTAAAATTTCTAAATATATTTGTTAATTTCATCTCATCTAAGATTTATATTTGTTACCAGGGTTATTACTGGGGGCTTGGTACTACCACTACAAATCTTCTCCTTTTAGCAGTCATTTTTTTTTCATTTATTTATTTATTATTGGATAGGATGGAAAGTAATTGAGAGAGGAGGAAGTTATAGAGAGGAAGAAGAGACACCTGCAGACCTGCTTCACTGCTCCTGAAGCATAACCTCTGATGTTGGGGAACAGAGGTTCAAACCTGGGTCCTTCCTTGAATGTGTGCGTTCAACTGGGGGCACCACTTCCTGGCCTCCCTATGACTTTATTTAAAGCCTTTATTGCCTTGTTGATTTTTGTCCTAATGATCTGTCTCTTGCTGTTATAGGTGTGTTGTGGTCTCCTACTAATAGTTATTGCTTTGTTGCTGTTGACGTCAGTAAGCACATATATATTTGGTTGCATAGCTATTGGGAGTGTATATGTTGATGATGGCTATGTGTTCCCCTAATATGTAGTTTCCATGTATGTCTCTTTTTACTCTCTTTGCCTAAAAGTCTATTTTATCTTATATTAAAATAGCTGTTCCTGTTTTATTATTATTATTAATATTATTGGCTTAGATTACTTTGTTCTAGGCCATTTAGTGTCTGTGATATCAATATAGGGTCTCTCTGCTCTAATTCAAGCCTTGGGAAAGTGGTTAAAAGCATTGGAGAATTCCTTTCTTCTCAGTGTTCAAAGAAAAAGCAGTATTTATATCCCTATCCATGTACCAGTGCCTGTGTAGCCCATACAGGATTAGTTCTAAGTCAGGTTTTTCCCATAAATTCTGATGCTCCTTGTGGGCAGTTCAATATCTTGATGCGCTGAGTTCACAATTTTTTTTTTTTTTGTCTCCAGGGTTATTGCTGGTCCTTGGTGCTTGCACTATGAATCCACTGCTCCTGGAGGCCATTTAATGAGTGGAAAAGAAACCCTCTTCAAGGGTGGGGGTAGATAGCATAATGGTTATGCAAAGAGACTCTAATGCCTGAGGCTCCAAAGTCCCAGGTTCAATCCCCTGCACCACAATAAACCAGAGCTGTTCAATGCTCTGGTGTTTCTCTCTGTGTCTTTCTCTCTCTGTATCTCTCTCAATAATAAAATACTATAAAAAAGAAACCCTCTTCAACAGTGTTGGGAAAACTGAGCAGTCACATGAATAAAAATTAAACTAGGCCATAACTTAATACCACACACCAAAATAAATTTAAAGTGGATTAAAGATTTGGATATTAGATCTGAAATTTGAAAATACAAAGAAGAAAGCTTAGCTGAAATATTTCTGGACCTTATCTTCAGAAATGTATTTGGAGATTCAACCCTATTCAGCAAGAGAAACTAAAAAGAGAATAAATAAATGTTACTATTGACATATCAGTACTAAAAAAAATAATAAAAAACTCCTACACATTGAAAGAAACTTCCACCAGGATAAAAGGACAACTTAACAATTGGGAAAAGATATTTGCACATCACAAATTCTACAAGGACTTGATGTCAAAAATACATAAATAAACCATGCAGCTTAAACACAAATATAAAACAGCCCAATAAATAAGTGAGGAAAAGATCTGAAATGATAGTTCTTTCAAAAAAACATTCAGATGGCCCACAGACATATGAAAAACAAAGTTCTACATGACTTACTAAAGAAGTCACTTTTTTACTTCTTTAATTTTTATATTTAAAATATAGTTATAGCAAATTATTTTCCTCAATTTTTATAGGGAAGTTAGTAGTTTATAGTACAGCTGTTGGCATATAGGTAAAATTTTTATCTAATCAACATAGATGTCTGAAAAGCATCCTCACCCCCAAATTAGGTTCGTTATCATGTACCAGGACCGGAAAGCCTTCCTCACACTACCCTTCTCTCTGTCCTTCTTCCCCAGACTCCTTTTCAATACACCAAACTAGTCCATGCTTTACTTTATGTTTCCCTTTTCTGTTCTTGACTGAGATCTTCCCATATTAATTCTTCTCTTTCTGGTTTATCTCCCTTAATATGATTCCTTCAAGCTCTATCCAAGATGAGGAAAGAAGGTGACTTCGTCACTGTTAATAGCTGAGCAATCTTCCATTGTGTATATATACCATCATTATAACTACACTGAGATTCTTGCTTATCCCTGTGTGAATGACCTACATTAACAAACTATGAAATAATAAGTGTTGTCTAGGGTGTTACTTTTGTTGGGGGTGCAAACTGGTGCAGCAGCTGTAGAAGATAGCAAGAAATGTTCTTGAACAAATGAAAATAAATATAATTATGACCTAGCGATTACCATTCCTTGGCATATAGTCCAAGGACATGAAAAAATAACTTGAAAGGATAAATGCTTGCCTATTGATATTTTCATTGCTCACTCTACCTGAGTTATTGAATTCACCTGAGTGTCTGTGGACAGATGACTGGAGAAGAATATTATGAATTCAATAGAATTATACTCTACATTTTTACAGGATGATATTGACTTGTTTAGGACAGAAATGGGTGGAACTTTAGGTGATTCTGCTTGGTGAAGACATAGTGAGGCAAAAGACCCCCAATGGTTGATTTCACTTATATGTGCAGTATAGACAGCTTAAGTCAAATGAACATGAGAAAGCAATAGTAACTAGGGCTGGTGAGACATTTTACTTGGGAGGACAGTCGCTTTGCCATGTGTGTGACCTGGGTTTGATTTTGATCCTTACAGGGATGAGAGAAACTCATATATGTGTGCAAAACTCTGATCCTATAATATTACAGTCTTGTATACAACTGCTAGATGACCGATATACAATTAGTATTAAAAATATAATTTTAGATTCCTTGTGAAAAATTAAAAATTAAGTTAAATTAAAAATTAAACTAAATTAAAAATTAAATCAAATTAAAAATTAAATTTAATTTAATTCCTTGTGAAAAATTAAAAATTAAAAAATTAAAAATTAAATGCACATAGCGCCATGCGCATGGACTGGTATAAGGATCCCAGTTCAAGCCCACGGCTCCCCACCTGCAGGTGGTCACTTCAGAAGCGGTGAAGCAGGTCTGCAGGTGTCTATCTTCCTCTCTCTCTCTCTGTCCTCCCCTCCTCTCTCCATTGCTCTCTGTCCTATCCAACAGCGACAGCATTAACAACAATAATAATAACCACGGCAATAATAATAACCACAACAATGATCAACAACAGGGGCAACAAAAGGGAAAAAAATAGCCTTCAAGAGCAGTGGATTTGTAGTGCAGGCACTGATCCCCAGCAATAACCCCAGAGACAATAATAAATAAATAAATAAATAGTTAAAAATAATAATCTGAGTAACATTTTTTATTTTAAAATATTTACTTGCTTGTCCTAGGACAGCTTGTCTGTACTGTTTAATTCTGCACATGAATGGCTTAATGAATACTATGCTGTTGTTTATTAGCTGGGATTCAAAGTATCCATTGATTGTGACATCTGAAAGTTGACAGGATGCACAATGCAGGGTTTACAACTGACAAACCACATTTTCTTGAGCCTTCTTTCAAAGTTTTCAAGTTCTTTCTACTACACGTTTATTTAAAGAAAGGAAACATTTAACATTGACTTTTTACTCCCTATTCTTCTCATTAATGCACTATTTCAATAAGAATTAGATGTTGATTAGGTATAATGACTGCTAATGATCATGCGTACTAAAATTAGGCATCTGTTAAGGGATGCATTCTATAAAAATACCTCCTGTCATAAATCTCAGGAGAAGCTAGTTAGAGAAAGTCACAGCCTTCTGTATTCACCATACTGAAGTAACTATGACCTAAAGAGATAAATCAAACCTATGGCATATGATTTGAGTCCCACACAGGATGAGAATAACACATGTTTAGAGACCTTTAAAATTTGAATGAAAAAATGTCTTTGAAAGTGTTGATAAATTGAAGATCAATGTTTTCACAGAAGCGCAAATGATTTTTTTTTTTCATTTTCATCATTCAGTTTTTTTCAGGAATTTTAATCTTTATTCAGGAAAACTGAAAGCTTTCACAGTTAGGCAGAGAGAGAGAAAGAGAGAGAGAGAAAGACAGAAAGAGACAGACAGACACACACACACACACACACACACACACACACACTCAGAAAGAGAGAGGGATATGAACAGAGCTCATACTTGTATGATGACGTGGACAGACAGAGAGTAAGAAGCCCACAGGTCTAGTTTTTATTTATTTATTTTTCTTTATTGGGGATTAATGTTTTATATTAGACAGTAAATACAATAGTTTGTGTGTGCATACCATTCCCCAGTTTTCCACATAATAATATAACCCCACTAGGTTCTCTACCATCATGTTCCAGCGCCTGAACCTTCCCCCCAACCCACCCCAGAGTCTTTGACTTTGGTGCAATACACCAGCTCCAGTCCAAGTTCTGCTTAGTGTTTTCTCTTCTGATCTTGTTTCTTTCATTCATTTATTTTTAAGCTAAGGGTTTCCTCATAGATGTACTAGTTCACCTCTACCCAGTCACGTTTCCGATTCACTCATAGTCCTACAGGGCTTGTTGAAACCAAAATCCAGGTTTGTATTTCAATTTTCCATGTGTGGCCTTCTTCTATGTTTTGGGTAAATTTCTGGTATAATTGATTTGGCAAATTTTATTTTATTCAGTTTTATGTACTGAGTATTTATGAGAAAGCACAGCCTTATCGAACCATGATCTATGTAAAGAAGTTACTTAGCCACATTAAATATTTTAAGAATTGAAGTAGAAAACACAATGGATAGCTAAATGACCCAACAGAGGACTGATATTTAAATTTGAATTTAGCAACATATGGTTAAGCTACAGCCCCTAAACCAAGATAACTACTGAATAAACAGCCCACATCTCCCTAGTTTATACCATTATAATTTAATGCTTATTCAAGTCACTCTGCAACAAGAGACTTGGTGAGTGAATTTTTTTTTATGTTGACATTAGTGGCTCTGGTAACTTCCAAATAGTGATTTTATCTCTTATCTATCTGCCTCAATTATCTTTTTCTTTTTTGCCTCCTGGATTATCTCTGGGGCTCAGTGCCTACACTACGAATCCACTGCTCCTGGAAGCCTTTTTTTTTTTTCCCATTTTTTTCCCCCATTTTTTTTTCCCATGCCTTTTTTGTTGTTGTTATTGTTGTTAGATCCTTCCTAGCCGATGGAATCCACATGGATCCCAGTCACTTTCAAAGCCAGCAACAAGCGGCTTTACATCAGGCTCAACCTGACAGCTGTTGACTGGCTACTGAAGAAGGGCAAACGCTAGAAGAAGAATTGTTGTTAGATAGAGAGAAATCAAGAGAGGAGGGGAAGACAGAGATGGGGAGAGAAAGACACCTGCAGACCCACTTCACCACCTGGGAAGGACTCCCCTGCAGGTGGGGATCCTGGGACTGAAACTGGATCCTTAAGCCCATCCTTGCTCCTAGCTCCATGTGTGCTTAACCTGCTGCGCTACCACCCAGCCCCCCTCAGTTACCTTTTTGGTAAACACTTTTTGTATTGACCTTTTAACTTCTATTTATTTATTCATGTTTTTGCTATTTTCTTTAATCGACTAACTTTAGACTTTGTTCATTTAGCATTATGAAGAAGGTTATGCTATGTACTTGAAAATTTCTCCTTGACAGAGTCCTTCCTGGTTATTAATTTAGCTGCTTGCCCTTCTTTTGCAGCATCCTGAAGGTTTTCATTTCTTCTGTATGGTCTTTTTAATCTTCTCCAGATATTCTTGGAACTCATGTTTTAATTTCTTCATTTATCTACTAGTCAGTTAAGAGTAGTCTGTTTAGTTTCCATTTGTTTTCGTTGTTTCTAGTTTCTTTTTGTGGTTGATTTCTTACATTATAGTACTGTGGACAGAAATGCTTGATATGATTTCAATAACCATTTATTTGTCAGCAGTTACTTAGTGTTCTAATATAAGTGATGCCTCATGTACACTTAAAAAAAAAAAGTAAATTCAACTATTTTGGAGTAGAATGTTCCATAAGTGTTTATTATGCCCATCTGACTTAGCCCATCATGTCGAACTATTTTTTCCCTTATTGTTTCTCTGTCTGGATGATTTTTTCCATGGCTTAAAGTGAATTGTTAATGGGAGTCTGGCAGTAGCACAGTGGATTAAGCACACGTGGCGCAATGTGCAAGGATACTGGTTCCAGCCCCCAGCTCCCCACCTGCAGGGGAGTCGCTCCACAGGCAATGAAGCAGGTCTGCAGGTGTCTGTCTTTCTCTCCCCCTCTCTGTCTTCCCCTCCTCTCTCCATTTCTCTCTGTTCTATCCAACAACAATAATAATAAGTGCAACGAGAAAACAACAAGGGCAACAAAAGGGAATAAATGAATATAAAAAAGTGAACTGTTAATATTACCTACTACTATTATACTTCTATCAATGTCATACTTCATTTCTACTAATAACTACTTTATACTTAGCTGCCCCAACACATGGTGCATAGATATGAGTGCGTTCTAGCTTATTTTACTAAGCCCTCGAGCATTTGTAACATATTTTCTATTCTCATATTACCTCTCTCACCTGGAAATGTATTTTATCTGCTGGAAGTATGGGTTCATTGCTTACATTTTATTTATTTATTTATTTATTTATTTTTTAACTTTATACTGAACATTTATTTTCTCCAATCAGGGCAGAAACTTATTATCTTTTACACACATTATAAAACCTTAAGTACAAGTAATTTTATGTTAATTTTTTATAAAGTAAAAGAAAGAAGTTTCTTTTTTAAAATTTTTTATTTAAGAAAGGATTAATGAACAAAAGCATAAGGTAGGAGGGGTACAACTCCACACAATTCCCACCACCCAATCTCCATAACCCACCCCCTCCCATGATAGCTTTCCCATTCTCTAGCCCTCTGGGAGCATGGACCCAGGGTCATTGAGGGTTGTAGAAGGTAGAAGGTCTGGCTTCTGTAATTGCTTCCCCGCTGAACATGGGCGTTGACAGGTCGGTCCATACTCCCAGTCTGCCTCTCTCTTTCCCTAGTAAGGTGTGTCTCTGGGAAAGCTGAGCTCCAGGACACATTGGTGGGGTCTTCAATCCAGGGAAGCCTGGCCAGCATCCTGGTGGCATCTGGAACCGTTTCCAGAAGATGTGATCAGAGCTAGCAGCTTCTCAGTCTGCCATCTTCTGGGAACCCCCCATTGCTTACATTTTAAAGGTTACTATTTTCTCCCAATATTATCATCCAGCCTTTTATTTTATTTCTTTTTTATTGGGGGGGTGAATAAATGGTTTATAGTAAATACAATTTTTGTAAAATTTCTCAATTTCCTGCAAGACACTCTTAATCCCAGCCGAGGTTCTTACTCACTTTCATGCACTAGGACCTGGAAACACACTCCCCACCCCTACCCAGAAGCCTTTACTTTGGTGGAATACATCAGTCCCTGTCTAAGTTCAGCTATTAAGAATGATAAATTAAGGGGTCAGGTAGTGGCAGACTTCGTTAAGTACACATACTACAATGCTCAGGGACCCAGGTTAAGGCCCCTGATCCCTACCTGAATGAGGAAAGCTTCACAAGTGATGAAGCGGTACTGCAGGTGTCTTTCATCTCTTTCCCTCTCTGTTTCCCTCTCCCCTTCTCAAATTCCCTGTCTCTATGCAATAATAAATAAAAAAATAAAGATAAAAATTTTTAAAAAGTATAATGAATTCACCAGTGTATTACTTTGAGCAGAGCACTTATTCAACTTTGTATCAAAAGTGAGTTTACAGTAGGAGATGAAAAGACTTTTTATCAATTCAGTTTCTACATTTAATTAATAATTAAAACCATTAACATTTAGGATAATAACTAACATGAAAGAATTTCTTTTCATTTTATCATTTTACTTTTGTCTGTGAATTTTTGCAGTTTGTCTTTTTTTTTCTTTCTTCTCTTGTGTTTTGAATTTTTTTTGGCTGTGTTTGAACTTCATTTCTAAATTCTGAAATCTTTTCTCAATGGTTTTTAGTCCTAGCATTATTATGAGGTTTATATTTCAGGTTCTCTATGTTGTATTTGCAATATAGGGCTCTTAAAATGTTCTGTATATTTTTCAATTATTTTTTTTCTTTTAGTGCAGTTCTATTTCATGTTTTCTTGTATCACTGCTTTCCCGCTCATTGATTCTATTAAATGTTTCTTGTTTACTATTGACCTCCTCTTGTATTTTTCCATTCAAATTTTTAGACCTACCATTTTGTGGTTTTTGTTTTTTATTGGTTCAACTACTGTGTTCTTCGGTTCCATTATTTCTGTTTGAAACTTTCTTGAACTTTATCTTTACTGTATTTCTTAGTTTGGGAGTTATACTTATTTTAATAAAGCATTGATAGGAATATTGCTTTTTTAATAATGGAACTGGAATTTAATTGACATTTAATTGCATTTGATAAAATTCAAGTGTTTTTGCATTTTATTTACTTATTTTTTATATTTTATTTTGTTTATAAAAAGGAAACACTGACAAAACTATACGATAAGAAGGGTACAATGCCACACAATTCCCTCTTGTTCAGGATGGCTACTTAGTTTTAGGTGTATTCTTTTCCTTAGAGTTTTGTTTTTGTTGAATTATTTGTGGTATAGTCCTCTGCCTTCTCATTTCATTTAAAACTATATGTTAAATTGAGATAGACAGGCTTTAGTTTTTCCTTGTTAATTCTGGTTATCACCCAGGTGAGAATTAATCTGACCTTGAATGTCACATAAGAGACTGGAGAGAAATGGGAGTTGTGATTTATGGGTAAGTAGAATTTGTAGGATTTGGTGTCTGAGTGAATGTTGGAGGTAAGAAAGATATAGATGGATATTATATGACATATTTTTTGTATTTAAATACAGATATTAATTTGTAGATCCCTGCTTCTACTTTAGAAACACAAGAGAAATCAAGGCACCTTTTCTTAATTCCTTTCTTTAGCTATCTTTCAAATTTGAGAACAAAGCATTGGATCATGTGTGTTGTTTCATAGTATCTTCCATTGGGTAAGATATAAATGTCAGGGGATATCACTAGCATATAATAAATAGAAGAAAGGGAGTCGGGCTGTAGCGCAGCGGGTTAAGCGCAGGTGGCGCAAAGCACAAGGACCGGCATAAGGATCCCGGTTCGAACCCCGGCTCCCCACCTGCAGGGGAGTTGCTTCACAGGCGGTGAAGCAGGTCTGCAGGTGTCTATCTTTCTCTCCTCCTCTCTGTCTTCCCCTCCTCTCTCCATTTCTCTCTGTCCTATCCAACAATGACAACAACAATAATAATAACTACAACAATAAAACAACAAGGGCAACAAAAGGGAATAAATAAATAAAATAAATATATATAAAAAAAAAAAGAATCCCTGTTGTGCAGGGGAGTCACTTCACAAGCAGTGAAGTATGAAAAAAAAAAAAAATAATAATAAATAGAAGAAAAATTAGCATATGATATCCATCTGCATTTCCCTTAACCCCAACATTCATTCAAGCACCAAACCTTACTCAGGGGAGTATCTCTAACGTCTGTATAATGAGGAAGATTTTATTTCTTGCAGAGCAACAGTATTCTTCTAAGAGAAAGGAAGACAGATGTTAGATATGTGGAACAATTATTTGATCAGTTACTGCCATAACAACTTTGATGGAATGAGATATATATATGACTTATATCTCAGTGAAAGCTGACCAAAGCTAAATTTGTCTTAATGTACATATAGCATTCAAACAGCAATGAAAAGTTCACAAATTACTTTGATACATTCTGGATGACTTTTTTTTCAGCTACTATGTAAGCGTCTTAATTTCTCTGGTTTTATAGGATTGGAAAAATATCCAATATAGTATCTGTAACTAGACCTTTCATTATTTAAATGTTCTTATGTTCTGATTTCCAGAACACTTTATGACATTGAAGATTGAAAAATATTAAAGTCTGAGTTATATAGTTTGGACTCTGGGTCCAGATACAAATTCATTAGTGCCAACCAACTACTAGCTCAGACTGTGAAATGATTCAGCTCTGCTAACTCCACTGTTATCTGTATTTGGCAAATGAGCCACCTATGGTGTCAGATGACTTTCACATGGCCACATGCTGGTCATGGAAGAATACACTTAATGCCAAGTCACTGCATAATGGCTTTTGAAAATGCTATACAAAGACTAGTGGGGTTTAAAAATCAAATGATGTTTGAAACTCAAGGAATAAACCTCCAAATAGACACAGTGCTTTCTTTCTAACTTTGTTTCTGTTGGAACATTATTCCCACAATCAGGTGAATAACTATAACTCTCTGTTGTAATTATCCACACAGTTGTGTGCATCTAAACAGTCTGATGCCTATTTTTCAGCCCAAGATTTCTCATCTGTGATATTAAACACAGTTTGCTTGTTAAAGATAATTCAGTTTTCTTCACACACACACAAAAAAAACACCTTACTTTTATTGTTCAATTAATATCATGCTTGATTTTTTTTTTTCTCATTGGAGAACATGTTTCCCCAGGCATGCAGAAATCAAATATGTTATTTTCTCCTTTGCTGGGTTGATTGATTTTTCTGATTCTTTTTTACTGATTGTAAGAAGTGTTGTTGCCTCCCTAGTAAAACTAAACATAACTTTGGGTCATGAAACTAGGAAAATGTTTCCATGGGTACTTTTTGTGACATTATAAACAACTGAATTAAAATATACAGAGTGGAGAGATAGTATAATGGCTATTCAAAGGGTTTTCATGCCTGAATCTTTGATTTTCCAGAATAATTCCCAATACCACCATAAGCCAGAGCTAAGTAGTACTCTGAATGGATATATGTAATATGTCCTATGTAATATATATATGTGTCCTATGCAATATATATATACAGAGTTCCCAGGTTTATCCCCAGCACCACCATAATCTCTCAAGCTAGTATTTTTTAGTATACATGTAGGAAAAGTCTTCTGATTGCATCTCTTTAAACTCTTATAGTACTGGAATCCTCTTTAGAATGTGCTCTTTCAATGTTTTTATAAAAATAATTTTATTTATTTACTATTGTATAAAGACAGAGATTAATTGAGAGGGGATGGGGAGATAAAAAGAGAGACAGAGGCCCAAAGGAAAAAGGAGGCTGGCTGTCTTCAATAAACACTACAATCATTTATCTGGAACATGAAAACACCTAGAATTGCCAAAACCATCTTAAGGAAAAGAAACAGAAATGGAGGCATTACACTCCCAGACCTTAAACTATATTATAAAACCATCATCATCATCAAAACAGCATGGTACTGGAACAAAAATAGGCACACAGACCAGTGGAACAGAATTGAAAGCCCAGAAATAAATCCCCACACCTATGGACATCTAATCTTTGATAAAGAGGCCCAAAGCATTAAATGGAAAAAGGAGGCTCTCTTCAATAAAAGGTGCTGGGAAAACTGGGTTGTAACATGCAGAAGAATGAAATTGAACCACTTTATCTCACCAGAAACAAAAATCAACTCCAAATGGATCAAAGACCTAGATGTCAGACCAGAAACAATCAAATACTTAGAGGAAAACATTGGTAAAACACTTTCCCACCTACACCTCAAGGACATCTTTGATGAATCAAACCCAATTGCAAGGAAGACTAAAGCAGAAACAAACCAATGGGACTACATCAAATTGAAAATCTTCTGCACATCCAAAGAAACTATTAAACAAACAGAGAGACCCCTCACAGAATGGGAGAAGATCTTCACATGCCAGACATCAGACAAGAAACTTATCATCAAAATATATAAAGAGCTCAGCAAACTTAGCACCAAAAAAGCAAATGACCCCATCCAAAAATGGGCAGAGGATATGAACAAAATATTCACTACAGAGGAGATCCAAAAGGCTAACAAACATATGAAAAACTGCTCTAGGTCACTGATTGTCAGAGAAATGCAAATTAAGACAACACTAAGATACCACCTCACTCCTGTAAGAATGGCATACATCAAAAAGGACAGCAGCAACAAATGCTGGAGAGGTTGTGGGGACAGAGGAATCCTTTTACATTGCTGGTGGGAATGTAAATTGGTACAGCTTCTGTGGAGAGCAGTCTGGAGAACTCTCAGAAGGCTAGACGTGGACCTTCCATATGATCCAGTAATTCCTCTCCTGGGGTTATACCCCAAGGACTCCATAACACCCAACCAAAAAGAGATGTGTACTCCTATGTTCATAGCAGCACAATTCATAATAGCTAAAACCTGGAAGCAACCCAGGTGCCCAACAACAGATGAGTGGCTGAGAAAGCTGTGGTATATATACACAATGGAATACTATACAGCTATCAAGAACAATGAACCCACCTTCTCTGACCCATCTTGGACAGAGCTAGAAGGAATTATGTTAAGTGAGCTAAGTAAGAAAGATAAAGATGAGTATGGGATGATCTCACTCATCAACAGAAGTTGAGTAAGAAGATATGAAAGGGAAACTAAAAGCAGGACCTGACCAAATTATAAGTAGGGCACCAAAGTGAAAACCCTGTGGTGAGGGGTAGACATTCAGCTTCCTGGGCCAGTGGGGGGTGGGAGTGGGTGGGGGGGATGGGTCACAGTCTTTTGGTGGTGGGAATGGTGTTTATGTACACTTCTAGTAAAATGTAAATATTATATAAAATGTCATATAAATCACTAGTTAATTTATAAGAGAGGGGGAAAAATTAATTGTATGTCTGGAAGTTTTTCAAAACACAAACTGAATCTTTTCAATATATAGGCTGTGTAATTGATATGCAGACTCTCTCAAAAGCCTAGACCAAGTAAATCAGAAGCAACCAATAGCACAGCTATATACAAGATACTGGGTACTGTACAGCAAACCCTAACAAAAGGACATTTCAAAGTTAACCCAATTACCAAATAATGTGATGATAACATTGACTATCGATTATCTTTTTGAACCCTAAGAGAGCAGGAACCTCACATCTCCACTATAGAGCCTCTACTTCCCCCAGTCCTGGAACCCTTGGATAGGGCCCACTTTCCCGTATGCCTCTCCCAATCCATATCAAATAATATTGCATCCGCCGATCACAACTTAATCAATGCAACGATGGCCACCTCAACATGCTTCACTTCAGACTGTGTCCAGAGACTTCACATGTGGAATGACAACCCTTCAGCTTCATTACTTGGGTGAGACCTTTCCTTTCATAGTATACTCTAATTCCATCTCAGGTGGTTCACTTTCTAACAAAGTCCCATAACCTAGATATACACCAGTTTCTGTGAGAGAGAGCTTATGTTCACACGTATCCATAAACTACTGCAAAATATATACCTGAAAGCAGAAGTACACTAGAGTTTGCAGTGAGTAACCCCCTAACACTTCCTCTCCACTATTCCAAGTTTTGGGTCCATGATTGCTCAACAATTTGTTTGGCTTTGTATGTTAACTCTCTTTTCAGTCACCAGGTTCCAGATGTCATCAGGATGCCGGCCAGGCTTCCCTGGACTGAAGACCCCACCAATGTGTCCTGGAGTTCTGCTTCCCCAGAGCCCCACCCTACTAGGGAAAGAGAGAGGCAGACTGGGAGCATGGACCGACCAGTCAACGCCCATGTTCAGCGGGGAAGCAATTACAGAAGCCAGATCTTCCACCTTCTGCAACCCACAATGACCCTGGGTCCATGCTCCTGGAGAGATAGAGAATGGGAAAGCTATCTGGGGAGGGGGTGGGATATGGAGATTGGGTGGTGGGAATTGTGTGGAATTGTACCCCTCCTACCATATGGTTTTGTTAATTAATCCTTTCTTAAATAAAAAATATAATAAAGAGAGACGGAGAGACACCTGAAGCCCTTCTTCACCACTCATGAAGCTTTCCCCCTGCAGGTGGGGACCAAGGGCTTGAACCTGGGTCCTTTTGCACTATTATGTGAGCATTTAACCAGGTGTGCCATTGCCCGGTCCCTGCTCTCTTTCAATGTTGACCATCCCAATGTGATACCTGACATCCTGCAATGACACTAGTTAAGAGGAGAGGCAAGATTCCTATAGAATAAGTTGGGCTTGGAGCTGGCTCACCTATTAGGGGCACTTTACCATGTGTGAGGAATCTTATTTGATTCCTCAGAACTATGTGAGAATACCATAAGGGTAAGTCCTATGCGATCTTTTTCTTTGTATCTCTTCTCTTCCCTCTCCATCTCTTTCTATTCTGAGTTCAAAGAGGCTACTGAGTATTATTGCACTGAGCAGGTGGAAAGCCTTAGTGGGAAAAGAGTATGGTCTGATTTGAGTGTTTTTCCTCATCTGACAAAATAAAAACTAAGATCATTTAGAAACGATAGATTGCATTGATGAAATGAGCCAATTACTTTTTCTGATACCACCAGCTGTATCATCCAAAACCACATGTGAACGAGGATCTATAGAGGGGTGCTGCGCTGATCTGTAGGAAATACAGAGTAAATAAATTCTGTCCACTTCATGCCAGCCTTGCACTCTGTAAAGCACGGGTAACTCTACAAAGAAAATACAGATTGATGAGATATAACTCTAATGTTGAAGAGACAAAGGGTGGGATCTAGGACTCTGCATGTTGAACATGCATGGCCTTCTATTGATTTATTATTTCACTTGATCTTTGCCACCACGTTTACCACTGGAGCTTGGTGCCTGGATTGCTAATCCACTGCTGCTCTTTTTTATTTTTTATTTTGTTTTACAGAGTGTGAAAGATAGAGAGTTATAAAAACGCAAAGAGAGGGAGAGGGAGAGAAAGAAGAGACAGTTGTAGCATTGCAACACTACTCAGGATTCTTCCTGCAGATGAGGGCCAGCGATTTGAACTCCAGTTCATTGAGCATGTTGACATGTACATGTTACCCATTGCCAACACTTCACCTCCCAAGCAAGTCCTTCTTCAATAATTGTTCCTTAAACCACACATAATAATATACTTTTTTTGCCACCAGGTTAGAGCTGGGGCTCAGAGCTAGTACTATAAATTCACTGCTACTGGTAGCCATTTATTATTATCATCTTTATTCAGTAGGACAGTAAGGAATTGAGAAAGAAGAAGAGAGGGAGATAAACAGGGATAAAGAAGAGGAGATAGACACCGGCAGACTTACTTCATCACTCATGAAGCTTCCCCCCTGCAGGTTGGGAGCCAGGGCTTGAACCTGGGTCCTTGTGTATGGTAACATGTGCTTAAACAGGTGCACCATCACTCATCGGCTCCCACGCACTGCATTTTAATTGCTTGTTGTATTGTAATTTGTTGATTTCCTTCCTGTAATTTCAATTCATCTACATTTCTCATGAAATCTGTCAAGTTACACTAATAGTCCTATATAATTATATACAATTATACATATGGATAGATGGTAGATTTGATAAAATGTTTCTTCTTACATTTACAGAAAAATATTGCAGTGGATGGTGGGTAGTGGTGTATCAGGTAGAGTGTATAAGTTACAACATACATGGGCACCAGTTCAAGCCTCCATTTTCAGAGGGGAAGCTTCAGGTGCAGTGAAATAGTGCTTCAGGTCTCTCTTTTTCTTGTACCTCCTCTATCTCCCTCCTTTTTTTCAATTTATCTGTATCTTTATGCAAAATAAATAAAATTTTAAAAGTGATTTTTGTGTTATTTTATTTATTTTTATTCCAAGGAATGATGATGCCATAGCAAAAGGTTTGAACATGTGATGGCTGTCATTTTGAAGTTTTACATTTTACATCTAATAGACCCTGTGCTTGGAGAAGGACATACAGACCAGATGGTGGTACACCTGGCTGAGCACAGATGTTATAATGTACAACAGGTTCAAGCTCCCAGTCCCCATCTGTAGGGGAAAGTTTCACAAGTAGTGAATCAGGGCTGCAGGTGCCTCTCTTTCTCTTCCTTTCTCTGTCTCTCTATTCTTCTCAATTCCTGACTATATCTATCCAATAACAGTAACTCAGATATTAAAAAAAAATTGAAACAACTGGAAAATTGCTCAAGATAGTGGAGTCCATATATAGCAAACTTACAGCCAACATCATACTCAATGGACAGAATCTGAAAGCATTCACACACATATTGGGAGCTAGACAGGGCTGTCTGTTATCACCATTACTCTTAACATAGTATTGGAAGTTCTTGCCATAGCAATCAGGCAAGAGAAAGAAATCAAAGGAATACAGATTGAAAGGGAAGAAGTCAAGCTCTCACTATTTGCAGATGATATGATAGTATACATAGAAAAACCTAAAGAATCAAGCAGAAAACTAGTGGAAATTATTAGACAATATAGCAAGGTGTCAGGCTAATAAAATCAATGTACAAAAATCAGTGGCATTTCTTTATGCAAACACTAAATCTCAAGAAGAGGATATCCGGAAATCACTCCCATTCACTGTTGCAACAAAATCAATAAAATACCTAGGAATAAACCTGATCAAAGAAGTGAAAGACGGGAGTCGGGCTGTAGCGCAGCGGGTTAAGCGCAGGTGGCGCAAAGCACAAGGACCGGCATAAGGATCCCGGTTCGAACCCCGGCTCCCCACCTGCAGAGGAGTCGCTTCACAGGCGGTGAAGCAGGTCTGCAGGTGTCTATCTTTCTCTCCCCCTCTCTGTCTTCCCCTCCTCTCTCCATTTCTCTCTGTCCTATCCAACAACGACGACAACAACAACAATAACTACAACAATAAAAAAAACAACAAGGGCAACAAAAGGGAATAAATAAATAAAATAAAATATTAAAAAAAAAAAGAAGTGGAAGACTTGTATACTGAAAACTATGTGTCAGTACTCAAGGAAATAGAAAATTATACCAAGAAATGGAAAGACATCCCATGCTCATAGATTGGAAAAATTAATATCATCAAAATGAATATTCTCCCCAGAGCCATATACAAATTTAATAGGATGCTCATCAAAGTTCCACCAAGCTTCTTTAAGAGAACAGAACAAAAATTAGAATAATTTATCTGGAACCAGAAAACACCTAGAATTGCCAAAACAATACTGAGGAAAAGAAACAGAAACAGAAGCATCACATTCACTGATCTCAACTATATTATAAAACCGTCATCATCAAAACAGCCTGGTGCTGGAACAAAAACAAGCAAACAGACCAGTGGAACAGAATTGAAAACCCAGAAATAAACCCCTACACCTATGGACATCGAATCTTTTGATAACTATTAAATGGAGATAGGAAGCTGTCTTCAATAAATGGTTCATGGAAAACGGTTGAAACAAAAAAGCAAATGATCCCATCCAAAAATGGGCAGAGGATATGAACAGAACATTCACCTCAGAGGAGATCCAAAAGGCTAACAAACATATGAAGAATTGCTCCAGGTCGCTGATTGTCAGAGAAATGCAAATTAAGACAACAGTGAGATACCACCTCACCCCTGTGAGAATGGCATACATCAAAAAGGACATTTGCTACTCATTTGTTGTTGGACACCTGGGTTGCTTCCAGGTTTGCGCTATTATAAATTGTGCTTCTAAGAACATATGTGTACACAGATCATTTTGGATGGGTATGTTGGGTTCCTTAGGAAATATCCCCAGGAGAGGAATTGCAGAATCATAGGGTAGGTCCATTTATAGCCTTCTGAGAGCTCTCCACAGAGGTTGGACCAACTGACATTCCTACCAGCAGTGCAGAAGGGTTTCTTTGTCCCCACAACCTCTCCAGCATTCTCACAGGAGTGAAGTGGTATCTCATTGTTGTCTTTATTTGCATTTCTCTGACAATCAAAGACTTGGAACATTTTTTCCTGTGTTTCTCGGCCTTTTGGATCTCTTCTGTGCTGAATATTCTGTCCATGTCCTTTTCCCATTTTTGGATGGGTTATTTGTTTTCTTGTTGTTGAGTTTGGTAAGCTCTTTATATATTTTAGTTATTAAACTTTTGTGTGATATATTGCATGTAAAGATCTTCTCCCATTCTTTGAGGGGTCTCTTGGTTTGGGTGGTGGTTTCTTTTGCTGTGCAGAAACTTTTTAATTTGATGTAGTCCCATAGGCTTATACTTTCCTTAGTCTTCTTTGTAATTGGATTTGTTTCATTGAAGATGTCTTTAAAATTTATGTGGAAAAGAGTGCTGTCAATATTTCCCTCTAAGTGTCTGATAGTTTATTGTCTGACAGTCAAGTCCTTGATCCACTTGGAATTTACTTTTGTATTTGGTGAAATATAGTGGTTCAGTTTCATTCTTCTGAATGTTTCAACCCATTTTTTTTCCAACACCATTTATTGAAGAGACTCTGCTTTCCACACTTAATAGTCTGGGCATCTTTGTCAAAGAATAGATGTCCATAGGTGTGGGGGCTTACTTCCAGGCCCTCAATTTTATTCCACTGCTCAGTGTGTCTATTCATGTTCCATTACCAAGCAGTTTTGATTACAATGACAGTGGCCCTATAATACAATTTGAGATCTGGGAGTGTATGCCTCCAGTTATGTTATTTCTTCTCAAAATTGTTTCGGCAATTCTAGGTCTTTTCTAGTTCCAGATATACATTTGTAGAATTTGTTCTATTCTCCTAAAAAATGTGGTTGGGATCTTGATGGGGATAGCATTAAATTTTTAGATGGTTCTGGGTAGTATATTCATTTTGATGATGTTACTTCTTCCAACCCATGAACATGGAATATCTTTCCACTTCTTTGTGTCTTTTTCAATTTCCTTGAGTACTGACTCATAATTTTGAGTAAACATGTCTTTCACTTCTTTGGTTAGGTTTATTCCTAGATATTTGATTGTTTTTGTTGCTATAGTAAAAGGAATTGATTTCTGGATTTCAACTTCTTCTAATTTACTGTTTGCATAGAGGAATGCCACTGACTTTTGAATGTTAATTTTGTAGCATGACACCCTCTCTCAGTACCCTTCAAATTACTGATCACTCTTGCCTAGATTGAGTTGTGTCTAAGTAAGGTAATTAAAGGGTTCATAGCTGTGGAAATTGACAGTTGTTTCAATGTTATTTTAATCCCTGAGTTGGAGCACAGTGGCTTAATAGCCTCTTAATTTTTTTTTTCCCTGTAGACTGTGGGAGCCTGAGGGCTTTTAAACTATAAGTAGACTTCTTAGCTTAATCACTGACTCCTGACCAAGAGATAAAGCAGGGCAGGGCAGAGATAATCCAGTGGTTATGCAAAGAGACACTCACAGACCCACTGCTAGGCCACTGAGTTGTAGATCTTCTCCTTAGTTTCCTGGTTAGTTTTCTGTCCCGTGGTGTCAGCACAGGGCCTCCCCCTGCTGCTACAGCCTCTGAGGGCAGTAGCAATGGAGACTCACATTTGCATTTGTTTAGTATTAGAGGAGCCCTCTCCTCCCTTTAGTGGTCTTTTTTGTTGTTGAAACAGACTGGAAGTGGTGTCACAACTGGTAAACTGCAGGATTTTTACCAGCCACTTAATCTCTCCCTTGGCTCCTCCCTGTCCAAGAGCCACACCTATTTGCACTCATTGGTGATTTGGTAGGTTCCTGAAGTCATTCTAGTCCTGCTTTGTTGTGGTCCCAGATGATCTCCTTTGGTATTCCTAGTTGTCCTGAGAGAGGAGAGGAGAGAATCACAGTTGCTGCTGTTCCTTGGCCCCACCTCTGGAAGTCCATAAATAGTTAAATTATTATTTCACATTTGAGACTCTCTAGATTTTTTAATTTTCTTTTTGATAGAGGAAAAATGACTCCAGGAAAACTTCTGAAGTTGCTTTCAGGCTTATTTTTTCCCTTTTCCCTATTGTTTTACTGCCTTCCATTCTTTCTCTGTTTCTTCTCAAAAAGTATTTCTTAGGTAGATTTTTAATAAGCTATTGCATACTGATATTAAGATATTGCTCTCTCCTTCACATCCCCTCCATATATATATATGAATATATATATTATCTTAATATCAGTATATATAATATAACATATATATTATATATACTGTATAATATATATATATATTCTGTATAATATTCAGTATAATATATATATATTCTGTATAATATTCAGTATAATATATATATATTCTGTATCTGCATATGTGAGGGAGGGAAGGAAGGAGGGAGAGAGAGAGAGAGAGAGAGAGAGAGAGAGAGAGACTGGCTACATCACTGAAACTTCCTTTAATGCAGTGGGGTCAGGCTAGAACCTGGATTATACACATAGCAAAGCAGTGTGTTATCCAAGTCAGCTATTTCACCGGCCCTGAAACACTACTACTTCTTTATTATTATTTACTTTTTTATTGGTTTAATATTTATTAACAAGACCATAGCATAGAGGGTACAATTCCCACTACCAGAGTTTCATTTCCCATCCCCTCCATTGGAAGTTTTCCTGTTCTTCATCCCTCTGGGAGCATGGATCAAGCATCATTATAGGGTTCAGAAGTGGGAGGTCTGGCTTCTGTAATTGCTTCTCTGCTGGACATGGGCATTAGCAGGTAAATCCATACTCCCAGCCTGTCTCTATTTTTCCATAGTGGGGCAGGGGTCTGGAGAGGTGGGGTTACAGGGTACATTGGTGAGGCCATCTGTACAGTGAAGTCATGTTGGCAGCAACTTTGTAGCTGACAAAACATTAAGATATAAAGCACTAGGGGATTCGACTTCCAGAGGTGGAGCTACAAGCGGTAGATTGCTTTCTCTCCTCTCCTCTCCTCTCCCGGATGAACTAGGAATACCAAAGGAGACCACCTGGGACCGAAACAAGACAGGACTAGAATGACCACAGGAACCCAGTAAATCACCGAATCTGGAGCAGCGACAGGAAGGGACACCAGGGGACAGAGATCTAACCAGGAAACTCAGAAGACATATACCTCGGTGGCATAGCTGAGGGGCTGTGAAAGTCTCTTTGCATAACCACTGGATTATCTCTGCCACACCCTACTTTATCTCTTGGTCAGGAGTCAGTGATTAAGCTAAGAAGCCTAATGATAGTTTTAAAGCCCTCAGGCTCCCATAGCCTACAGGGAAGGAAAAAAAGTAAAAAAGAAAAAAGAGGCTTTTAAACCACTGAACTCCAACTCAGGGATTGAAATAACTGTTAACTTCCACCACTGTGAACCCTTTAATTAACTTACTTAGATACAAGTCAATCCAGGCAATAGTGATCAATACTTTGAAAAGTACTGATAAAGGGAACTCATAATATAATATATAAAATGGTTAAAACAACAAGAAAAAATATTGGAGAATCAAACCAGGACAAGAGTCCAGCTAAAAGTCCTCCAGAGGGTGAAGCACAAAATAACAAGTTCAACAGCTAAGGAAATAATAACAGGAGTGAGTAAAGAATTTGAAAAAATTATAATCAGAAATGCAGGAACAACAAATGAGAATATGGAAGAAAATACTAGTTATCTCATGGTTATTAGAGAGCTGAAAGCTGAAATCACTGAACTAAGAATGCAACTAGCTGAACAAGCTAAAACAGTATCAGAGCAAGGCAACAAAATAGATGAACTCCAGAAAACAGTAGAGGGAAGAGAGAATAGAATCTATGAGGCTGAAGACAGAATTAGCAAGATTGAGGATGAATTAGAGACAACTAAAAAAGAAGTAAGAGATCTCAAAAAGAGATTAAGAGATGCTGAAAACAACAACAGAGTCCTATGGGATGACTTCAAAAGAAACAATATACGCATTATTGGCATACCAGAGGAAGAAAGAGAAGGAGAGGAAGAAAGCATTTTCCAGGCCATAGTAGCTGAAAAATTCTGTAGTCTAGACAACATCAAAGACATAAAGATTCAAGAAGCCCAGAGGGTCCCAAACAGAATTAACCCAGACCTAAAGACACCAAGACATATCATACTTAGAATGGAAAGGAATAAGGATAAAGAAAGGATCCTGAAGGCTGCAAGAGAAAAACAAAGAGTCACCTACAAAGGAAAACCCATAAGATTAGCAGCAGACTTCTCCATACAAACACTACAGGCCAGAAGAGAATGGCAAGATATCTATCGAGTGCTCAATGAGAAAGGCTTTCAGCCAAGAATACTATATCCTGCTAGATTGTCATTCAGACTAGATGGAAGCATCAAAACCTTCTCAGACAAGCAACAGTTGAAGGAATCAACCATCACCAAGCCTGCCCTGAAAGAAGTTCTGAAAGATCTCCTATAAACAACCAGACCACCACATATATATCAAAACACTCTAAAACTCTACAAGAATGGTGTTAAAATATCTTCAATCTTTGATATCAATAAATGTCAATGGCCTGAATTCACCTATTAAAAGACACAGAGTAGGAAGATGGATCAGAAAACACAACCCAACAATATTCTGTCTACAGGAAACCCACCTAACTCAACAAGACAAACACAGACTTAAAGTGAAAGGATGGAAAACTATCATACAAGCCAATGGCCCACAAAAAGGGGCAGGAACAGCTATTCTCATATCTGACATGATAGACATTAAAATAGATAAGATTAGAAAAGATAGGAATGGACACTACTTAATGCTCAGAGGATCAGTCAATCAAGAGGACTTAACAATTATTAATATCTATGCACCCAATGAGAAGCCATCTAAATACATCAAACTTCTACTGAAAGAGCTACAGCAATATATTAACAGTAACACAATCGTTGTAGGGGACTTCAACACCCCACTCTCTCAACTTGACAGATCATCCAGGCAGAAAATCAATAAAGACATAAGGGAGCTAAATGAAGAGATAGATAAAATAGAACTATTGGACATTTTCAGAGTCATTCATCCCAAGAAACTGGAATACACATTTTATTCAAATACACATGCGTCATTCTCAAGGATAGACCATATATTAGGCCACGAAGACAGCATCAGCCAATTCAAGAGCATTGAAATCATCCCAAGCATCTTCTCAGACCACAGTGGAATTAAACTAACACTTAACAATCAACAAAATATTAATAACAGTACCAAAATGTGGAAGCTCAACAGTACACTTCTTAACAACTTCTGGGTCAAAGAGGAAATCAAGGAAGAAATCAAAATTTTTCGAGAGTTCAATAAAAATAAAGACACAAGCTATCAAAATATTTGGGACACAGCTAAAGCAGTCCTAAGAGGGAAGTTCAAAGCTATACAAGCACACATTATGAAACAAGAAAAAGCACAAATAAACAGCCTGATTGCACATCTTAAAGACCTAGAAGAGGAAGAACAAAGGAACCCTAAAGCAACCAGAAGGACAGAAATCACTAAAGTTAGGGCAGAAATAAATAACATTGAGAATAGGAAAACCATACAAAAGATCAACGAAAGTAAATGTTGGTTCTTCAAAAGAGTAAACAAAATCGACAAACCTTTAGCCAGACTCACAAAACGAAAAAGGGAGAAGACCCAAATAAATCGGATAGTAAATGAAAGAGGAGATATCACAACAGACACCGCAGAAATTCAACATATCATGCGAGGCTTCTATGAACAACTGTATGCCACCAAGCTAGAGAACCTAGAAGAAATGGACGATTTCCTAGATACCTACCAACTTCCAAAACTAAGTAAAGAGGAAGTGGATAACATGAACAGGCCTATCACAGCTAATGAAATTGAAACAGTTATCAAAAATCTCCCCAAAAATAAAAGTCCTGGACCAGATGGTTTTACAAATGAATTCTACAAAACTTTCAAAGAAAAACTAATACCTCTACTTTTAAAAGTCTTCCAGATGACTGAAGACTCTGGAATACTCCCTGCCAGCTTCTATGAAGCCAACATCACTCTGATACCAAAAGCAGACAGGGACACAACCAAAAAAGAAAACTACAGACCAATATCTCTGATGAACATAGATGCGAAAATATTGAACAAAATTCTAGCCAACCGGATACAGCAGTATATCAAAAAGATTATTCATCATGAACAAGTGGGGTTTATCCCAGGCATGCAAGGTTCGTTTAATATACGTAAATCAATCAGTGTGATCCACCACATCAACAAAAGCAAGACCAAAAACCACCTGGTCATATCAATAGATGCAAGGAAAGCCTTTGACAAAATAAAACATCCCTTTATGATCAAAACACTACAAAAAATGGGAATAGATGCAAAATTCCTGAGGATAGTGGAGTCTATATATAGCAAACCTACAGCCAACATCATACTCAATGGTGAAAAACTGGAAGCATTTCCACTCAGATCAGGTACTAGACAGGGCTGCCCACTATCACCATTACTATTCAACATAGTGTTGGAAGTTCTTGCCATAGCAATCAGGCAGGAGCAAGGAATTAAAGGGATACAGACTGGAAGAGAAGAAGTCAAACTCTCCTTATTTGTAGATTGTTGTTGAGGTGGTCTTGTGTCGGGCTGTACCGCGGAGAAGAGAGCGGACGTCCAGAGCAAAGGGGTACACAAATCTTTATTATAGGATGGGGGGGGGGTTGGTTCAGACCACGCGGAGCCAGCCTGCAATGGCCGACCACGGGCGGGGGGAGCAGGGAGCGAGACCTCAGAGAGGGAGAGCCGAGAGCCCAGAGAGAGAGAGGGGAGGGGTGAGGGGGCTTTTTATTGGGCGACAACCAGGGGTGACGTGTAGGGCCAGGATTGGTTGAAAGGGGGCACTCTAGGATTTAGCGGGGCATAGAAAAACCTGGGGGCGGAGACTGCATCATAATAAGTCCTCAGCAACATCTCCTCCTATCCCTTTATATCTAAATGGACACAGTAAAGAAAAATGGAGCAGGCTTAAATGTTTTAGAGGAATGCCATGCTCAGGTGGGAAGATGTAGGACTTTCTGTGGAGGAGGGAAGGCTTAAATGGCTGCCAACCTTGTGAGATTTAAACGTCCTCCTGTGCTCAACCCCTCTTTAGAGAGAGAGACTTACCTGGAGAGACTCATCTCATAGGTTTAAGCGCAGCCTGCTCAACCATCTCTTCACAGTATCTCTACATCTTTTCTATCTTTCTATCTAGTAATTGCATAAGATGTACAAAGTCTATAAAAGACTATCATGGGGCAGAAACCTTTTGGGCATAAGCCTAAATGACATAACAAAATAGGAAGGGACACGAAGGGGAGAAGTAAAAGTCAGTGTGGTGTGAAGGGAAGGATTGGTGTGTAAAGGAACATTCCCTGCTTGGGTGGGGAAAGGGGCAAGGGTACATAATGAGGGGGAGGCGGGAGGCATGACCCACCAAACAGAGGGGCTATTTGGCATTGTATAGTCCTCAAGGCAACAGTCTGTAAAGTCTATGAATTACTCAGGATCAGTCTATGAAAAACCAGCAGCGTGAAGGGAAATAAGCTGCTTCAAAATTGTGTAAAATGCATATAGGGTATGTCAGAAAGTCCGATACAAGTCTCAGTCCGAAGTAGATGACTAGGGGAAGAATTGGCAGGGGATGCAACGCTGCATGAGGGAGGTCAGCCGCTGGAATGTTGCTCTTTTGTAGATAGCTAGCTGGAACTGCCAACACGTAACAAGCAGGTCAGAAGCAGGAACGGTAACCAGGCATGAAGAAAGTTCTGTCCTTGGAATTCGTGTATCAGGTTCTTCAGATCACGTTGAGTGACATCTAGGGTTTCGGGGGGTGTGCCACGGTAGTCGTGCCATCTAGTGAGTGACGTCAGGGTGTGCAGGGGTTCAGATGGTTTTTCCGGGATTCCTGTGAAAGAAACACAAACAATCTGCTTCTCGTGGTTAATTTGAACTGGTAACAAGTTATAGGTTTGTTATAGTTGATACCTCGATGATTATAATTGGTTTAGAATCTCTTTATGATTTATTAAAAGGTCATCTAATGTTACCTCCTATAGCAGCCTCTACCGTAGGATCTTGAGACCAATTTTAGCTAAAATATGTATTTTAAACAGACTCAAATTGCTTAGAGAGTTAACGCATATTCGTGACAATGATTTTAACGTTTACAGTGCCAGATTGATGCCAGATCTGTTGTGGATTAATTTCCACAAGATAGTTTACAGGGCACCTTTGGGGGCACTTCAAAGGTGTCCTGTATATAAAATTTATATAGTTTAGTTTTGGGAATGAATAGTCACGTTGAACATTTAGACTTTTACCTAAATAGTAAGTTACCTTAACAATTAATTTTTACCTTGTCTGGTAAAAGTGTAGCTGTAGGGTTACACTTCTGACCGTTAAGTTAGTGTTACCAAACTTGAGACATACCCATAAACATTTAGTTATAACAAACTGGAGGAAAAAGAACTTTTGTTATAAAAACACATTATTTAAAAACAATTTTAAATCTGTCATTAGTCACACAGTTTAAGACTAAACACTTACATATATACCAAAACTATATATAAAATTCAAAAGAGGGAGAAAGAAAAAAAAAATTTTGGAATGTTTCTGGACGTCTCCAGAAACTTTGGCTGCGTCCAGCATTTTTATATAAGGCCAGTTACCTTTTAGAGTACTCCAAGCAGATGGGTTATGCAAAAAAAAAAAGAAAAAAAATTTTGTCATTTAACACACTCACTCACAAAAACAACTGGCCAGTTATAACATAAGACATACAGGGAAAGGGTAGGAGAGAGGTCTCTGTGAGCCAGATTTTGCAGGTTCTGCCATGTCGTCTTACGGGTCCTGGGATGTATCCTGCATCTGGTCCTCTTGTAGTATTTCTTGTTCTTCAGGAATAACAGCGCCGTCCTGCGGGTATTGTCGGACATGGCGGGCAGGAACCCAGACAGGTTTAGAGAAATTTTGAGGGAAAATGCATGCGAAACCCCTTCCCATGGTCAATAATGGGTCAGGCCCTTTCCAAACTTTATCGAGTGGGTCTCTCCATTTCACCTTAATAGATGGGAGGGTAGATGGTGTTTGCCAGTGAAGAATAATAGGGGGTAAGGCTGAGTTATTGTAAATATTAAAGAGATTTAACGTAGTTAAGGCTTTTGCTAGCTGGATATTGGGGGGATATGTTCCTCCTTTATCTTTATTTAGTTGAGCCTTCAGTGTTTGATGGGCCCTCTTGACAATGCCTTGTCCCTGTGGATTGTAGGGAATGCCCGTGGTATGAGTAATATTCCAGAGGGAACAAAAATCTTTAAATTGTTTGCTTGAAAACATAGGTGCATTGTCTGTTTTCAAAAGTAATGGGACCCGCATAACGGCAAAACAAGAGAGCATATGGCTTACAAGCTTTTTAGCACTTTCTCCTGTCTGAGCTGTAGCCCACATAAATTTAGAAAAGGTATCAATTGAGACAAACACATATTTTTGTTTGCCAAAGTTTGGTATGTGGGTGACATCAATTTGCCAAATAGCATTAGCTTTTAAACCTCGGGGGTTAACCCCAAGGGTCTGGATAGCAGGTGTCTTTATGAGACTTGCACAAGAAGAGCATGTAGCAAGGATATGTTTTAACTGTGGTACAGGAACATCAGGGAATCGAGCTTGAAGGCCTTTAAGATTAACATGGGTTAGAGAGTGAAAATTAGCAGGATCAGAGACAGAGACTGGGAAAGTTCCTGTGGAGGCAAGGCGGTCAACTGCGGCATTCCCTTCAGACAGGGAACCAGGAAGAGGGCTGTGGGAACGAAGGTGTTGAATATACAGTGGTTGGGTTCAAGAACAGAGCATAGAGGCGATTTGAATCAAGAGAGGGGAAAGTGGGTTGTCATAAATTTTCACATACGAACGAGCAAGCCATGGAAGTAAGTTTAACAGTATACACACTGTCAGAAAAAAGGTTGAAGGATTCTGGTACAGCTTTTAGTGCAAGAAAAACAGCATAAAGTTCTTTGTACTGAGGGGAATTATCAGGAATCTCAGTAAAGAGAGGTTTAGGAGATTGTTTGTCTGGGTAATATATAAGGGCAGCAGCTCCCCTTTTTCCGCCATCAGTAAAGATTGTAGGAGCAGAGGGAATGGGATCCCGAGAGAAAAGTTTAGGTGCTAGTAGAGGCAGAAGAGGTAAAGAAGCTATCAATTTATTAGAAGGAAAATGGTTATCTATTTGTCCTGGAAACCCCACGAAGCTTATGGCAAAGCGGGAATGATGGCGTATAAGCCACTCTGTATCTGTGAGAGAAAAGGGCAGAATGATTAAATCCGGTTCTTTCCCTAAGACCTGCACAGACCTATTTCTCCCTTGGCGAACCATGAATGCTAACGCATCTATCTCAGTGAGGAGTCTTGGAGCTCCTCCTACTGGCGTGTGAAGCCATTCGAGAACCCCATGGTCTTGCCACAGTGCCCCTACTACTGTGGGGGTGGAGTTGAAGATTAGAAGGTTTACCGGAGAGGAGGGGGAGAATCAAACAAGGTGCATGTCCTGGAGGGCCTGGTTAACCCTTTCCAGTGCCAAGGAGGCCTCAGGAGTTAACTTACGTTTTGAAGAGGGCTGTTTGTTTCCTTTCAACAGGTCAAACAGTGGTTGGAGGCAGCTTGTGGGCAGATAGAGATACTGCCTAAGCCAATTTAAATTTCCTAGAAAACTTTGTAAAGAAGCAAGAGTAAGGTTAGAAGGGAAGGTAACATTAGGTTTTAAGGGACGAATTTGCGTTAGAGAAATCTCTGAACCTAGGAAGGATATTGGAGGGATTAGCTGTATCTTCTCAGGGGCTACATTAAGGCCGCTTTTCTTTAATGCAGGAATGAGAAAATCACATAAGGCATAGAGATCTGTATCTGATTTTCCCCATATTAAAATATCATCTGTATAATGAAAAATATTAAGGCCCTTATGAATATATGGGACAAGGGCAGATTTAACAGCCTCCTGACAAATAGTAGGACTATTGGCCATACCCTGGGGCAGCACCACCCATTCAAATCTATCAGCAGGGCTGGCATTATTAATAGACGGAACAGAGAAGGCAAAACGTTTACAATCTCGCGGATGCAAGGGGATAGAGAAAAAACAATCTTGTATATCAATAGCTATGATTAGAATTCCCGTGGGAATTGCAGAAGCAAGAGGCAAACCCCTTTGGGGGGAGCCCCAGACCTGCATGGTTTTATTTACTGCACGGAGATCTTGAAGGAGGCGCCATTTTCCTGAGCGCTTTTTAATCACAAAGACAGGAGTATTCCATGGGCTTCGAGAATGACGAATGTGTCCCAAGGACAACTGCTCTCGGACGAGCTCTTTTAAAATTTTTAGCTTATCCCTAGGTAAAGGCCACTATTCCACCCAGACAGGCTCATTAGAAAGCCAGCTTAAGCGGGGTGTTTGGCTACGAACAGTGGCATTTAGTATTGGGGGTGCTGAATAGACCTGGTATCGCGGGAATGAGTTTTACGCTCTGCAGAGGCGTCTGTGGATATCCTAACATTAAGACATTCCAGAAGATCCCTGCCCAGTAATTTGGTGCTAATATTAGCTACCAAAGGGCGGAAGTGTCCGGTAGAACCTTCTGGGTCTTCCCACATAAGCGAGTCTCGTGTGAAAAATGCTCTTGTCATCCCTCCTATTCCATGTAAACTGGGTCCAGGGATGAGTTCCCAATCTTGGGGAACCTCTTCTTGCCTTAAAATCGTCTTTGCTGCCCCCGTGTCAAACAAAAATTTAAAAGGAATATTGCCAATCTTTACTGTCATAGAAGGGTGACCTTGTTCTAAAACAGGAGTGGTCCACAAAATCTCAGGCCCCGAATTTGTACCATTCAGGGGCGAACCATCTTTATGAAATTGGGACCGACAATCTCTCTGCCAATGAAACCCCTTACGACATTTTGGACAAAAAGTACGTGGTCTCTGGCTCCCTGACTGAAAGCGGGGTTGCTCTGGCTGGAGGCGTGGTTTCCCTGACTGGAGGCGTGGTCGCAACTTATCAGGACATTGGTTATGCCAATGTCCTTGGCGACCGCACTGAAAGCAGGCCCCGTTTTGCTTACGTGGGGCAACTGCATAGACCTGTGTCATAGCGGGTGTCCCATAATTGCCTGATGTAAGTTCCTGTGTCGCGAGAATCCAATTATCTGGGTGTAGGTGTTTAAGATTAAGGCATACCTGACGGAATTGTGGTGTCATGCCTTCCCAGACAATAGAGCGCAGGAGTAGTATGCGGACGTCAGGATTATAAACCTTTCTCTCTAAGCTTCTCTTCACCCTTGAGATGAAGCTCGCCAATGACTCATCAGAGCCTTGGTGAAAAGAGTTAATGGGAGCTGATGGATCTACATCAGGTGTGGTTACCCTTTCCCATGCTTGTGTTGCACAGATGCGTACCTGTTCAAAATACCCGCTTGGAAACCTGGCTTCTGCCTGCTGAGCTCCAGATTCATAAGCTCCTGCTCCAAACAAAGCATCAGAATTCCATTCTACCTGTTTGCTACTATTTTCCTGCGATTGCCTAGAGCACTCATCGCGGAAACATGCCTGCCACTGAAGATAGAGTGGGTCTGGGAGTGCAGCACGAGCCAGTTCTTTCCAGTCTTGTGGTGTATTTAAATGCTGGTAAAAGCTTCTCAAGACGGACTTGGTCCATGGAGAGTGCATACCGTCCTTCCTGACTGCTTGCCTGAGCGTTCCAAGTTCTTTCGAGGAATATGACTGCCATGGCTGAGGGTTTTGTTTAGAAGGGGCCAAGTTTACCGGGAATGTGTGGATTTGGTCCGGTGGCGCGGGAGAGGGAGCTACAAAAGTGGAAAGTTCAGTAGAAACTGCTGTAGTGGCTGCAGGGGAGACTAAACGCATATCTACGGGGAGGGAGCTCCCGGGGTGGACTTCACATGGTTTAAAATCCTTAAATGCTGAAAAAATATCCTTTAGCTCTCGTATCTCAGCCACTAGGTCCCTTAATGGTGACGTATCAGCAGGGGGCGGGGTCAGGGACGAGGAAGCCTCAGGCGGAGCTGAAACCGCAGCAGCAGGGGCCGGGGGCGGGGTCAGGAAAATGGAAGCTGCAGGCAGGCGGAGCTGAAACCGGGACGGAAGGGGGTGGGGTCAGAGGAGGAGTGTCCGAACACGTGTGCGTGTCTGTGGGAACGGAATTCTTGGGTTTAGCCGCTGATCGCTTAGGATGTCTAAGTCTTTAAGCACATGTGATTTAACTCTCGTACCTCAGCCTCAAGGTCACTTATCCTTATGGCATACCACGTTTTACATATCTTGAAAGTGGCGAGCACAGTTAAAAAAATCCAAGGGGTAGCGAAAATTAAACCTTTTATGACAGCGGGAATCTGTCCCAGGTCAAGAGATAATGACTGGGACACCTCCTCATAAAACGAGAAATTTCCCATGGTGGAGGGAAACGCGGGGCCACAGAAGTGGGCGGATGCCACTTACCTGTGTCTGGGCGGTTTCGGAGACCTCAGGCCGGGTGTGGTGTGGGTACGGAACACGATGGGCGCCAGATGTTGTTGAGGTGGTCTGGTGTCGGGCTGCACCGCGGAGAAGAGAGCAGACGTCCAGAGCAAAGGGGTACACAAATCTTTATTATAGGATGGGGGGGGTTGGTTCAGACCACGTGGAGCCAGCCGGCAATGGCCGACCACGGGGGGGGGGAGCAGGGAGCGAGACCTCAGAGAGGGAGAGCCGAGAGCCCAGAGAGAGAGAGGGGAGTGGTGAGGGGGCTTTTTATTGGGCGACAACCAGGGGTGACGTGTAGGGCCAGGATTGGTTGAAAGGGGGCACTCTAGGATTTAGCGGGGCATAGAAAAACCTGGGGGCGGAGACTGCATCAGAATAAGTCCTCAGCAACAGTAGATGACATGATAGTATACATGGAAAAACCTAAGGAATCCAGCAAGAAGCTTTTGGAAATCATCAGGCAATACAGTAAGGTGTCAGGCTACAAAATTAACATTCAAAAGTCAGTGGCATTCCTCTATGCAAACACTAAGTTAGAAGAAATTGTAATCCAGAAATCAGTTCCTTTTTCTATAGCAACAAAAACTATAAAATATCTAGGAGTAAACCTAACCAAAGAAGTGAAAGACTTGTATACTGAAAATTATGAGTTACTACTCAAAGAAATTGAAAAAGACACAAAGAAGTGGAAAGATATTCCATGTTCATGGGTTGGAAGAATTAACATCATCAAAATGAATATACTACCCAGAGCCATCTACAAATTTAATGCTATCCCCATCAAGATTCCAAGCACATTTTTTAGGAGAAGAGAACGAATGCTACAAATGTTTATCTGGAACCAAAAAAGACCTAGAATTGCCAAAACAATCTTGAGAAAAAAGAACAGAACTGGAGGCATCACACTGCCAGATCTCAAACTGTATTATAGGGCCATTGTCATCAAAACTGCTTGGTACTGGAACATGAATAGACACACTGACCAGTGGAATAGAATTGAGAGCCCAGAAATGAGGCCCCACACGTATGGACATCTAATCTTTGACAAAGGGGCCCAGACTATTACATGGGGAAAGCAGAGTCTCTTCAACAAATGGTGTTGCAAACAATGGGTTGAAACATGCAGAAGAATGAAACTGAATCACTGTATTTCACCGAATACAAAAGTAAATTCCAAGTGGATCAAGGACTTGGATGTTAGACCAGAAACTATCAAATACTTAGAGGAAAATATTGGCAGAACTCTTTTCTGCATAAATTTTAAAGACATTTTCAATGAAACGAATCCAATTACAAAGAAGACTAAGGTAATCATAAACCTATGGGACTACATCAAATTAAAAAGCTTCTTCACAGCAAAAGAAACCACTACCCGAACCAAGAGACCCCTCACAGAATGGGAGAATATCTTTACATTTCATACATCAGATAAGAGTTTAATAACCAACATATATAAAGAGCTTGCCAGACTCAACAACAAGACAACAAATAACCCCATCCAAAAATGGGGGGAGGACTTGGACAGAATATTCACCACAGAAGAGATCCAAAAGGCCGAGAAACACATGAAAAAATGCTCCAAGTCTCTGATTGTCAGAGAAATGCAAATAAAGACAACAATGAGATATCGCTTCACTCCTGTGAGAATGTCATACATCAGAAAAGGTAACAGCAACAAATGCTGGAGAGGGTGTGGGGTCAAAGGAACCCTCCTGCACTGCTGGTGGGAATGTAAATTGGTCCAATCTCTTTGGAGAACTGTCTCGTGAACTCTCAGAAGGCTAGAAATGGACCTACCCTATGACCCTGCAATTCCTCTCCTGGGGATATATCCTAAGGAACTCAACACATCCATCCAAAAAGATCTGTGTACACATATGTTCTTGGCAGCACAATTTGTAATAGCCAAAACCTGGAAGCAACCCAGGTGTCCAACAACAGATGAGTGACTGAGCAAGTGGTGATATATATACACAATGGAATACTACTCAGCTGTAAAAAATGGTGACTTCACCGTTTTCAGCCTATCTTGGATGGTCCTTGAAAAAATTATGTTGAGTGAAATAAGTCAGAAACAGAAGGATGAATATGGGATGATCTCACTCTCAGGCAGAAGTTGAAAAACAAGGCCAGAAAGGAAAACACAAATAGAACCTGAAATGGAATTGGCATATTGCACCCAAGTAAAAGACTCTGGGGTGGGTGGGTGGGGAGAATACAGGTCCATGAAGGATGATAAATGACATAGTGGGGGTTGTATTGTTAAATGGGAAACTGGGGAATGTTATGCATGTACAAACTATTGTATTTACTGTTGAATGCAAAACATTAATTCCCTAATAAAGGAATAAATTATAAAAAAGATATAAATCACTAGGAATTATTTAATAATCAGGAATCTTAAGGTAAAACTATAGCAGATGAGATTTGGGGTCTCTTTTTTGGAAAAGGCCAGTCTATTTTAGTTATATTCCAAGGGGCTCATGACTTTATAAATTCTGGTCTGAGCCTGGCAGCTAACATGCAGGTGGACTAAAGGTATTGTCCAAGAAGATGGTGTCAGAGTTGGTAACAGGACTAGAAAGCTGGATCATGTAAGAGAGTAGCTTCCCAGTCTGGAAACAGTATTTAAATACCATTAATTGTAAACCCCATTGATCTGATCTGGGGCCCATGTTCAACACTGGAGCCTATGTAACCTCTGCATCCCTGTAGGTCTGAGCTCACGTTCTATAATCAAAGCTGGGAACATTGTAAACTGCACTCATTTCAGCACTCATCTTTCTCAAGTGACCCAGTATGTTGACCCAACTTCCCATTGGAGTATGGGGTAGTCCCTACCAACCAGAGTAGTGTTCGGTTATTATTTGTGCTGATATCATAAGTTAAACCTGAGACCGCAGGTACTTAAGGAATAAAAGTTTATTGCATAAATCTTTGTGTTATTTTTTCCTAGCTAAAACTCCTAATAATGTTTGAATAAGATCTTTTTACAGCATGTTCCTGGGTGCTGAACTTCTTGTTCTCAACTGTATTATAACACATATGTTTAAAATAGCAAACCTCCAATAAACAGATAGTTATAAAGTTCTAAAACTTTATAGTAGAAGGAGAACCATTTGAAACAAAGTTTGAATGTGAAGCAAAGACAAGAAAGGCCTTTGTAAGAATGTAAACTGAGATTAGAAAAGTGAGTAAGAATCAGCTTTGATAGGAGCTAAAAGAAGCAATATGGTTAAAGCCACTGAGCTAGAGAAGACTTAGCACTGCCAGTAGCTAAAAAGTGAGTCTAAGGTGAGTTTGGAGAAGGATATAGGGATAAGATCACACACAACTTTAGAGTCCAGTGAACATATTTGATATTTTAGGTCATGTAAATGTAAGAAACTATGAAAAAGTGTGTGTGTGTGCGTGCGTGTACGTGTGCACGCGCATGTGTTGATATCAGGAAGAGAGAACGAGAGAGAGGGAGAGAGATGACTACATCACTGCTCCACAACTTCCAGGGATCTCCAACCCAGATCCTTGAACATAGTAACATGTGCACTCTTTGGGGTGATCTGTCATCCCGCCCCTGGAATAAATGACACTTAATGATTCCTTAGTGCTGTTCTGAATAATAGGAATGACTGGATAAGACTAAAGGCAGGTGAGAAAAAAAAAGACTAAAAGAAAATGAAGATATTCTTGGTAAAAGAGAACCCAGAAAAGTATAAGTGGCATTTAGGGAGACAGCATGGCATTTCTGCTTTGAAATGAAGCAACTGGCACAATACTTTTCTTTTTTTCTATATTTACTCTTTAAAACATCTGTGTTTCAATCTCTTCTGGATATGTTAAGTACAGTTTTTACTCCTAGCTACATTTTGTTCTGTCTCTTTATTCTTAAGTAAGCCACTAAAGTAATTAGACTGGTCTTTTTTTTTTTTTTTTCCTTATTTCTCAGAATTCTCATAGAATGAAAGAAGGAATAAGATTGTTGTGATGGCTAAAGTATAGGTCATCTTGACTGGTCTATGAGATACCTAGGTAGCTGGATAGTAGTGTCACACTCTTGCTTGTTTTATCACTTCGGGGGTCACAGATGTATATATATAGTTTATTTGTTTGAAATATAAATGACTGTATGTGTGTGTGTGTGTGTGTGTGTGTGTGTGTGCGTGTTTTCTCTCTCAGAATGACCATGGGATACTCATAATCCCTCTAATTCTAATTTTTAACTGCTGTGCAAAACTTAGGAACAGCTTGATGGATCCAGCAATGGCATGCCCTCATTAATTATGGTAATATTGTAGATTATGAGATGCCCCTAATTTATATCAAGCAAATAATTAAGGGGAATCCGGAGACCATATACCTCATAAGGACTTCCTTATTAGTATTGAAAAGGTGAAAAATGCAGGTGATAAGCAAGAATTAGGTTAATGTAGTGAATAAGACATGGGTGTGAGTGAAAGGAACTGTATTCCAAAGTCTGTTTTCATCTTTACCTATCTAATAAATAAATAAATAAAATTACAATAAAAAATGAATACATAAAGATACAGTATTACTGTTACTGTGTGTGCTGGCATTATAAGAGCTTCAGCTATTTTCTGTGTTCAGAACTGACTGGTCAAAAGACACGAACAGCTATTCCATTATCAAATATAGTAGATTTTCAGGCAATGAAGACTGAAACAGACAGACATGAGTGCTGCATATTAGAGGATCAATCCAACAGGAAGATATAACCATCATCAGTATATGCTCCAAATACCTCAAAGGAGACATCAACAGCTACTCATTACTAGTAGGAACCTCAGCACACTACTCACAACAAGTGACAGGTCATCAGGAACAAAAATCAAGAAAGAAATAGAGGCCTTAGCAGAGTCAGGTGGTAGCACAGTGGGTTAAGTGCCTGTGGCACAAAGTGCAAGGACTGGTGTAAAGATCCGGTTCGAGTCCCTGGCTCCCCACCTGCAGGGAAGTCACTTCACATTCAGTGAAACAGGTCTGCAGGTGTCTATTTTTCTCTCCCCCTCTCTGTCTTCCCCTCCTCTCTCCATTTCTCTCTGTCCTATCTAACAATGATGAAATCAATAACAAAATAATAATAACTACAACAACAATAAAAACAAAAGGGCAACAAAAGGGAAAAAAATAAATAAAATTAAAAAAAAAGAGAAATAGAGGCCATAAATGAAATCATAGATGAGAAGAACTTAACAGATATATTCAGAACCTTTCATTCCTCCATCCGCCACAAAGTATACATTCTTTTCGGGTACACATGGAACATTATCAAGAATTGACCATGAACTGGAGCACAAAGACAGCCTTAATAAATATGTGACTATTGGAATCAGAAAAAAAAAAATCTTTTTCTGATCATGAGGCATAAAGGTTAGAAATCAACCACTAAAGAAAGGAAGAAAGAAAGAAAGAAAGAAAGAAAGAAAGAAAGAAAGAAAGAGAAAACGGGATAGGCAGTGATGCACCTGGCTGAAAGAACATTACAGTGCACAAGGACCCAGGTTTAAGCCTCCAGTCCCCACCAGCCTGGTTGTGGGTGAGGGTGTTTTTTTTTTTTTTCCTCCACAAATGGGGAAACAATGTTTCAGGTCTCTCTCTCTCTCTCTTTTTCTTCCTATGTGCCTCCCCTTTCCCTCTCAACTTCTCTGTATTGATCAGAAAAAAAAATAATAATAAATATTTATAAAACAGCAATGAAATACACCCAAACTATTGAGACTAAAAAAACTCTTTTATCTGAAAAACTCCTGGGTTATTAAAAATATCAAATGAGAACTTAAAAATTATATGGAGAAAGAAAATAAAGAGACCAACTACTGAACACTGTGGGATGAAGCAAAAGCTGTCTGATGAATGAAGTTTATAGCAATACAGACCCATGTTAACAAACAGCAAAGATATCAAGTAAAGCTACCTAACATTGCAACTGAGTCAACTAGATAAGAAGCAATAAGAGACTCAAAAGTCAGTAGGAGGAAGGAAATAGTCAAAATTAGAGTATAAATTAATGAAATGGAACCCAGAAAAGTAATTTAAAGATTAATGAAACCCAGAGTTGGTTCTTTGAAAGGATACTGACTAGACCAACAAAAATGTGATTAAAAAAAAAAATTGGGTTGTAGCACAGTGGGTTAAGCACATTTAGCTCAAAGTGCAAGGCCCTGAGTAAGGATCCTGGTTTGAGCCCCCAACGCCCCACCTGCCAGGGGGTTGCTTCACTGATGGTGAAGCAGTTCTGCAGGTGTCTTTCTCTCCCTCTCTCTGTCTCCCCTCCTCTCTTTATTTCTCTCTGTTCTATACAACAACAACAAAAGCAATGACAACAATAATAATAATGACAATTGTAACAAAATGTGAAAAAGTGGCCTCCAGGAGCAGTGGATTCATAGTGCAGGTACTGAGCCCCAGCAAAAATCACAACAAAAAGAAAGATAAAAATCACATTGTTTATATCAATTGATGCCAAAAATGCATTTGACAAGACTTAACACCTATTTATGATACAGACTCTCCATAAATTGGGAATAGAAAGACAATTACTCAACATAATAAGGAACACACCTTTATGACAAACACACACCTAACATCATTCTCAATGGGGAAAAACTGAACGCTTTCCCCCTAAAAGCGGCAACTACACAAGGATACCCCTTATCTCCACTGTTATTCAACATTGTCCTCAAGGTTCTCACCATTGCAGTCAGACAAGAAAGAGATATAAAAAGTATACATGTGAGAAAGAAAGAAATTAAAGTATCACTGTTTTCTGATGACATGATAGTATATCTAGAGAACTCCAAAGTCCACACACACACACACACACACACACACACACACACACACACACAAAACTGTTGGGAAATTGTGCAGATGTGAACATTGGCAGCGCCCACAAACCACCATATTCCCATGCAAGTATTATTATTTACATACCAATCTTCTGCTTTGTCTTAATGACTAAAGGTCTCCCCACCATGTTATCCCCTCAGGGTATTGCTAATTCCCACCAGTTAAAACGACTGCAACAGTTGCTAAGGACTCTTCCACCTTCCCAGCATGCCTTTTGCCTTTCTCCACCCCCTTTCCTAGCCATATCCGTTTCTGACTTGCCACTTCTGGTATTATCCCATAAAACCCACTTCTGTTCCTGGTTTCACTCTCTTTTCTCTATTGCATCCCAACCTGGAGAAGGGCCGGCATGCAGAGCAGGAGGCGGCCATTGTGGTTTGGCACCACGTGGCCTAACCCGCTATGCTCACACCCGACTCTGGGGCCCTGCATCAATAAAGAATTGTATTACCACACCACCACAAGTCCCTGGATCCTCTCTCCTGCCCACAATACTAGCCCAGCAAAAAACTACTGGACATAATTAATAAATTGAGTAAGGCAAAATGATACCAAATCAATGCACATAAAACTGTAGCATTTCTGTATGCAAACAAGGAGTCTTAGGAAAGAGAAATCAAAGATTGAATGCCATTTAAAATTGAACCAAGAAGAACAAAATATCTTGGAGTGTATCTCTTGAAATAGTTTAGGAATCTTTACAATGAAAACCACAGGTCATTTTTACAAGAAATAGAGATATATACAAAGAAATGTAAGAAAATTTCTTGTTGTCTCCGCATCCAGCACGGAGTAAAGTTCAATGATAAGCCTGAGAGAAGGAATGAGAGATGAATGGAGTAGGGAGGGCCATACCAAAGACACGGCCACTTTATTTCTGAGTCTCCAAGATTTATACAGAAATCAAACAGTTCTACACAATACAAAATCACACAAGATAGTTCTACACAATACAAGATATTATTATTTACTGGCAGTTAGTTAAAGATCAATCAATTAAAGTAAAGATCAATTGGTTATTGTAAAGATCAAGTGGTTACTGGAATTTGCTATCCTCCTCTAATGATTTACTTACAAAACTTATTCTTCTACAGTTGCTATGTTCCCATTACTATTGTCCTATATGTAGTTAGTTCCAGTAATATGATCAACTAAGCATGACAGAAAAACAGGGGAGTGGTTACATGCCACCAAGTCCACATCAGCCAGCCGAGGCATATACATGAACAGGGAAGTTAGTGGAGCATAGCCAAAGGCCATGGTGTGTCCATGTCACCCCTTCTGGCTGTCCCTCTTCTCGAGGGGCCTGCAAGGGGTAACATACCACCCCTCCCAGCCATCCCTCTTAATGAGGGGCCTGTAAGAGGTTTACCTTGAACGCTGCTCCCAACAATTCCTTGTTCCTGAATTAGAAGAATAAACATTATTAAAATGGCCATTCCACCAAAAGCAATCTACAGTTCCAATGCAACCCAGGCCAAGACCCCAAATGGCATTTTTTTTCAAGAAAATTGAGCAACTTGTCCACAAATTTGCATAGAACCACAAAAAGCCACAGATAACCAAAACAATTCTGAGAGGGAGAGAGAGAGAGACAGAGAGAGAAAGCAATAGTAATCAAAACAACATGGAACTGGAATAAAAATGGTCTCTTAAGTCAATGGAATAGAAATGAACAGTTCAGAAATGAGCCCACACATACAAAACCACCAAATATATGACGAAGGTGCCAAAACCATTCAATGGGATAAAGACAGTTTCTTCAACAAATAGTGCTGGGAAAATTGGACAGCCACATGTAGAAAAGTGAAACTAGACTACCACCTAACACCATATGCCAAAATCAAATCAAAATGGATCAGAGACTGGAAACTCTAAACTTTATAAAAGAAAATATTGGTGAAATTTTGTAGAATCTTTATGCCAAAGATGGATTTGGAGACTCAACTCCTTTGGGATGAGAAATGAAAACAAGACTAAATAAATGGGATTAGATGAAACTAAAAGACTTCTACACATTGAAAACCAACTACATAAGGATAACCAAGTAATCCAGTAAAGGAGAGCCAATATTTGCACATCACACATCAGACTAGAAACTAATATAAAACATGTATACAGAATTATTACATATCTACAAAAGAGTTAAAAATAACCCAATAAAAACTGGACCAAAAAACTAAGTAGATAGCTTTCTAAAGAAGAGATATACATGGTATACAAACACATGAAGAAATATTCCACTTCACTTGTGTTTAAAGAAATGCAAATTAAAACTATACTGAAATATCATCTTACAGTTGAGATTGGCTTCCATCAACAAATTAGAAAATGACAAGTGTTTGTGAGGTTACTGAAGGAAAGGAACTTTGCTACACTGTTGATTGGAATGCAAAATGATACAGCCTTTTGGAAGACTATATATATGGAAAATCCTTTAAAAAATTGTAATTATCTTATTATCCAGCAATACTAACTTTAGGCATTTATCCAGTGGACACTCAAACACTACTTAGAAGGGACATAAGCACCTGTGTTCATAGCTGCATTATTCACAATAACCAAAGACTACAAGTAGCTTGAATGTCTATGATGAGATGACTGGCTAAAGAAGTTATGAGATTTATATTCCATGGAATACTGTTCGGTAATCAGAAAGACTTGGGACAAATGGAAAGAACAGGAGGTGATTATGCTTAGTGAAATAAGAGTTTAAAGACAACTGCTAGATGGCTTCACTCATACGCAGAATCTAGAGATCTCCTACACATGAACTTAGAAAAAAACAGAAGCAAACACACTTTATCTAAGACTTGAGAAGTATAGGATTATCTTTGGGAGGTGGAAGTGTATGGATACAGGACTTTGGTGTTGAGTGTTGTGTGGAATTATACATTGCAATTTAACTGTTATGTGTCCTATTATTTATCAGAAATAAAAAATGAAAAAAAGAAAGAACTGCCTGTGACTTTGTGATTTTAAATCATCTCTATTGCTGAAGCATTCGTTCACTAACTGGGCAGTGCATATAAGATGTTTAGTATTTTTTCCCTTTTATTATCTACTTAAACAAAGATTTACCTTACTGGGCAAGGTGGATTAAAAGAGACTCTCGTGCCTGAGGCTTCAAAGTCCCAGGTTCAGTCCCCCACACCACCATAAACCAGAGCTGAGAAGTGTTCTGGTAATAAATAAATAAATAAATAAATAAATAAACCTAATATGAGAGAGAAAGATGGATAGATAGAGGAATGAAAGTTTCCACACCAGAACACCACTCGCATCATCTCTGTTATAAGATTGTGCTGGGGATTAAATATGTGTTCTCTGGAGTCTCAGCTATGTAATTTCTGTTCTCTACAAGATGCACAACCGTTCCAAAACCTTTTATCTACTTTTTTAATGTTGGTATCTCTTCTGATGGAACATTTATTGGTAACTCCATTCCTCATGAAACCTTGTCTCCTAGGACTTGTTTAGGAGCTTTTTTGTTCTTTAATTTATCCTGTGTACTTTGTCGCCTCAAGGCTTGGTGCATTTACTAAAATTATTTGTCTAGGGTCCACTCTATCACTATAATGTGAGTTCCTTGGTGCTAGACAGTGGCCCTTTTGTTTTCAATTTTGTTTATCCCTAAAGAATAAATCTAAGATGTTGCTCGGTGAATGCCACTGTGAGATTTATAACTTGGGAAGTAATATAGAAGCAGATTATTATTTGAGGGGTCCCTCAAAAATTGAAATATTATTTGTCTTACCTAAAAATATCTAAACATGAATAGCTCTAAACTGATGAAAGAGCAAAAAACTGCCTATTTCATGTCAATGTTATTTGACAAGCAAATGATATATGATACATTATAAAGGTACACTCATTCCAAACTTAATTATCTTTCCAAGTTTATAACCTGTGTCTGAAAGGATATGTATAGTTTGAAGTATATTGCTCTTACTGTCAATAAAATACTAATACAAACGAACATAAAGTAACTTCTCATGGATTCTACTGAATTTCTCTATACAATTAATTAAAATTACTAATTGATCACAGAAAATACTTGAGCACACTATTCAACACAGAAATCAGGGAGTAACTATCATGTATATATAAACATTGCCATTATGGTCACATTGATCTAGACAATAGTATATAAAATTAGATTTATGATTTTCAATCATGATTCTACTGTAACTTCAATGAGATTTCTACTTAATCATTTACTGTGCATCCCTGAAGCAATAAATTAGCCATTATGTGAGGATTCTGTTATTCAGATAGTTTATATGAAGAAATAATAATTAGAAAACAATATTTAATATGTGTTATGGCTTTATTATCTGTCAGAGCCTATTCAAAGACTCTTACACACGTGAATAAATTTAAACTTCACAACAGTCCCATAATTTTGGTGGGATTCATATTTTAAATACATATAGGTTCAGAATAATCAAATAGCTTACTCATATGTAAACAGTGAGTGTCTGAGTTAGGCTGAGATCTTCGGCTGTGTGATTTCATTATCAGTAGCACTAACCAACCTGCCATGTATATATCAACACAACATTGTAGAAGCTCAGTAAATGATGAAAAATATGATTATATATTACATATAATAAATGTCATATATTTTATATATATGAGAAATGCTATAACAGATATGAATCTTATATGGAAATCTAGTGGTCTAAGAGGTGGTGCAGTGGATAAATTATTGGACTATCAAATATGAGGTCCTGAATTTAATCCCTGGTAGCACATATACCAGAGTAATGTCTGGTTCTTACTCTCCTCTTATCATTCTGATAAATAAGTAAATAAAAATCGTTAAAATATATATAGATAGCCATGACCACCTAACCAGAAACAAGCACTAACTTTCCTATTAGTCATAACCACTTCTTTAACTTTTGAGTAAAAGGGCACAGTCTTATATGAATGTCCATCATCAGTTTATTAGGTTCATGGATGAAAGGTAATATTGGGTTGTTGGAAAACTCATGATGGATTTTTCTTTGTTATGCCAATAAGCATCATGACTTTTCTAACCACCTAATATTATAACAGCATTGGAGCAACAGAAGTTACAGGGTTTTAGACTGTCAGTACTAGAAATACCCAAGTCCTTGGCAAGTTTATTGACAAATACACCTTGCACTGAGATCTGCACTTCATAATTTAGGAACATGGTTAGTTGTTTTGAGGCACAGAATCATTTGTTCATCCTTTTGGACTTTTCATGCTAAAACATAAATAATTTTCATTTACAATATTCAGATATCTAATGTCAACTGCATGATTATTCAAGGTGGGTGACCTTGAAATTGATCAATGTTAAATGAGTTATTGCAACAATGATTTGTATGTCAAGGTCAAATATAATTTACATTCAAAATGCCATAATTTAAAGTACAATTGTATTGATTAAGCATGTCTTTGTGAATTAATATAATTTAGAATAAAAATAAGCCTATAATATTTGCTAGTGTATAAGTCTGAGGCCACTCAGAGAATTCTAAAAACATTCAGGATGTCTTAGTTTTTATACTTGAGTAATCCAGAAACCCTAAAATCAATTGTGACTCCAAGAAAGGTAGGGATTTCAAATAGGTGCATCATAGTTCCTTAATTTTTACAGATTAAATTCAGCTCTAGCAGCACAAATAGATGTAGCAAGCAGTAGAAAGAAAATGTCAGTTTAATTTTGAGAGCTACCAATTAGTAGGTGATTTTTGACATATAACATTACTTCTTAGATTTTATAGTCCTTTCTAAAACTGACAATGTTGTTTAGGTGATCATTAAGACCCCTTTTTTACAATAGAATAACATGAAATTCCATTAACTGTAATAATTATAATACTAAGAGGAAGTTTAATCTTGTGTTGTTAGGACATATGTAGATGATGGTGTCCAGGATTGAGTTGGGCTTAATGTTACACAGACCTTTTTCAGAAGTACACTTAAACACCTGATGGAAAATTTTCAGATAGAATCTTCAGCTAAACATACTGTACATGACAGGGGTTCCTCTTTATGACAGGAAAGATATAATGAATGCAAATTGAACTGAATAAATAAATAGCAAATGAAGTCAGTTAATTACATCACATTGACTCAGAATGAATATCCCCAAAACAATCAATTGAAAGAGAGAAATAATCAGATAGCTCCGTATTTCATACTTAATCTGGTAGACATCAAACATGTGAGGTACATTTTATTACCTAAATTCTCAGTAAAAGTCTAAAAGCAGCTACTTTAGAAGGGACAAGATCAGACTTAACAGTCAAAGCCACTTTTGAAACAAAAATGACTTTATCTACAATAGCCACACCTCCCCTACAGAGTTCTAATGTTTTAAAGCTGTAACTCTAGACTTCTGAATTCCAACTCTTAATTGAAAAATGAAATGTTACTATGAAACTTGTAAGTTTCAACTGACTTTAAACAAAAGAAGCCCTCAAAATTACTTGACTCTAGCCCAGAGTATCATTTTTACTGAGGGTATGTTTACCATTCTCCAACAGGCACAATAGACTTCTTGCTCTAATGTCCTTGATGGAAGATCCTGAACATTTCTTTCTTAATTGTGAAAGGGAAGAAGTTATATTATAGAGTTTGCATAGGTGAGATCCTGGATATCCTACAATTTCAGTAGCTAATACGTTTTTGTGCAAAAGAGAATGCAGATATAGGATTTGTAATATATTTCTTAAAAATTTTTTTTATTGATTTAAAAAAAGGAGACATTAACAAAACCATAAGTGGGGGGGATACAATTCCACACAATTCTCACTACCAGATCTCAGGTCTCCTTATCCCCTCCCCTCCCCTCCCCTGATAGCTTTCCTATTCTTTGTCCCTCTGGAAGTATGGACCCAAGGCCATTGTGGGATGCAGAAGGTGGAAGTCTGGCTTCTGTAATTGCTTCTCAGTTGAACATGGACATTGACAGGTCCATCCATACTCCCAGTCTGCCTCTCTCTTTCTCTTATAGGGTGGGGCTCTGGGGAAGCAGAGCTCCAAGACACATTGGTGGGGTCCTCTGTTCAGGGAAGTCTGGTCGGCATCATGCTAGTATCTGGAACCTGGTGGCTGAAAAGAGAGTTAACATACAAAGCCAAACAAATTGTTGACCAATTATAAACCTAAAGGCTGGAATAGTGCAGATGAAGTGTTGGGGGGTCTTCTATTTTGTAGATAGCTAGTAGGCATATTTTAGTTGTATTTCAAAGGGTCTGTAGCTATACTAGTTTTCTTTTCTTTTTCCTCTGAGCCTGAAATCTGATATGCAGGTGGATCCAAGTTATTGTCTGGGAACAGGATGTCATGGGTGGAAAAGGGACAGAAAGCTGGATCAGGGAAGAGAGTAGCTCCCTAATATGGCTATTTTTTTGTAGGTAAAATGTTTTAATTCAGGGGCTCCAGCAGGCCGGGCTAGCGTCGCGGCTGTAGACAGAGACTCGCGGACACACGGCTGGGCAGGGAAGCTATATTTCTTTATTCAGGAACAACAATTCATAAACTAACCCAAACTAATCACCAAACAAAACTCTCCTGCCTCTTTCTCACATGGCGGTGCCAAGAACTCTCCAACTCTGTCACTCTGGAACTCTGTCAGGGTTCCTTGGGGCGGGGACAAGCGGGCCCACGAAACTAGCAGGACCAACCCAATTATCTTGGCAGGGGGAGGGCATAAAACAATTCCCCCTTTTCTTTTTAACTAAATGACCACAGTATCAGGGGTGGGGGGTGAACAGAAACCTATATCATACAGGCATTTTTTAAAAAAGAAGCTGGCACAAACATGGAGAAACATGTAAGCAAGTAACAAGAACCAGTGTGCCGCCAAGGGAAGGCCTGAGGGGGCCATTTTGGGGGAATTGTTTTATGCCCTCCCCCTGCCAAGAAAATTGGGTTGGTCCTGCTAGTTTCGTGGGCCCGTTTGTCCCCGCCCCAAGGAACCCCGACAGAGTTCCAGAGTGACAGAGTTGGAGAGTTCTTGGCACCACCATGTGAGAAAGAGGCAGGAGAGTTTTGTTTGGTGATTAGTTTGGGTTAGTTTATGAATCGTTGTTCCTGAATAAAGAAATATAGCTTCCCTGCCCAGCCGTGTGTCTGCGATTCTCTGTCTACCGCCACAACGCTAGCCCGGCCTGCTGGAGCCCCTGAATTAAAACAACAAATGGCGCCCACGTGGACCTGACCTGCACATCTCTCAGATAGGTGAAGATAATTTGGCTACCTATGTACTATGGCCTTCTCTTCTGCTTGTGAAGAGATCTTCAAATGCCTCTGCCCTTTCTTCACGAGACTGTTTTGCTGTTTCTGGAACATTTATCTCTGGACCACTCTGTGGTTTCCACTCGCTCAGGCGCACTCAAAACAGCGAGCTGAGTCGGGAGGAGCCAGTGGGCTGGGGGCGAGGCGCGGAGCTGCCGTTTCCACCTGGATGAACAGCCAGCCAGCCGGCTGCGCCCAGACAACCCCACGCACCGCAACCGCAGCCCCGCAGCCCGCAGGAGGCACACAGGAGCCTGACACCAACACGCAGGAGCCCGATGCCAACACGCTGGAGCTCCGAATTTTAACAACAGTAAAATATAGCTCAACATTCTTCCTTCCTTAGACTACATTATAACACATTAATCACTTTATTATTTATTTATTTCCACCAGGGTTATCACTTGTAGCTCAGTGCAGGCATGAGGAATTCACCATTCATTATGTTTCTTTTTTCTTTTTCCTACTCCCTTTCTATTTATTGAACAGGTCAGAGAGAAATTGAGAGGGGAGGAGGTAAACAGGGAGAGAGGAAGACACTTGCAAACCTGCATCACTATTCATGAAGCGTTTCCTTGCAGGCTGGGACTCGAATCATTTCTTTCTCAGTTATAACTTAGTAACAATCTTGAGAAATGACTTTTTTTCATATATACTTAAAAAATCCCACAGTGCTAGGACAGCAGCTTACTGAGTAAGCTACGTTGCCATACATAAAGCCTAAGTTCAAAACCTAGCATCTCATGGAAGGTGCTGTGACAATGAAGGAAGCTTTGGAACTGTGATGTTTCTCCTCTTTGTCACTCTGTTTGAATGAAAATATGTCTTGCACTTCTCACATTTTGTATGTGTGATGCTTTTGTTCCAAGAAAACGAAAAGAATAAATGTGGATGAAAAAACACCAATACAATTGTGACTGGCAGTATGGGTTAACTTTATAGCACCTTTCTCTCAAGTATGAGGCCCGAGGTTCAATCCTGTTTAAGTTCTCCAAACCATGCCCACCACCACAGAATAAACTTGCACCCCTAAAACATGTACAGACTTGTAATCAATGACACATAATAATAAATTGGGGGGCTGAGTGGTAGTGCACCTGGTTAAGTGCACATGGCACAAAGTGTAAGGACCAGTGAAAGGATCCGGGTTACAGCCCCTGGAACCCCACCTGCATAATAATAATAGTAATTAATAATAAAATTGTAAACAAAGAACCATAACAACAACTTCAAATAATACTTATGTTACTTGCTATTTCTGAAGTCCTGACCTGGCTATGGAACATTTCTGAGATGGAGGAGTGTGAGAAAGAAGAGAAAATAGAAGGAAAACATGAGAAAGAAGAGCAAATATAGGTGCCTATCCTTCTCTACCCTTCCATACCCCACTTCCCTTCTCAATTTATCTCTGCCTCCATTGAACAGAAAATAATAAATAAAAATAAAAGGAAAAAATGGCCACCAGCCTCCATGGACTCCTAGTACAGGCACTGAGCACCAGCAATAACTCTGGAGGCAAAAATCATAAACAAAGGGGTCTATTGAGTTGTTCCTGATAGAGATGACCAGTAACAATGGCAACAGGGTTCTATTTGAGATCTAGGCCCATCATGTCTGTTTGGGAATCTCAAGACTCCCCAACTAGGGCCCCAGCTAATGGGGTGGCCTGATAGTGACTAAAGAGTCATTTTTAAAGTATGCCAGTCTCTTGCCTTTATTCAGCTTTTGCAGTCCTTACTTTGATAATTTGAGCTTAGGAGTGACTGAGAGAAGTGTAATAGGCAGTAACTGAGGAAGGTATCTAAGTCTAAGTAGACACTATTTTATTATTAACTTTATGGTGTCTTTTTAGTTCTACTTGCTTGCTGCATATACTGACTCACTGCAGACTATTGTGCACTTTTGCTTTCAGGTATATATTTTGCCCTAATTTATGGATACATATGAACATAGGCCCTATCTCATGTGACCTGGTCTATATCTAGGTTTTGGGACTTTGTTAGGAAGTGAACAACCTGAAATAGAATAAGAAATATGAAATATGTATATGAGCTAATCATATGAAATATGAAAATGAAAGGAAAGGTCTCACCCAAGTTATGAGGCTGAAGGGTTGAAATTCCACACCTGATGTCTCTGGACACAGTCTGAAATGAAGCATGCTGAGGTGGTACTCGTTGCGTTGATAAGATTGGGATCAGCAGATGCAATATCATTTGGTATGAATTGAGAGAAGCATGCAGGAAAGTGAGCCCTACCCTTGAGGTTCTAGGACTGGGGGAAATATAGGCTCTATAGAGGAAGCTGGAGAAATTACTCAATAGACCCCAAGTGGGCCCCCATAGGACCTTGCCCTTGATTTGGATCAACAACAGCAGAGAATGTTCCAACCTCTGAAGGGATGGAGGACAACACATTCTATGTTCCACCTGAGGAAGATGGGTCCTGAAATTGGGGCAGATTGAAGCATTCCTACTCATGACTACAGAATGTGAGCTCAGATCTATAGGGATGCAGAGGTCACATAGGCTCCTAAGCAGAATATGGGCTCCGGATCAGATCAAATCAATGGAGTTTACAGTCAACAATATTTATACACCTTTCCCATGTTTGGGAGCTATTGTCTTTCCTGATCTGGCTTTGTAGCCCATTTTCCATACATGGCATTATCTCTCCAGACAATAACTTGGATCCACCTGCATATCAGATGTCAGGCTCAGAGAAAAAAACAAAAACAAAATGAAAAAAAAAAACTAGTATAGTCCTGGGCTCTTTGGAATATAACTAAAATAGAACTACTAACTATCTGTAAAATAGAGACCCCCCCAACTCTTCATATGAACTTTTCCAGCCTTTAGGTTCATGATTAGTCAACAATTATTTTTGGCTCTATATGTTAACTATTTTTTCAGCCACCAGGTTCCAGATGCTAACGATGCCAACCGGACTTCCCTGGGCAGGCGACCCCACCAATATGTCCTGGAGCTCCACTTCCCCAGAACTCTGCCCCACTAAGGAACAAGAGAGACAGGCCGGGAGTATGGATTGACATGGAAATGCCCATGTTCAGCAGGGAAGCAATTACAGAAGCCTGGCCTTCCACCTTCTAAACCCCATAATGACCGTGGGTCCATACTCCCACAGGGTTAAAGAATAGGAAAGCTATCAGGGAAGGTGATTGGATACGTAGTTTTGGTGGTGGGAATTGTGTGGAGTTGTACCCCTCTTATCCTATGGCTTTTGTCAGTGTTTCCTTTTTATAAATAAAAATTAAAAAAAGAAAAATAAATAAACAAAAACCAAAACAATAACAATAACCACCACCACTGAAACAGCAAAACAACCAAAGGTGGAAAGGACTAAAGTTAAAATTGAGTTTTGTTTTGTTTTGTTTTCATCACATATAAAGACTTGGGATGGGGAGATAACACATTAGAACATGGAACTTGCATGCTTAAACTGAACAATAATCTGACCTGTCTCTCTCACATAGAAATAAATAATTTTAACATTTACTATGTATATAGTTTAGAAGTGGATAGTGAACTAGCTCACTTGAATAATATGGTAGTTTGCCATGTGGGTGACCTGGGATTCAACTCAGCCCCTACTGCATTGAAGAAAGCTTTGGTACTATGATCTTTTTCTCTCTCTCTAGCAAAATAAGTAAATACATGAATGAATATTTAAAAGCAACACTCTCCCTGCTGCATCTTGGGTTTAATGAAAATTTAGATGAATTTGAGAAGTCATTTTAAGGACTGAAATTAATGCAATTTCCAAAACTGCATAAGGTAGCTGGAGATGGGCAGATGATATAGTATCTTGAGGGTTACTCCGCAGATGTTTTGAAATTAAATTAGCATTCAGGGGAAATTTCCTAAGGCCATTACTTATGACATCTGTCTTTCCATTTTCTCAACAGTACTGAATAATAAAAGTTATTGCATCATATGTGATTTCCTCATCACAAAGATGAGGAAAACTGAGGTTTCAGAGAGCTTCAGTAATTCGCCTTTCTCAAAAAGGTCAGAGCTACCTGACTCTGAATGGTAGATGACTACAGCAATTTAACGCTGATGCAAGATGTCATGTGAATCCAGTTAGAGCTCCTCTTCCCCGTGACTTTTTAAGACTAGGTAAATTCACTTAGAAATGGCTACTGAGTGTTACTTCTCTCCTTCCCAGACCCCCAATTATTCTAAGGCATATAATGGTTTGAAATCCCTTTGTCACTTAGCATTTCAAATATCCTAACAGATGGCTTCTCCCAGCTCTAGGCAGATGATGGCTCAGAAATAAGTAGTGTTGGGAGATTTCTTGGGAACGCTCAGGGACAAGAAAGACAGCTGTCACAGAATCTCTTAATTACAGCATTTACAAAGTTCTAATTAATGTAATGGTACTTTTATGATTATATTAATGTTATTACCATCAGGGTGTTTGTTACTGAACTCATTTGGTGAGATAATTTGGAAGCCATTGCATATTTTAAGGCTAGTAACTGTTTTATAAGCTGAAGTCATCTAGCTTTACAGTAGAACCAAAAAGCAAAAAATAATCTCATACCTAATGACAAAAGTGAAAGTGGAATTAAAATATATTTTCCAGTACAGGTCCTGGAAAAGGATGACAAAGGATGTAGTGGGGGCTGTAATTTATGTGGAAAACTGAGAAATGTTATGCATGTACAAACCATTGTATTTACTGGTGACTATAAAAATTATTCCCCCATAAAAGGAAAAACATGTTTAAAAAAGTCTCACTGATAGCAAACAGAGAAAACTGTAAGATTATATTTGAATTATTTTTACATCATGAATTCTTTTTTTTAAATAATTTTTTAAAAATAATTTATTTCTTTATTGGGGAATTAATGCTTTAAATTCAACAGTAAATACAATAGTTTGTACATGCATAACATACATCATGAATTCTTAACAACCACTAGTTGATTCCCTTCTTATCGATCCTTACAAGTACCAAGTTCAGACCCTAAATTGTATATATTGCCATTTAACTTCTTAAATTGAGATACCAATATATTTTTACTAAAACAGACTAGCCTCCTTGTAATATATATATATATATATATATATATATATTTAAATGGCTGGAAATACATGCATTACATAATGAAGAATGTAGTAGAACAAACTAGAAAAAGGAGAGTAACTTCACAATCTAGAGTTTTGTGTCCTGCCCTGGTTGCATGACCCTGGACAAGTCACTTCATTCATTGAATTAGCTTTCTTATTTGTTTGTTTTTTTGGACCAGAACACTGATCATCTCTGGTTTATGGTGATGCTAGACATTGAACTTGGGTCATCAGAGTCTCCAGCACTAAAGTCTTTTTGAATAATCATTATGCTATCACTTTCAGTCCTCAATTCATTTTTAATTAAACATGAATGACAGCAATAACATCTACTTGCATCCAAATTATATGTATATATAATGTACTATTAAATATATATATGCTGGAAGTGGGGGTGTTCTGTAGACACCTATTGCCTATCATGGGGAGATGAGAAATTGTACCCATGTGTTAAAAGTTTTCTTATAAACCATTAATCCTCCACAATAAAAGGATTAAAATAAACTGTGCATTATGGAAAGTGGGGGGGTGTTCCTAGAAAACATTCCCCCAGTTTTCAAGTCATTTGTAACTAGGATGACTCCTGAGAGCCCTGAGTCTTATTCCAGTGACAAAGGTCTTTTCTAATAATGAGATTTAATGAAAAGACACAAAGCAGGGAAGCTTTATGTTGTTTCACTTTTTTAGAAAAAATCATCTGCTGCTATGAAAAGGTGTAAATGAAGAGTTCCAGACCAGTTTGGAATGTGTTGCAGAAACTAGAGAACCAACTGTGTTGGCAGGAAATAAGACAGACGAAAGGGATAGAAAATGGCTTACTAAATAAAGAAGTATGCTGAATAGTATATGTTACTGGTCAGCGAAAAGACATCCAGGATATTACAGGTACTCACAAGGGTCAAACTTTCCTTTCAGGTTAAAAAAATCAGATGTTTATATTTTATTTGTTCCTGCTAAGGAAGGGCAACTGGGTAATGTTTCCATAGGCACTGGTGGGGACAAATGGTGCTTTAAGAGGAAAGTCAGTGCTTAATCACAGGCCCCAGTTTGAAAGCACACAAGTAAGAAGAATAACCTGTTATCACTTTTCATTTGACTTAGTGAAATGTGCTGATCAGGACTTATCACCCCAAAATAGATTATGTCTTACTTATCTTGCCTGTGTTGATGAGTTACTGTGACCTGCTTCTTTTCCAATAACATTTTGTAATGAATGAGAAAATTAGGACAGGTCCTGATACTCCATAATACTTTAATTACTCTGTGTCAGATGTTGAAAAATGAATAGCATTATAGGTGATAACATACCACTGGTATCATTAAGTCAGTCTGCAGCTTCATTTGTCTAATAGACGTGACGAAATTATTGAAGGGTACTAAACTTCCAGGTAGTTAGGAGGACCAAAGATAGATGAAGCTGGGAATCCTTTATATCCACTGTATCTCCTTTGAAAAAAAAAAAAAGATTCCCTGAGAAACATGTTTCAGAAAGAAGAAATGCACAGATTAACTTCCATTCAGTATTACCGGATTCATCCTCTATTCTAGTCTTTCCTTTTCTTTCCTATTGTGTGTATTGAGGTGCTAGCTTGGAGAAATGCATCTCTCATATCTCCTTGTCTTTGGTTACCTATTGGATTCACCCAGTGGGACTCATTGACAGGCTATCAGGGGCCAATTGGAACAGAGTTGAGAGTCTCTCTACCATGCTGGCAATGGCTAACCCCTTCCTACAGTGTGTTATTCTCCTTGGCCATACCCTACTCTGTGGTCCCAGAGCCCCTTATCTTTCCCTTGTCCATTGAAACAGTTTCTTTTCACCACCAGGCTGACCTCCCCAAGTCCTGCATAATCCTCTGTAAATGTTTCCTTTGTGAAATTTTCTTCAAAGACATAATTTGGTTGAAATTCTGTTTTTAGGATTAAGTTTGAAAGCATGTATTTAAGTACAGCACAATTCAATTACGGTTTTAGTATTGCAATAGTGATTATATCTTTTCAAGATTTATTTAATAGAGAAAAAGAAAGGGGGAGAGATGGCACACCGGGTTAAGTGCACATAGTATGAATCTCAAGGACCTTTGTAAGGATCCTGGTTGGAGCTCCCATCCTGTGGGGGGGATGCATTGGATCGACCTTCCCGTGGTGCATCTCGTGAGTACCCATTCATTGGGGAAACTGACTATCCTTTCTAGCCGACTGAATCCACATGGATCCCAGTCACTTTCAAAGACAGCAACAAGCAGCTCCTGACAGCTTTCAAACTGTTGGTCCTGCTCTTCGAGTCCTCCAACTTAATGTTGAGGGGCTGTCCTTTGCCAAACGTGTTCTTATTGGTCAATTGGCGATACAGCATCAGGCAGATGTTATTTGCCTACAAGAAACACATATAGCAGTCGATGAAGCTGCTCGATTCACCATCAGTGGATTTGATTTAAAATGCTATAATCTCCATCCTAAACAAGGCCGAGCCATCTACGCCAAATCGTATCTTGCGGACGTTTACCATATGGCCTCTTCGACCTTCTACGACTCCATTACTATTGGAACTATTCAGCTCGTCAACGTATATAAGCCTCCCAGTGCCTCACGGGATAATGAGGTCCTGCCTAGCCCGAATCACCCAGCCGTTTACGTTGGAGACTTTAATAGTCATCACCAAGACTGGGGATATTCCTCCACTCGTGCTGACGGCTCTATCTTAGCCGACTGGGCTTCAGCGAATGACCTCTCCCTATTATACGATCCCAAACAGCCAGGCTCTTTTCACAGTGCTAGATGGAATAAAGACTCATCACCTGACCTGTGCTGGATTAGCACAGTCAACGGCCAAGCCTTTCCCGCTACGAGACAAGTTCTCAAGATCTTCCCGCACAGTCATCACCGCCCAGCTATCATCCACATTGGTCTCCAGCTCCCACTGATTCTGTGCTCAGAGAAACTAAGATGGAACTTTCGGAAAGCAAACTGGCGTCTGTTCAGTGATCTTACCAACAAATCTATTACTGCAATTCCAATTAACTCTATCCCCTCTGAAGATTCCTACAGGCGCTTCCGCCAAGCCATCTTCAAAGCAGCTTCCCAAGCTATTCCTCGTGGGAGACGTGCTAACTATACACCTTGTCTTGATGCTGAATGTGAGCAACTACTAAAGCAGTATGATGAGTCGGGTGACCCAGATGTGGCCGACCATCTCATTGCCTCCCTGGATGCAGCACGCCAAGCCCGCTGGCAACAACTCATGGAAAGTCTGAACTTCACCCACTCAAGTAGGAAGGCCTGGAAGCTTCTTCATAGTCTGGGTGCCGGTAGCCAACCCTCTCCCATCTCCCATCCTCCCGTATCTCCAAACTCAGTGGCCAGTCACCTAACTCAAGTTGGATGTGCTAAGATCGACCCAGTCTGGAAAAGAGAAATTTCCCATGAGTGGTCATCCCACTTCTATTTATCTTGTCCATCTCCAAAACTCTCTCCTTTTACACTGTCTGAACTGGAAGACGCTTTGAAGAGGGTTAAACCGGGAACGGCTGCTGGCTATGATAACATCACCCCAGAACTCATTCTTAACTTGGACCCCGCGGCAAAGAAGTGGCTCACTACACTCCTGTCCCACATCTTGGAATCCGAATCTATGCCTAAAATTTGGTGTCATGCAAAGATAATAGCAGTTTTGAAACCAAAGAAAGACCCAACACTGGCCGCCAGCTATAGACCAATTTCTCTCCTCTCCGTGTGTTACAAACTCCTTGAGAGGCTGCTTCTGTCATGTATTTCTCCTCTTACAGAGAAATTCCTATCACCCGCCCAAGCTGGTTTCCGCCCAGGAAGATCTACCTGTGAACAAGTCCTGGCCCTCTCAACTGTCGTATGCTTTACATTGGCTTGTTCTAGCCCTCCCCAAACCAAGAGAATTGGATCAGTCCAATTAACTTCGCGGGCCTGCTTGGCCCCGCCCCAAGGAACCCTGAGGGAGGGTTCCTGAGTTCATGAGTTCGAGAGTGTCTGAGTTCGAGAGTAAGGGAGAGGGTTCCTGAGTTCGAGAGTGCCAGAGTTAGCCAGAGTTCCTGAGTTCCTGAGTTCGAGAGTTTCAGGGTTACAGAGTAAGAGAGAGTTCCAGTGTGCCAGAGTTTCAGAGGGTTCCCGAGTACGAGAGTTCATGAGTTCGAGAGTAAGGGAGAGGGTTCCTGAGTTCGAGAGTGCCAGAGTTCCTGAGTTCCGGAGTTCGAGAGTGCGAGAGTGCGAGAGTTTCTGAGTTCGAGAGTAAGGGAGAGGGTTCCTGAGTTCCAGAGTAAGAGAGAGTGCTTGAGCCGCCGCAAAGAGACAGCAGAGTTCTGTTTGGTGATTAGTTTGTCTTAGTTTGTGAATCGTTGTTCCTGAATAAAGAAATACAGCTGCCCTGCCCAGCCGTTGTCTCCGCGTCTCTGTTACCCGCCGTGAAGCAAGCCCGGCCAGAGCCTCTGAAAATTTTAACAACAAATGGCGCCCACGTGGACCTGACCTGCGCATCTCTCAGATAAGTAAAGACAATTTGGCTACCTATGCACGATGGCCTTCTCTTCTGCTTGTGAAGAGATCTCCAAAGGCCTCTGCTCTTTCTTCACGAGACTGTTTTGCTGTTTCTGGAACATTTATCTCTGGACCACTCTGTGGTTTCCACTCGCTCCGGCGAACTCAGAACAGCCAGCGAGAATAGCCAGCGGGCGGGAGGCGAGGCGCGGAGCTGCTGTTTCCACCTGGTTAAACAGCCAGCCAGCCGGCTGCGCCCAGACAACCCCGCGCACCGCGCCAGCAACCCCGCAGCCCCGCAGCCCGCAGGAGGCCTACGCCACCATGCAAGAGCCCGATGCCAGCACGCTAGAGCCCGATGCCAACATGCTGGAGCCCGATGCCAACATGCTGGAGCCTGAGGCCAACATGCTGGAGCCCGATGCCAACATGCTGGAGCCTGAGGCCAGCCCACAGGAGCCGGCTCTCCACCGCGTGGTGCAGGGCACTGGACGCGTGATCCCTCCACGCTGCTCGGCCACTGCGAACAGGGCAGCAGACATGGCAGGGCCATGGGGCAGGGCCAGGGCGTTCTATCATGGCCGCCACCCCTGGGCACCTAGGCTCACGCCTTCTACAAAGATGGCCTGCCTGCCCTCTTTCTATGAATTCTGGAACCATCCCGGGCCTCCCGGACCCCCGGGCTCCCTGCCAAAACTGGGCACACGAGATCTCCAGCCGCCGGTCCGGTCTGAAGACAGACAAGCTGGAGTACGCAGAGATTTGTGCAGAGATCGCAACCTGCAATTCCTAGAAGTGGAGCTGCGCGGGAAGCCACCTCCGGATGGTGAACCCCCCCCCCAACAACTAAGACAATATAGATTTAAATTCGTGTTTAAAATGACATGTCTTCGTAACAAAGGTTTCTCTCCTCGTGTATTAATGACTATGTTTATGTGTATGTTTAAAGTTTGGTAAACAGTAGCTTTAAGGCTAAATTCTTACTAGTCAAAGATAAATGAAAAAGGTTTTCAACGTAATTCTCATAAAGATAAAAATTAACTTACATTTAAAGTCTGAGGTAAAAATTAGTTAACAATCAATATATTTCAACTAAGTTGGTCTAAACAAAAGGTTAAATAGACTTGTTGATATGTAAAACACTACCTTCTCTATTAGAAATGGTAGATCGCACAATGGCTATGCTAATTATTCTCATGCCTGAGGTTTCCTCTCCGGCCCACACCTAGGGTGTGTCTCCATCTTGAATGGGTGTAACAAAAGGTTAAAAGACGTTGTTGATATGTAAAAGTCTCAAATTCCTTCTCTATTAGAAATGTTAGATCGTGCAGTAGATATGCTAATAACAAGTTTTGTTTCATAGTAAGTAAGTTGCAGCCAGCTGCCTTTGGGACCCTAGGCCGTTCCCCGCCCCCATGCAAATGCCCGTCGAGGCATGTAGCCCCCCAGAGGCAAGAAATGTTTTTTTTTTTCAGATATGGCCCCCTCAGGCCTTCCCTTGGCAACATGCTGGTTTTTGTTATATATGTTTCTGTTCACCCCACACCCTTGATACTATAGTCATTTAGTTAAAAAGAAAAGGGGGAATTGTATGCTTTACATTGGCTTGTTCTAGCCCTCCCCCTCCAAGAGAATTGGATGAGTCCTGTTAATTTCGCGGGCCTGCTTGGCCCCGCCCCAAGGGACCCTGGGAGAGGGTTCCGGAGTCCGAGAGTTCCTGAGTTCCCCAGTGACAGAGTTCCTGAGTTCCGGAGTTCGAGAGTGCGAGGGTGCGAGAGTTTCTGAGTTCGAGAGTAAGGGAGAGGGTTCCTGAGTTCGAGAGTGCCAGAGTTAGCCAGAGTTCGAGAGTGACAGAGTTCCTGAGTTCGAGAGTTTCAGGGTTACAGAGTAAGAGAGAGTGCCAGAGAGACAGAGTTCCTGAGTTCCTGAGTTCGAGAGAAAAGAGAGTTCCTGAGTTCGAGAGTTTCAGGGTTACAGAGTAAGAGAGAGTGCCAGAGAGACAGAGTTCCTGGGTTCCTGAGTTCCAGAGTAAAAGAAAGAGTGCTTGCGCCGCCGCAAAGAGACAGCAGAGTTCTGTTTGGTGATTAGTTTGTCTTAGTTTATGAATAGTTCCTCCTGAATAAAGAAATACAGCTTCCCTGCCCAGCCGTTGTCTCCGCGTCTCTGTTACCCGCCGTGAAGCAAGCCAGCCCGACCAGAGCCTTCCGAATTTTAACAACACTCAACTTACATTGAAAATGGATTCCAGAAGAATTTAAAGACGGGTGCTGTCTTTGTTGATCTCACAGCAGCCTATGACACGGTCTGGCACCATGGTCTCCTAGTCAAGATCTCAAGATGCCTGCCTACATGGGTGGCCAACACTATATCGTTTCTTCTCCAAAACAGAAGATTCTGGGTGCATCTGGGTGACAAGTCTAGCAGATGGAGACTTGTCTCAAGTGGCCTCCCCCAGGGCTCTGTTCTGGTTCCTATGCTATTTAATATTTACATCAATGACCTTCCAGAAACTTCTTCAAGGAAGTTCATCTACGCCGATGACATCTGCTGTGCAACTCAGGCATCCAAGTTTGACATCCTCGAGGAAACGCTCACGAAAGACATGTCTCTGATATCTGATTACTGTAAAAAATGGCGACTAATCCCTAGCACTGCAAAAATGGTATCATCTGTTTTCCATCTATACCATGCCTCAGCCTCGCGTGAGCTTAATGTGCAGCTTGACGATACGAGAATCCAGCATGAAGCCCAGCCAGTCTATCTTGGCGTTACTTTTGATCGCACCCTGTCATTTCATGATCATCTCATAAAAGCTGCAGCAAAGGTGGGTGGGAGGAATAACATCATTGCAAGACTGGCCAGCTCCTCATGGGGTGCGAGCGCTTCCACACTATGATCATCATCTCTGGCATTATGCTATTCCACTGCAGAATACTGTGCCCCAGTATGGTTCCGTAGCCCCCATGTCCACTTGGTCGATTCCAAATTATATTCCTCCATGAGGATAATTTCTGGAACCATCCGTTCCACCCTGGTTCCATGGCTGCCAGTTCTTAGCAACATTGCCCTGCCAGATATTCGTCGGGATGCGGCATCATCTAAGTTCATTTCCCACGTCTACGCTCGACTGGACCTGCCAATATACGCGGATATCTTCGCCCACCCTGTCCAACGCTTGACGTCTCATCACCCAATCTGGTCCCCTACGCCTACACTGAACTTCTCTGTTCCAGACTCTTGGAAACAGAGTTGGCAGTGAGCTGAGGTAAAGAACAAACACCTCATCACAGACCCCTGCAAGCGTCAACCCAGCTTTGACCTAGCACGTTATGATTGGGCCCTCCTCAATCGCTATCGAACAGGCCATGGCCAGTGTGCCGCTATGTTCCATCGCTGGGGAGCCAGAGACGACCCGAACTGCCCCTGCGGCTACAGACAATGACCCACATAGTCAACAACTGCCACCTCTCCAGATTCAAAGGAGGTCTCGAAACTTTACATCAGGCTCAACCTGATGCTGTTGACTGGCTGTTGAAGAAGGGCAAACGCTAGAAGAAGAAGAACCTGCAGGGGCCATGGGGATCGCTTCACAATCGGTGAAACATATATGCAGGTGTTTCTCTGGCTCTCTACCTCTCTACCCCTCCCCTCTCAATTTCTTGCTATCCTATCCTATCCTATCCTATCCTATCCTATCCTATCCTATCCTATCCTATCCTATCCTATCCTATCCTATCCTATCCTATCCTATCCTATCCTAAATAATGAGAAAAAAATGCCACCAGGATGAGTGGATTCATAGTGTTGACACTGAGCCCCAGTGATAAAACCCTGGAAACATAAATAAATAAATAAACACATTTTTAAAAAGGGTGGGGTGGGGGAGAGGGAATCAAGGCATCACTCTGGCATACATGATGCTGGGGACAGAATTTAGGATCTTATGCTTGCAAGTACACTTTATCCACTTCACAGACTGATCTTTCTTTCTTTCTTTCTTTTTTTCTTTCTTTCTTTCTTTCTTTTCTATTCAGATCTGTGCTTAACTCTGGCTAATTATGCCTAGGATTGAATCTAGGACCTCTGAGTCTCAGGCATTTTTGCGTAACTATTACCATTATGATATCTCTTAGACCCTTAAATAAAAAAACTATTTAAAAATATTTAAGTAAGGAACACTTAAAGACTGAGACAACTTTAGATGAAGTGGTCTAGATACTTGGCAAAATAATAAGATCAGAAAAATAAAACATATGAAAACCTGGATAATAAAAGGGGTCCAGAAACAAGAGCTTACAGCTGCTGAAAGGTTGAGAATGAGTGTAGCTGTCTAGGGTTCAGGTTGCTGTGACCTTTCTAACTAGGGTTTTTTCCCTTTTGGCAGTTGGAATATGAGTGACCTGACTGCAATATGCTAGCACACATAAAAAGTGTGCTGTGATTTGAGGTACAGAGTTCTGGATGGATGCCCCAAGACTGGCTGTTGTATTAAGTAAATATTTATCCAAAAATATCAAGAGACTAGGTTTGCAGATGTAAGGGTTAACTTGTCAGGAAAAAAAAAACCTATTATTATTATTAGGGCCACTTGTTACATAAGCTATTATATTTATTTACATTAGTGGTTCAGCTAAATACCTATCATTAATTGTATTTACTATCCAGAAGAGTATATTTCAAAATCATGATCTTTTCTCAGACCTCTGCCCTGACCTCTACCATGAATTTGCCTCCATACTGTAAGCTTATGATCTTTATTAGGAACTATTATCTGTTATACATCTAAGTTGGCAACTACTTTTATAATGGACTCTATGTTGCTCATCCCTCAGATTATTTTATTATTTTTATTATTAACATTTGCTTATTTTGAAGTAGAGTGAGAGAACCAGGGCCCTGCTCAGCTCTGGCATAAAATGGTGTGGGAGATTAAGCTTGCTCCCTCAGGCATCATAGACATACAAGTCCTATGCTCTGACAAGCTGAACTTTCTCCCAAGCCATCACTTCCTAGATTCTTATCAAATGATTGCCATTTATGAGGTTCACCATAAATGGAAAATGTTTTGAGACCTGAAATTAAAGAGGCCAGCTTCCATGAGAGCATGAGTCAGTTTTAGTGAATTTGAACTAAAGCTCTTTCTGGTTCTAATTACACACTTTTCTGTAAAATCACACTGATTGGACTTCAAACCATGGTGCATTTGTCAATTTCTACTATTAAAAACAAAACTGCTTCTTTCCTCAGTACTTTTCCCTCATGTCTACATTTGGATTTGCATTGGACTTTCAGGAGCCAGCTAAGGTTCTGGCTGCCCAGGAAATAATACACACTGGTAACTGCCAGTTTCATGTAATTTAGGAGAAAGAACTGCATTTGAAGTGATTTACATAAAAATGAAATCTGTTACCATCTCTGCAGAATAGGCTTTGGTTAGCAGAGCACAAATCAATTTGTTTGCTCCAAAATTTAAATTTCCATAAGTCATTACATAGTTCATAATCACATTGATATAACTGAATTGAATTTGCAGAGATTATTCTGTGTGAGAAGGGACTGTCATGCTATTTAAACTGCTGCTATTCAATAGATAGGGCTTCTCAAGTTTGACCTCTGTTTTATATTAAATTTGTGGACTAATTTTCATTTCTCTCTGGGTTCTCATTTTCTGAGATGAAGAGGTCTCAGAAACTTTCAGATTGGCACATGCAGGGAGAGGGCTAAAGAAACTATATTCAGATGTGTGGGAAGTAGGTGCAGTTGTGAATTGGCTAATGAAATGGAGTTTCGGGTCTGCCATTTCTAATTCTGAATATGAATTCCCACATATAACTATTTAATTAGGCTATCCACTGCCACCACTTCCAGTTAATTTAATAAAAGAAGCCTTAGCCAAAGCAATATGACAAGGAGGATGAAAGGAATATAGAGCAGGAAAAATGTAAAGCTATCACTATTTTGAAATATATATTTATATATATTTAAGTATATATTTATATATAAGGATATATATATTTATATATAGGGATATATACCCCTAAATAGTCTCTTAAAAATCCATTGTAACTGATGAGTATAACAAAGTGAGTGGTTATAAGGTCAACACAAAAATACTTAGAAGAAACCATGTTCACGGCAGAGCAGACAGTGACTTTGGAACACCCAAGTGTTCAACAACAGATAAATGGCTAAAAAATATATATGTGGTGAATAATACCACAAAACTGTGAGAAATGATGATATATCTTTCTTTGCTACATGTTTGGAACTGCGGGGGATCATATTGAACAAGATAAGACAAAAGAAATAGATGAACACCAGATGATCTCACTTACAGAATGAGATTAAGAGACAAAGCAAAGGACAGTGCAGAGAGAATCCTTAGTGGACTCTGATCTAATGTTGTGATTTGGGGGACTCAGAAGGAAGGAAGGGGGACTAAGGCAGGTTGGGGACCTAAGTCCCTATGGTGGAGAGAATGAAGGTTTGGTGGAAGGTGAAATATACTAATACCTGTCATTGGGAAATGTGGAAATATACCCTCTGGTAACAGTAATGCTTTAATCAACAGTGCCTCAATCATGTGATACTGAAGTCCTAAAATGGTCTCTGGCATTCCTAGAGATGAGTGAAAATAATTTAAGAGGGCAAACCCATTTTAAATGACATTCATCAGTTTTTTTTTTTTTTTACTAATGCATTTCAAAATTGAATACCTAAAACAAACTTACAAAAGCAGTTGGAAAAAAAAACTGTAATGAAATCTACAAGACACTGTAAAATGACATAAAATACGATATTAACAGATGGAAAGAAATCACATGTAAATGAATGGTGAAAATCAATGTATTCAGCATTTCCATTTACCAAGAGAAATACACAAATTTAGTACAACCTTGATAAAAACTCTAATAACATTTTTAAGGACGTAAGATTAAAATACTAAGGTTTATATGCAATAATAAAAGGACTCTGACAGCTATGGCAGTCTTATGGAAGAAAATTGACATACTATGGAGTATCAGGACCTGGAAGAAATGGAATTGGAGGAGACTGGGGTCCTAATTTGGGAGGTGAAAATGTTTTGTGGATACCCATCATGCAAAACCTTGAAATTGTGCCCATGATTCAATCCACTAAACCCCAAATAACATGAACAACAACCAAAAAATTAGACAAAATGAAAATAGCCAACCAAGCTAGAGACGGTATTTTCACATGATGCATCTGGTAAGAGGTTAGTGCCCAAGATATTAGATAAAACTTAACAACAAAAAAACCCTAATAATTCAATTAAAAGTAGACATACAATTTGAATAAATACCTTTCCCAAAAGGACATACAGATGGACAATAGACCTATAAGAAAAAAAAAAAACTCATCATTTTTTTGTCAGGGTTATATAAACTAAAACCTCAGTGAGACACCAACCCTTACTACTGGAGAGAATGTGGAGAAAAACAAAATCTAACAACAACAATAAAAAAAAAATTCTCACCTTGGAGCATTGTTGGTATAAATGTAAATTGAAAAAATGCTATGAAGATTCCTCAATAACTTAAAGATTATACTCTAGACTTTGTGACAAAAGGGGTAGAACTGAGGGTGATTATGTTTAGTACACTAAGTAAAGGGGGTAAAAAACAACTTACACATAAGTTTCATTCATATGTGGAACCTAGAGAATTGAAACACATAAACTTGCAAAAAACAGTAGTAAACAAACTCTCCAAGACTGCATGAACATTGGGAGGGTAGGAGCATAAAACTTTGGTGCATTTTGGAACAACTATACATTGTAATTTTATATACTTGTAAAATACTATTCACTATTTTAAAAAAAGGCTTAGGGGGTCAGGCAGTAGCACAGCGGGTTAAGCTCATGTGGCACGAAGCGCAAGGACTGGTGTAAGGATCCCGGTTTGAGCCCCTGGCTCCCCACCTGCAGAGGAGTCGCTTCACAAGCGGTGAAGCAGGTCTGCAGGTGTCTATCTTTCTCTCCCCCTCTGTCTTCCCCTTCTCTGTCCATTTCTCTCTGTCTTGTCCAACAACAACAACAACACTAATAACTACAACAATAAAACAACAAGGGCAATAAAAGGGAAAATTACACAAAAAAAAGGCTTAAAAAAGAAGATACAGTGGGGTGGGCAGTGGCATACCCGGTTAAGCACACATAGAATGAAGTGCGAGGACCTGCACAATGACCTAGGTTCTAGCTCCTGGCTCCCCATCTGCAGAGGAGATGCTTCTCGAGTGGTGAAGCAGGTTTGCAGGGGTCTAACTTCCTTTCTTTCTCTCTATCTTCCCCCTCCTCTCTTAATTTCTCTTTGTCCTGCCAAATAAAAAGTTGAAAAAAAATGGCCGCTGGGAGCAGTGGATTTGTAGTGCCAGCACCAAGTTACAGTGATCACCCTGGAGGCAATAAAATAAAATAAAATAAAATAAATGAAGTAAAAATAAAAAGTAGTAATACTAAAAAAAAATAAGAAAATATAAAGAACTTCCAATTATCCATCAATCCCATTTGAAGCATAGGAAAACATCAACATGCATTTTTCTGTTTTTATAATATTATAATGTATATTTATTATGCTATTATATAATATACTAACTATATAATATATACTTAATACATAATATAGTAAATTACATTATTTTATTTCTTTTTTTCTTTCTCTTTATTTCTGATACAAACAGAGAGAAATTAAGAGGGTAGGGGTACACGGAGGCAGAGAGGAAGAGTGATACCTGCAGTGCTCCTCATGAAGCTTTCCTCCAACAGGTGGGGACAAGGCCCTTGAGCTCAAGTCTTTGTACATGGTACTGTGTGCAGTCTACCATGTGTGCCACCACTCTGGCCCCATATAGTGCTATTTATAATATCTAAAATATTAAGGCTACTGATGTGCTCGTAAATAGATGGTTAGACAAAAAATATATGCCTTAATATAGTGGAGTAATTTTTAGCTATTACGAACGAAGATGTAATTTTGCCATTAGTAGTGAAACCAAAAGAGCTCAAAGAGATCAGATGTAAAGAGGTAAGTCAAAAGGAATATATGCAAATATATGATGATTTTGTCTCTGTGGGCAATATAAAGATATCAAATCGATGTGTAGATAAAACAAAATAAAAAAGAGAAGAAACTGGACATTAATAATAATAGAATTAAGGACAATGGTATCTCTCTCTTTTTCTACACCCCCCCCAAACACATGTATTATACTGACCCTAACTTAATCATGGTTTGTTTATAATTGTATTTTAGATGTACTTTCTATATACATTCTGGAATAATCTAAGTGACTGTAAAACTTATTCTAAATATTCTTTACTTTTTTCCCCTTTTTATTTGGTAGGACAGAGAGAAACGGAGAGAGGAGGAGGAGACAGTTGATAGAGACAGAGTCACTAGTAGTACTTGACTACTCATGAAGCTTCCGTCTCGTAGGTGGCTAGCATAGACTTGAACCCAGTTCCTGGTACATGGTAACATGTGTGTTAACTGGGTGTGTCACTTCCTCCAGGCCTCCAGATACTCTTTATTTGTAAAGATTCAAACAAAACAGAACGAACAAACAAAAAGCTCTAAAAGCAAGAAACAGGAATGTTTTCTATAGTTAAATCAAGATTTATTGCAGAAAGAGCTGTCTAGTTAATGAATTATGAAATCATTATGAATACAAGTGTATTATTTATAGTATTATTTGTACTAGTCTATGAATCAATTTTATAAATAAGAACATCTACATTGTTACAGGCTTTATCCTGAATTTGTTAGTCCTTATAGTAAAATCAAGAATGTGATGAAAAAAATTAGTGCATGCATTTGATTCTTAGTGGAATTCAGAACTTATTCTAATATATCAAAATGGAAAGAAAGTTAAAGGAATAGATTTTTTTTTTTGTAAAAAGAGTATAGGCAAACCTAAATTTGCATATGTTTGCTAGAAAATATATCTACTGGAAATAAGACTGAGCATATTTGAGCAAACCCAAATTACAATTTCAATGTGGAATCTTTTCACTAAGATGAAATATATTCAGGTCTTAGCCAAACCTTGATTGGGAAAAAGGATTATCTAGGTCTAGGAAATAAACCTGTCAACTAGGCAAGCTGCTAGAATGTTTGATAACATAGACACAGAATTGGAACTTTTCAGGGATTTTCCATCCAAATATCCATAGAAGCTCTTTATTTCCTCTGAATGTTACCTGCCACTTTGATTGGAGTCTAGCTTAGGGTTGCATGTGAACATATAAATGTTGCTATGTAATTAATATGCCAGTTGAAGTGTTAAGTAGAATTTCTATTTAACTTGTTAGGCACACTCTACAGTCTCGTATTTACAGAGATGCTAATCTTTAAGTGGGCAATATTAACACATATACCAGGAAAGAACAATGTTGCTTGATCAAGGATTTAATGCTGAATAAATGACAAAAAGTTAAAACTATATGGTCAGAATTAATACAATCGAAGATGACATACTCAAAGACATCATAAAGTTATGTTTAATAATTTAGAGTCTTTAAATACTCAGCTAAAGCAAGGTGAATGTTAAGTCCAGAGTCATAGTGTAGGTATCCTCATATTGGATATTGGTTGAACTGCATATATATATATATATATTTTTTTTTCCAGTTAGTTACTGAAGAGTAACAACTAAGAGACTATCTTTTCTCTGGAACCTGCTTCTGGCAAAGAGTGAACTTTGGGTAAACTACTTCATATTTTTTGTATATAAAATGTAATCTTATTTTTAAATATATATTTTCTTTTTTGTATTTTTATTAGATGAAACAGAGAGAAATTGAGATGACAGGGGGAGATAGAGAAAGAGAAAGATAGTCACCTGTAGTCCTGCTTCATTACTTGTCAAGTTTCCCCTCATGAAGGGACTCAAACCTGGGTCCTTGCACATCATAGAATGTGCATTCCACTGGGTATGTTACTGCCTGGCCCTCAAGTATAGTCTTTAAATGTGAATGATAGTAATTATCTCAGAATTTTATGAAAATCAAAGAGGCAATATGTTTAAAGTGCTTAAAGTCGTTCTAGCACATGCTTGGAATTTAGCAAATGCTAAATTAACTATGTTAGTGATGATAATAATAATTAATATACTAGCACTGTGTTAATTATTCTTATTAGTCTACAGTAGTTACTATTATTTCACATCATAAGCCATGCTTTAACCACTATAAGCTTTGTGGCTATGAACGACTCCCAGACAAGCTGATCTCCTTTGTAAGTTTTTGTAGAGCTTGCATCCTTTATCATGGTCTCTATCATGTTTCTTTATCCTCAGACAAAGCCACCAGATTATAGGTCCTAATATCCACAATATTTTCAAACCACCGGTTCATCAATTCTGTCACTAAGACATATCCCAATGAAATAATCTGAGATACCTTGTAAACAATTTGCTTAACAATGTTAATTAGATATAGTAGATTGCTCAATCATTCAAATGTTTAAATTATTCAATATGTTAAATTTAAAGTACTGGAATAAAGTGCAGAGATGTGTAGTAGGAACCATGTTTAAAAGAGGGATAAGATCAAATACTTTTTCTCCAGTTGACTTTTTTTTTCTAATTTTTTATAATTATATAAGTGGATCTGTGTTTTTTAAAAATATTTTTTATTTAAGAAAGGATAAATTAACAAAACCATAGGGTAGGAGGGGTACAACTCCACACAATTCCCACCACCCAATCTTCATATCCCATCCCCTCCCCTGATAACTTTCCCATTCTCTATCCCTCTGGGAGCATGGACCCAGGGTCATTGTAGGTTGCAGAAGGTGGAAAGTCTGGCTTCTGTAATTGCTTCCCTGCTGAACATGGATGTTGACTGGTCGATCCATACTCCCAGTCTGCCTCTCTCTTTCCCTAGTAGTGTGGGTCTCTGGGGAAGTGGAACTCCAGGACACATTGGTGGGGTCTTCAGTCCAGGGAAGCCTGGCCGGCATCCTGATGGCATCTGGAACCTGGTGGCTTAAAAGAGAGTTAACATACAAAGCCAAACAAATTGTTGAGCAATCATGGACCCAAAGTTTGGAATAGTGGAAAGGAAGTGTTAGGGGGATACTCACTGCAAACTCTAATGTACTTCTGCTTTCAAGTATATATCTTGCAGTAGTTTATGGATACGTGTGAACATATGCTCTCTCTCACAGAACCTGGTCTATATCTAGGTTTCGGGACTTTGTTAGAAAGTGAACCACCTGGGATGGAATTAGAGAATACTATGAAAGGAAAGGTCTCACCCGAGTAATGTAGCTGAAGGGTTGTCATTCCACAGGAGAAGTCTCTGGACACAGTCTGAGCTGAAGGATGTTGAGGTGGCAATCGTTGCGTTGATTAGGTTGTGATGGGCAGATGCAATATTATTTGATATGGATTGGGAGAGGCATACGGGAAAGTGGGCCCTATTCTAAGGTTCCAGGACTGGTTTGTTTCTGCTTTAGTCTTTCTTGCAATTGGGTTTATTTCATCAAAGATGTCCTTGAGGTGTAGGTGGGGGATCTGTGTTTCTATGGGCTTCTATCTAAAGTCTAAAAACTGCTTAAGTGTGATCTAAAACAATTCAAGAACAGCTAATTTAACCTTGACAAAATGAAATTCAACAATATGGGAGACATTTGGTTCTATATTTTACCATAATTTAAATGCTTAACATATTATAGCTCAAGTTCTGAGTGTCTTTCGATTAGCCTGCAAAGGCAGGTAAGGAGACAGCTTAGGGAGTTGGGCGGTAGCGCAGCGGGTTAAGCGCAGGTGGTGCAAAGTGCAAGGACCGGCATAAGGATCCCGGTTCGAGCCCCCGGCTCCCCACCTGCAGGGGAGTTGCTTCACAGGCGGTGAAGCAGGTCTGCAGGTGTCTGTCTTTCTCTCCTCCTCTCTGTCTTCCCCGCCTCTCTCCATCTCTCTCTGTTCTATTCAACAACAATGACATCAATAATAACTACAATAAAACAACAAGGGCAACAAAAGGAATAAATAAATAAGTAAATATAAAAAAATAAAATAATAAAAAAAAAAGGAGACAGCTTAATGGCTATGCAAATAAGGACATAACGCCTGAGGCTCTAAGCTCCCTGGTTCAATCCCCACCCACCCTTATAGGCCATAATTAAGTAGTGCTCTGGTATAAAAAAAAAAATCAGGCATTATAAACTTTTATTGTTAATAGCAGAACAACTAAGATCACTGGACAGGACAAAGGTAAATAAAATTAAATTTGACAAATGCTGCAATTTTGATGACATTATCAGAGATTCACAATTCAAATTAGCATAGTAGAGGTTTTGCATTTTCCTGCAGTTAAACAGACATACGAACTGTAGCAACTGCAGAAAAGTTGGTTTCCAAAAAGCATTTGACAAGGGAAAAAATTTAAAAGTATATACAGATATCTGCACTTGTAACGTCCTGAATTTTACCACTCATTTGAATATTTATTAGAACCACAAAGTGCACGCACAACATAATCCAGTTTGCAAATACACTCAAAATTTCTCTAGCTCTTTAAGGAGGAAGTAGAAGAAGTAAAGAATAGAGCTTTGAATAGTAGAATAGCTTGTGACATTGTCTTCCTAGCTTTACAATCTCCCTTTTCACAGTTCCACAATGTTTAGTTTTCTGAATTATCAGTGTTATCATTACTGAAGTACTTAACCAATTAACATATGAAATTCAGTTTATAGGCATAAATTATCCAGGTACTAGAAAGATCACATTTTCCTTTAAGAGAATAAAGTAATGGAAGGAACAAATGTCTTTGAACAGTATCTTTCCATCTAGTTTTTCATCATTCTGGAAAGCCCATGGCTTCATGCAGAAGAGTCTCAGTTCCATGGAATACACTTAGGAATCTAGTATGCTATTAAAATAGACTAGACCAGCAATTTTCCCTCTCTTCCTTGTATTTCAAATCACTTTTCAATAAGTTAAAGGGGAAGAAACTAAGATGCAAATAATACTTAAAAAAGAAAACAGAAGAGATGAATATACAGATAGCAATCAGGTAGGAAATATGAAGCTATCAATAGTTCTTGTTTCATCTTTCATTCAATATTAATTCTGTCCCTTATATATAAAAATAAATTGCAATATTAATTCTTTAATTATGAGTCTGACTGTATGGTGAGGGTCAAATACAGAAGAATTACCTATAACACAAGAAGGTAAATGCCATGAAAAAAAGTAGCACAAGCTTATTCAACTTTCTCCAACATACATGTTTATTAAATGTCTACTGTGCACCACCCAAACTAGATGTTGTCACCACAAAAAAAATAACAAGCTGAAATACATTGTGACTTAATGGAAAAGACCAACAAGAACGGATCATTTCAATAAAGGGTCTAATGATAATAATTCCCAATATTTTTGAGTGCTATTCTAACCACATTTCACATTCAGCCCTCATAATAAAGCTTTAATGTCAACACTTATTTTCCTCAAGTATTAAATGTGATCCATGGAGCAGAGAGTGATTATAAAATACATTGTTCAAAGTTACCCATTCAGAAGGTGGTGGGATTAGAATTTGAATACACAAGATCTGACTGGGAGCTCACACTGCTAACTCAATTCAAAGCTACCTGTAGGGTCTCTTAGAAAAAAATTAGACTTTGATTGGTGAAGACCTAACACACATGAAAGAGTCTAAAAACACTTAAGACTTGATGTTATTGCTAGATGTTAGTGCTAAGTCTTAGCTACGTGGTCAGTCCCATCTTATCTCTGTTTACAGATAACCTGTTCAGCTGAGATTTTTCTCAGATCTTTAATTTATTTCAATGATGTGTTACCATAGTGACTGCATTAAAATGGCCAAGATGGATTTGGGAGTCTTTCATTTCATAATTCAAAGCCCTGCCAGGCTCTCATCTAATGGTGCACTTGGATTAAATTTGAAAGAGGACCCAAAATAACCTCTTTCTATTTTCCTGACCATTTTCAGAGAAAGAGTAACTTTATAGACAATAGACAAAGGTGTATAAATATGAGCCCACTAGGAAAGCACTGACCTGACTTCTGATATTAGTTGTATTTGAAGGTGCTGCTTTTGATAGACTGCTAGTGGTCTGAAATATGGATGGTAGAAATTACAATGCCTCCAGTTGGTATCATAAGAGAGAAAAGTGGGTACATGCAGGTTAACAAGTGCTAAATATGTACAGAACATTGAGGTTAAAGAGAGTCTAAGAGATTGACCTAAATGCTTTGTTACTTTGACTTTGCCATTCATCCATACATAGCTTCCTTATATTATTTATCCAATACATCTTTTTAGCTGTGATAAACTTAGTGAAAGGAAAAATAATATGCCTATAGTGTGATAAATCCCATAACTTCTCAAGAAGGGTGATAATGAAGTATAATTTGAACGAAATATTTTAGGTCTGGATTGACATTTGCAGGAGTGGTTATAACACCACCAATGGAACAATCACTGCTGAGGAAACACTAATAAACTATGCCAATGGTTTGTTTTAATTTTAAAATATTAAGCTTGGAAATGCCAGTTTAGTCCAAGCAGAGCACAAGTTCCTTTTTATACAAAACTCTGTGAAGTGTGGCTTGATAACACCAGAAAATTTTTTCTACTAAGTTGATCTTGTTCACATTTGATTCCTATGTTTGTGTACATATATGTGGAGTGTAATAACAGTTGGCATGTCTTTCATTTTAGTTACAGAACTTCACACATAACCAACAATTTATAGCAGTGCTATCTAGGCCTTTAAACAACTAAGCTACTGATTTGTTTACAGTAGTAGTGCAGATATTTACCCAGCTATAGAATTAACACACTTGCAAAAGTTCATTCTATTAAAAGCCAGACTACTGATAGAATTTTGAAATTTTTAGTAAATTCAGTTAAATATTTTTTAAACTGTGTATTTATTTTTTAATTTTTAATTTAATTAATTGACAGGATTGTGGCATAAGAGGGCCACAGTTTCATACAGATCCCACCACCAGAGTTCCATATCCCCTAACCTCTTTAGAAGTTTCCCTATTTTTTATCTTTCTGAGAGTATGGACCAAAGATCTTTATGGGGAGTAGAAGGTGGAAGGCCTGGATTCTGTGATTGCTTCTCCACTAGACGTGGGTGTTGACAGGTTGATCCATACCCCAGCCCATTTCTCTTTTCCTAGTGGGTTAAGGCTCTGCAAAGGTGGGGTTCCATGACACACTGACTTGGTCATCTGCTCAAGGAAGTCAGGTTGGCGTCATGGTGGCATCTGCAACTTGGCTTAAAAGATTAAGATGTAAAACAGAACAAGCTGTTTAATAATCAGGGACCTAAAGGTCAGAGTGTAACAAGTGAAATTTAGGGCTTTCATTATGGAAGAAGTTAGGAAGTCTATTTTAGGTATATTCCACCAGACCCACAGCTTTACAAATTTTTGTCTGAGCCCAACATCTGACATGATGGTGGGCTAAGAGTATTGTTTGGGGAGACAGTGTCAAAGTTGAGAATAGGACTAGAAAGCTGTCTCAGGGCAGAGAGTAACTCCCAAATATGGGAAAAATATGTAAATACTATTAACTGTAAACCCCATTGATCTGATTTAGGGCCTACATCTATTCATATTTTGTGTAGGCACCTATATAACTTCTGTATTCTTGTCAGTCTGAGTTCACATTCCATAGTCACAGCTGGGAACATTCTAGGCTACACTCATTTCAGGACCAGTCTTCCTCAGCCTCCGTTTGGAGAGTGGGGCAATTTCTACCATTGTTATTCTTTTTTTTTTTTTTAATTTTTTATTTAAGAAAGGATTAATGAACAAAAACATAAAGTAGGAGGGGTACAACTCCACACAATTCCCACCACCCAATCCCCATAACCCACCCCCTCCCATGGTAGCTTTCCCATTCTCTAGCCTCTGGGAGCATGGACCCAGGGTCGTTGAGGGTTGCAGAAGGTAGAAGGTCTGGCTTCTGTAATTGCTTCCCCGCTGAACATGGGCGTTGACTGGTCGGTCCATACTCCCAGTCTGCCTCTCTCTTTCCCTAGTAAGGTGTGTCTCTGGGGAAGCTGAGCTCCAGGACACATTGGTGGGGTCTTCAATCCAGGGAAGCCTAACCAGCATCCTGGTGGCATCTGGAACCTGGTGATTGAAAAGAGAGTTAACATATGAAGCCAAACAAATTGTTGAGCAATCATGGACCCAATGCTTGGAATAGTGGAGAGGAAGTGTTAGGGAGGTACTCACTGCAAACTCTAGTGTAATCCTGCTTTCAGGTATATATTTTGCAGTAGTTTATGGATACGTGTGCACATAAGCTCTCTCTTACAGAAACTGGTGTATATCTAGGTTATGGGACTTTGTTAGAAAGTGAACTACCTGAGATGAAATTAGAGTGTACTATTAAAGGAAAGGTCTCACCCGAGTAATGAAGTTGAAGCAACGATTGCCACCTCAACATGCTTCACCTCAGACTGTATCCAGAGACTTCACGTGTGGAATGACAACCCTACCATTGTTATTCTACATTGAGAGCAAGGTCCTTTAGAGGCCCACAAGAAGATTTATGGTATTGTTCCTGTTTGAGATGATCAATGGTGGTCGAGAGAAGGATCTGTCAGAGGTCTAGGCTCATCACATCTATGTGGGAATCCCAGGATTCCCTGACTAGGCCCCTTGGTTATGGAGTGCCCTGGTAGTATCCAAAAGGGCCATCATTAGAGTATGCCAGCCTCTTGTCCTTATCAAACTTTTATAGTCTTTACATTATCTGACAGGGTTAGAGCTTTAGAGATTGAGGGAAGAGAAATAGGAAGCAGGTGAAGAGGGTATCCAGGTTTAAGCAGAAAACATTTGAGTGGCCCGGGAGGTGGCGCTGTGTATAAAGCATTGGATTCTCAACCATGAGTTCCTGAGTTCGATCCCCTGAAGCACATGTACCAGAGTGGTGTCTGGCTCTTTCTCTCCTCCTATCTTTCTCATGAATAAATAAATAAATAATCTTTAAAAAGAAAATGTTTGATTGAGTACTTTATGCTGGTTTTTTTTTTTTTTTTTTTTAGGTCTTTATACCTGCTTGTTGCACCTCCTGAGCTACTGTAGAATATTGTACACTTTTACTTTAAGGTATATGCTTCCCCCCCCCCAACCCCAGTTTATGGATATTTGTGCTAAGGTGCCCTATCTAATGGGTTCTGGTCTATATCTAGGTTCTATAACTTTGTTATGAAATGTGTCATCTGAAATGGTACTAAGGAGTCCTATGAGCTAGGAAAGATCTCACCAGAATACTGGAGCTGAGAGTTGACATCACTGGCCTGGCATCTCTGGACACAGTCCGAAGTCAAACATATTGAGGTGGCATCAGTTGCATTCATTCAATTGAGATCAGTAGATGCAGTATCAAATGGTACAGATCAAGAGAACAAGAGAAGCATGAAGGAAAATGAGAAAAACCCTAAAGGTTCCAGGAGTTGGAGAATTACGGGTTTTCTAGAGAATATAGAAGGTACCTTGCTGTCTTAGAGTTTAAGGAGGCAGTACATAACTAATGTTATAGCCAAGTTATTTGGGAACTTGGTTTACTTTGAAAATCACATGGTTTGGATTTGCTATATCATAGAATGCCTTACCATGAATTATGTCATTTAGTGCTATTCACAAATAACTATGTTATATACTAACAAGACCAGTTGCTTCTGGTCTCTTTGGTCTAAGATTATAGGTGATTTAATATTTAAAAGATTATTATTAGAAATGCATTAATAATTTAAGACCATTGTTAAAATCCAATCGGTTTACTCATTTGAAATCTTAAGTGCTTATATTGAAGGAATATGTACTCAGAACTGAAGTCTGCGCGTTAAAATGTTTGAGACATCAAGTCCATTTTTCCCCTCATATTGATTAAATAGTGAATTGAGTTAAAATCTTTAACATAATAAATTTGGCTCTTCAGAGTTATTTTTCCCCTATTTTTACAGATAAAGGATGAGAAACTGTGAAACAGAGAGAAAAGACACTACAGCACTGCTTCATCACTCCAGAAATGTCTTCCTTGTACAGTGTTGTTGTATGATAACTGGGGGCTTGAACTCAGTTCCTGATGTATGTTAAAGTATGTGCTCTTCCACGTTAGCTGTCTCCTATGGCTATGCGCAGTGATATTCTATGGGCATCACTAGACAGTTAAATTAGAAAAGCTGAGATTATACTCCATACATGACTAAATTATTAAATGAATATATCTAAGGAGCAAATGTGTCATGATTAGTTCTGGTACACAGATCATAAATTAAAAAAACCAAATTGCTCTGATTAAAAGTATTAACGTGACTCATTGAACCTTAAAACATGCATATATATACAGCAACTTTAATATTTTTTATTTTTATTTATAAAAAGGAAACATTGACAAAACCATAGGATAAAAGGTGTACAACTCCACACAGTTCCCACCATCAGAGCTCCATATCCCATCCCATCCCCTGATAGCTTTCCTATTCTTTATCCCTCTGGGAGTATGGACCCAGGGTCATTATGGGGTGCAGAAGGTAGTAGGTGAGGCCTCTGTAATTGCTTCCCCACTGAACTTGGGCATTGCCAGGTTGATCCATACTCCCAGCCTGTCTCTCTTTTTCCTCAGTGGGGCCGGGCTCTGGAGAAGTGGGGCTCCAGGACACACTGGTGGGGTTGTCTGTCAGGGAAGTCAGGTTGGCATCATGTTAGCATCTAGAACCTGGTGGCTGAAAAGAGTTAACATATAAAGCCAAACAAGTTGTTGACTAATAAACCTAAAGGCTAGTATAGTGCAGATGAAGAATTGGGGGAGGGGTCTCCACTTTGAAGATAGATAGTAGGCCTATTTTAGTTATATTCCAAAGGGCCCATGACTATACTGTTTTTTTTTTCCCTGAGCCTGAAATCTGATATGCAGGTGGATCCGAGTTACAGAATCTTAAGAAAAAATACTTCCGATTGATGATGTACATATCTATTTTTTATCATTTTATTTTTTAAATATTTATTTATTTATTATTATTTTTATTTTATTTTATTTTATTATTTATTATTTATTTATTTATTTATTTAAGAAAGGATTAATTAACAAAACCATAGGGTAGGAGGGGTACAACTCCACACAATTCCCACAGCCCAATCTCCATATCCCACCCCCTCCCCCGATAGCTTTCCCATTCTCTATCCCTCTGGGAGCATGGACCCAGGGTCATTGTGGGTTGCAGAAGGTAGAAGGTCTGGCTTCTGTAATTGCTTCCCCGCTGAACATGGGCGTTGACTGGTCGGTCCATACTCCCAGTCTGCCTCTCTCTTTCCCTAGTAGGGTGGGTCTCTGGGGAAGCTGAGCTCCAGGACATATTGGTGGGGTCTTCAGTCCAGGGAAGCCTGGCCGGTATCCTGATGACATCTGGAACCTGGTGACTGAAAAGTTAACATACAAAGCCAAACAAATTGTTGAGCAATCATGGACCCAAAGCTTGGAAAAGTGGAGAGGAAGTATTAGGGAGGTACTCACTGCAAGCTCTAGTGTACTTCTGCTTTCTTACTTTGGTGCCATACTCCAAACTCAGTCAATTTCTGCTTTGCGTTTCTACTTCTTCTTTTTTTTTTTTTTTTTTACATGCATAACATTCCCCAGATTCCCATTTAACAATACAACCCCCACTATTTCATTCATTATTTTTCATGGACCTGTATTCTCCCCACTCACCCACCCACCCCAGAGTCTTTTACTTTGGTGAAATACTCTAATTCCATTTCAGGTTTGACTTGTGTTTTCTTTTCTAATCTTGTTTTTCAACTTCGGCCTGAGAGTGAGATCATCCCGTATTCATCCTTCTGTTTCTGACTTATTTCACTCAACATGATTTTTTCAAGGTCCATCCAAGATCGGCCGAAAACGGTGAAGTCACCATTTTTAACAGCTGAGTAGTATTCCATTGTGTATATATACCACAACTTGCTCAGCCACTCATCTGTTGTTGGACACCTGGGTTGCTTCCAGGTTTTGGCTATTACAAATTGTGCTGCCAAGAACATATGTGTACACAGATCTTTTTGGATGGATGTGTTGGGTTCCTTAGGATATATCCCCAGGAGGGGAATTGCAGGGTCATAGGGTAGGTCCATTTCTAGCCTTCTGAGAGTTCTCCAGACTGTTCTCCACAGAGGTTGGACCAATTGACATTCCCACCAGCAGTGCAGGAGGGTTCCTTTGACCCCACACCCTCTCCAGCATTTGCTGCTGTTACCTTTTCTGATGTATGACATTCTCACAGGAGTGAAGTGATATCTCATTGTTGTCTTGATTTGCATTTCTCTGACAATCAGAGACTTGGAGCATTTTTCATGTGTTTCTCGGCCTTTTTGATCTCTTCTGTGGTGAATATTCTGTCCAAGTCTTCCCCCCATTTTTGGATGGGGTTATTTGTTGTCTTGTTGTTGAGTCTGGCAAGCTCTTTATATATGTTGGTTATTAAACTCTTATCTGATGTATGGCATGTAAAGATCTTCTCCCATTCTGTGAGGGGTCTCTTGATTTGGGTAGTGGTTTCTTTTGCTGTGAAGAAGCTTTTTAATTTGATGTAGTCCCATAGGTTTATACTTGCCTTAGTCTTCTTTGTAATTGGATTCGTTTCATTGAAAATGTCTTTAAAATTTATGCGGAAAAGAGTTCTGCCAATATTTTCCTCTAAGTATATGATAGTTTCTGGTCTAACATCCAAGTCCTTGATCCACTTGGAATTTACTTTTGTATTTGGTGAAATACAGTGATTCAGTTTCATTCTTCTGCATGTTTCAACCCATTGTTTCCAACACCATTTGTTGAAGAGACTCTGCTTCCCCATATAATAGTCTGGGCCCCTTTGTCAAAGATTAGATGTCCATACGTGTGGGGCCTCATTTCTGGGCTCTCAATTCTATTCCACTGGTCAGTGTGTCTGTTCATGTTCCAGTACCAAGCAGTTTTTATGACAATGGCCTATAATACAGTTTGAGATCTGGGAGTGTGATGCCTCTGGTTCTGTTCTTTTTTCTCAAGATTGTTTTGGCAATTCTAGGTCTTTTCTGGTTCCAGATAAACATTTGCAGCATTTGTTCTATTCTCCTAAAAAATGTGCTTGGGATCTTGATGGGGATAGCATTAAATCTGTAGATGGCTCTGGGTAATATATTCATTTTGATGATATTAATTCTTCCAACCCATGAACATGGAATATCTTTCCACTTCTTTGTGTCTTTTTCAATTTCTTTGAGTAGTGACTCATAATTTTCAGCATACAAGTCTTTTACTTCTTTGGTTAGGTTTATTCCTAGATATTTTATAGTTTTTGTTGCTATAGAAAAAGGAACTGATTTCTGGATTTCAATTTCTTCTAACTTAGTGTTTGCATAGAGGAATGCCACTGACTTTTGAATGTTAATTTTATAGCCTGACACATTACTGTATTGCCTGATGATTTCCAAAAGCTTCTTGCTGGATTCCTTAGGTTTTTCCATGTATACTATCATGTCATCTGCAAATAAGGAGAGTTTGACTTCTCTTCCAATCTGTATGCCTTTAATTCCTTGCTCCTGCCTGATTGCTATGGCAAGAACTTCCAACACTATGTTGAATAGTAATGGTGATAGTGGGCAGCCCTGTCTAGTACCTGATCTGAGGGGAAATGCTTCCAGTTTTTCACCATTGAGTATTATGTTGGCTGTAGGTTTGCTATATATAGACTCCACTATCTTCAGGAATTTTCCATCTATTCCTATTTTTTGTAGTGTTTTGATCATAAAGGGATGTTGTATTTTGTCAAAGGCATTCTCTGCATCTATTGATATGACCATGTGGTTTTTGGTCTTGCTTTTGTTGATGTGGTGGAAAATATTTATTTATTGTACCAGAACACTGCTCAGCTCTAGCATCTGTTGGTGTAGGGGACTGAACCTTTGACTTTGGAGCCTCAGGCATGAGAATCTCTTTGCATAACCATTATACTATCTACCTCTGCCTTTATCAATGCTTATAAATTTTTTAAAATTATGCATCTTAAAGTTAGACATCTTAAAATTTGTTTATATTTTGAAAAATTTGTTTTGTATCTTCAGTCAAAATACTGATAAAGGGAGACCTAAAGGCTTCAATTTTTTCATTCTATATGTGCTTATCCCAGTGCACCACCACTAAGTCCCCATAACTTCAATTTTTCACATTGTTGACAAACTATAGTTTTTGAAGACACTGTAAAGAGGAAATGTTGGTATGCATGAGACCCCTTCTGTCTCATCGGTTTAATACCCCCTGCTTAACACTGTATTCTATTTACATAACCACTGTATTCTATTTACATAACCATTGCAGGGCAATGGTTCAATCCCCACTGGTTCATGATATGTTTTTGCTCTGCCCTCTCTCCTTGTCACACTCTGATTTTCACCAGTCACTTTTCTCTCCACCCTCTCTATGTCACATCCTGTTTCCACCCTACTTGGCAAGTACATATAAAGACAGCATTGTGAGTTTTACTGTACTTTACTTTAGTTTAGCTTAGCTCGGCTTAGATTGTTCTGCGTCCTGCATGAATAAAGAGATACTGCCTACAGCTCAACCATGAGTCCCTGGTCGTCTGTTACCTGCCCGTGAAGCCAGCCCGGCGAAAACAACAGGGAAAACATGAAGATAATCAGCTATGTAAAAATAAAGGAGGAATGGAAAAGTTGTGCATTAGTTATTCATCTGTACTAGGTCTACAGTAATGATTTTTTAATTGAAATATATAAACTTGGTAGAATAAGTTAATGTTATACTACCTTAATTATATTTTGTACTCTTACTCAGGAGGAAGGTGATAGGGAAGAATCTGCAATTTTATAGCCTTTGCATTTGACAAATATTAAAAACAATTATACAAAAGAATAGAAAAATCAATAATTCACTCACTAGGTAAAAAGCTCACTTTACCATGTTCAAGTCTAGACCATCACAGGGGAACATCTTGCAAACGGGAGTTTTCACCAGTGCTATGGAGTCTCTCATCCTTCTTTTAAATTATTTTATTTATTTATTATTGGGTAGAGACAGAGAGAAATTTAGAGAAGGAGATAGAAAGGGAGAGAAACACCTGCACCCCTTCTTTACCACTCGTGAGACTTTTCCCCTGAAGGTGGGGATCAGGGGCTTGACCCTGGGTCCTTGTGTACTGTAATGTGTGCAATTAACCAGTTGTGCCACCACCTGGCCCCTCTCCTCCTATTTGTCTCTCTCTTTCCCTTACTTCCTTTTACCTTCTGTCTTAAAAAAATACTATGTGATGATGATTTCTTATAAAAATAATGCACAAAACATATTGATAAGTGAAGGTAATACAACTACTGTCAATGCAGTCAGTGGATGTATTTATAGGTTTTTAATTAGCAAAATTTAATATTAGAGCATCTATTCAGTTGACTATGTAGCTCAATGCTCTCAGTATGGGCGATTCTTGACCAAAATTGTTGTAGCCATATACAGAGTACACATTTATACATATGAACTTATCATAAGAAAATATAAAATAGGTCCTACAGGTGCTAGTAACATAAATCTTAAATCATTACAGTTAGGTTGAAAGTGATAATTATAAAATACAGTGTTGAAGGAGATTGTGGCCGGGAGCGTGACTCAGTGGGCAGAACACTGGCTTGCGTGCTTGCGAGCTGAGTCCCGTCTGTGGCATTGTAGGCAGTGGAGCAGATCACAGATTTCTCCCTAATAATCCAAATAAATCTTAAAAGAAGTTTGGAATTAACGCCATCATGTAATTTCAATAGATAAAGCTGTCTTATTTAAAATCACACTTTTTACACCAGAAAAAATGATTCACTGAATCATTCTACTAGTCTTTGAAACAGATATGGCTAAGAAAATGATTAATGTATATTATTTCATACCAGAATGATTATTGTCATGTTATTGACACTATTTAGACAAGCACTATAGTTTTAAAATAGGTATTTAACTTTAATTTTATGAATGCCACTCTTTAGAAACACCTATCTGTGAAAATAAGATTATTAGTAAACTATGATATGTTGCCATAGTTTTAAATTACACAACATTCTGGTGAGGCAGATAAATTGCATATTAGAGCTTGGAAATAGAAAATCCTTGGGAGTTGAGGCAAAAGAGGCTCTGAATATTCTGGAGTATTTTATTTGAGTTGCATATACATTTGAGGTAGAAATACTATCATTAGAAATTTGGGTTTTGCTCAGACATACATATATATATATATATATAATTTTATTGGAGGGGATTATGGTTTACAGTTGACAATAAAATACAGAAGTTGGTACATGTGTAACATCTCTTGGTTTTCCACATGACACTGGTCTTCCTCTATCATCATGTTCCAGGACCTGAAAACTACCCCCTGGCCCAGAGTCCTTTACGTTGGTACAGTATACAACTCCAGCTCGAGTTCTGCTTTGTGTTTTACCTTCTGTCTTTATTAAATATATTTTGTAATTTACTTTTTTTTTATAGAACAGAGAGACATTGAGAGGGAGGGGTAATAGGAGGGGGAGAGTTAGAGAGAGACACCTGCAGCACTGCTTCACCACTAGTGAAGCTTTCCCTCTGCAGGTGGAGACTGGGAGCTTGAACCTGAGTCCTTATGCATGGTAATACCTGCAATTAACCAGGTGTATCACCACTGTCATTTTTCTGTTCTTATTTTTCAACTTTTGTCTATGAGTGGGAGCATTCATACTTATTCTTTTCTTTCTGGCTTATCTCATTTAACAGAAGATATTTATATTTTGTAAGCAGCTTCATTTCTTAGTAAATTCTGTTTTCATAAGTCACATTATCTAGGCTGGAACCATTCTATGATAAAACTGGAATTATTTCATGTGAAATCTGTCCTCTAATCCTATACTTACTTTCTGATAAAAATAAACAAGATGGGGGGAAAGTAGCATTATATTCTAAACTTTAACATATCCAGTACTATAATAAACCCTTGTCCTTTCCCATATTAGGGAGCTACTCTCTTCCCTCATCCAGCTTTCTGGTCTTTTTTCCAGCCATGACATCATCTCCCCAGATAATAACTTGGATCCATCTACATATCTGATGTCAGGCTCAGGGAAAAAAAAAAAGCTAGTATAGTCATGGGCTTTTTGGAATATAACTAAAATAGGACTACTAACTATCTACAAAATGGAGACCCCCAAATCTTTCTGGACTACATTACAGAAGCCAGACCTTCCACCTTCTGCACCCCATAATGATCCTTGGTCCATACTTCCAGAGGGATATAGAATAGGAAAGCTATCAGGGGTGGGGATGGGACATGGAGTTCTGGTGGTGGGAATTGTGTGAAGTTGTACCCCTCTTATCTTATGGTTTTGTCAGTGTTTCCTTTATATAAATAAAAAATTAAAAAAAATCAGTCTTTGTACAGAAATGAGGGTTAGGATATATTGCTTTTTGCAGCTACTTCTGTGCCCTGTTTGACCCCCCCCCCCTTTTATTGACTTAATAATGATCAACAAGACCATAGTATAAAAGGGTTACAATTCCATAGAACTCCCATTAGCAGAGTTCCATATCTCATCCCCTCCCCTGATTGCTTTCCTATTTTCTATCCCTCTGGAAGCATGGATGGAGAACCATTATGGGGTGCAGAAAGTAGAAGGTCTGGCTTCTGTATTGCTTCTCCACTGAACATGAGCATTGGCAGGCTGATTCATACTCCTGGTCTGACTCATCTTTCCCTAGCGGAGCAGGGCTCCAGAGAGGTGGGGTTCCAGGGTACAATGGTGAGGTCATCTGCCCAGTGAAGTCAGATTGGCATCATGGTAGCATCTGCAACTTGGTGGCTGAAAAATCATTAAGATATAAGGCAAAAAAAATTGTTTAATAATCAGGAGTTTAACAGCAAACCCTAACAAAAGGACTTTTCAAAGTTAACCCAATTACCAAATAATGTGATGATAACATTAACTATCGATTGTCTTTTTGAACCCTAAGACAGCAGGAGCCTCACATCTCCACTATAGAGCCCCTACTTCCCCCAGTCCTGGAACCCTTGGATAGGGCCCACTTTCCGTATGCCTCTCCCAATCCATATCAAATAATATTGCATCTGCCGATCACAACCTAATAACAAAAACGATTGCCACCTCAACATGCTTCACTTCATACTGTGTCCAGAGACTTCAGGTGTGGAATGACAACCCTTCAGCTTCATTACTCGGGTGAGACCTTTCCTTTCATAGTACACTCTAATTCCATCCCAGGTGGTTCACTTTCTAACAAAGTCCCAAAACCTAGATATCAACCAGGTTCTGTGAGAGAGAGCATATGTTCACACGTATCCATAAACTACTGCAAAAATATATACCTGACAGCAGAAGTATACTAGAGTATGCAGTGAGTATCCCCTAACACTTCCTCTCCACTATTCCAAGTTTTGGGTCCATGATTGCTCAACAATTTGTTTGGCTTTGTATGTTAACTCTCTTTTCAGCCACCAGGTTCCAGATGCCATCAGGATGCCGGCCAGGCTTCCCTGGACTGAAGACCCCACCAATATGTCCTGGAGCTCCACTTCCCCAGAGAGCCACACTACTAGGGAAAGAGAGAGGCAGACTGGGAGTATGGACCGACCAGTCAACGCCCATGTTCAGCGGGGAAGCAATTACAGAAGCCAGACCTTCCACCTTCTACAATCCACAATGACCCTAGGTCCATGCTCCCAGAGGGATAGAGAGTGGGAAAGCTATCAGGGGAGGAGATGGGATATGAAGATTGGGTGGTGGGAATTGTGTGGAGTTGTACCCCTCCTACCCTATGGTTTTGTTAATTAATCCTTTCTTAAATAAAAGAAAAAAAATCAGGAATTTAAAGGTAAGGATATGGCAGAGGAGACTTGGGGGTCTCCATTTTGGAAAGGGCTAGTGGGTCTATTTCAGATATATTCCAAGGGCCCATAACTTTACTAATTTTTGTCCCTGAGCCTGACAGCTAATAGGCAAGTCAGCTAAAGGTATTGTCTGGGAAGATGGTGTCAGAGTTGGAAATAGGACTAGAAAGCTGGATAAGGGACAAGAGTAGCTCCTAAATACGGGAAAAGTATATAAATATTATTAACTGTAAACCCCATTAGATTTATCTGGGGCTCATATTCAGCACAGGGGCCTATGTAACCTCTGCATCCTAGAATTTAACAACTTAATGATAAGATGTTTGTCTCTAAGTACATATATCCTTTTTTAAAAAATCTTATAGAGTTATAAGTGAATATTTTGCTGTGTACTATGAAGCATTTCAAACCATGTTTTATACTAATTTGTTATGATCATGTGTCAGTCTCTGAAGAACAATGAACCACTTCCAATTCTCCCAAACTTCCCAATACAATTGGCCAAGCATTCTATAGGCTGTTTAATCTACAAAAAACCTATCTGATATACTTGTTGCAAGGAAACTGAATGAGAAGAATAATGCAGGCTCTTAAATTAGTTTCATTCAGTGTTGTTTACGTGATCTTTCTACATCTGTGTGGGATTTCCCTGGTAGCCTAGTTTTCTCCTTAATCCTAGAGATGTTCACATAGATTCACTGATATGTTTGAATTGTCCTAATAGGAGTGAGTGTAGAGGTCAGTGTGCCCAGGAATGGAAGGTGTGGATATCCAGTGTTTCTTGTTCCCTCATGTTCTAAACTGAGGAGATGGACTTCCATCACTAACAAGCCTGAACTAGAGTAGAAGGTAGGAAAATGGAGGAATAAGATGTTGATTCTTCTTAGAAGTTTTCTTGGTCTTTAGACATGTGGTGATGTTTCTACAAACAGATACAAGCAGTAAGAAAATAACATTCATCATGTCAATTAATCTACATAAAATTGGCCAGTGTATCCTAGAACCTTAACTCTCTAGAGCCCTACCCTTCTAGGGAAAGAGATGGGCTGGGGGTGTGAACTGACCAGAGAAACATCCCTTACCAGTGGAACAGCAATTATAGAAACCAGAACTCCTTCTATACCTCAAAAAAGAATTTTGGTCCATACTTCCAGATGGAGGCAAATGTTAAGGGAAAGTGACCAGATGGCTATGAACCTCCTGTTCCACCAGGACCTAGAACTTTAGTGACCTGAAACCTTTGTTTTTATGCCATCAATGAGAATAAAGAGAATCAGGAAAATACCTGAGGAAGCCAGGCCTTATTTATCTTATCTGAGAAGGAAAAAAAAAAAAAGGAAGGGCCATTATGGGATGATTTCACTCATAAGTGGAATATAGAGAATTTAAACACACGAGCTAGAGAAGAAAAAATATGTAATCAAACCATAATTATGACCATAGGAAAACTATGGTGGTTACTGTTAGGAGCAGAAGGGGGAAGTGGGAGGGGACACACAGAACTCTGGTAGTGGGAATGGCATGAAATTAACTTACTATCTTAAAATCTTGTAAATCACTAATAAAATAAAGTAAGAGATAGGATGGGAGAAAAAGAAAAATATTGGAATCTGTACCCAAATAACAACTGTCTTATAAACCATTATTCCCCTAAAAATAACATTTAAAAGAAGAGTGACCACCATCAGAAAAAGAAGAGATCTACAGATATATATTCATATTTTATAGAAAAGACTAGTTTATCCATTAGATTAACTTTCTACCTATATGTGTCACATATGATCAATGTTCTTCGTATATACAAAACATAAAAATCATATATTATTAAACATAAAGTCAGAATCTTACATTTTCACTAAAATTTAACATTTACAAAAAATTCTAAGGTATTTATTTATTTATTTATTTTGATGCAGAAAGAAAAAAGTTAAGAGGGTGAAGATATAGAGAGGGAGAGAGATCATGCAACACTGTTTCACTACTTGTGAAATTTCTTTTTCATCTAGAAAAAAATTCTGTCAATCAGCAGAATTTTGTTTTGCTTTTCTCTACAATATCAAACAACCAGCTTGGCTTTTCTCTCTCATTGAATTGAATAAATTGAATCATAATAAATTTGAGTGGTTTTTAATCACAACCTTATTTTCTCAATAGATGTTCTTGTTTTAAAATTTTCATTAAATGGGAGCATATGATTTGGGCTTAAATACAAAGGTAAGTGCTTTATGGGTAAAATAGATTTAATTTAAATGGATGTATGCATATAATTAAAACATAATACTGGTGCCTTTACATAGCTGCAGAGTTTTTGCATCAATATTTTTAACTTCAAGGTTGTAAGTGATTGTGTGTAATTGGTTTAGCTGCTATTAAAGTAATTAGATTACAGTGATGCAATTTCAAATGAGTGTTTTTTGGAATTAATTTTTAGTAGTTAAGTTCCTAATAGATTCTACCAGCATTTTAAGTTGAATTTTGCTTTTGGATAGTTACTGATACTACAGGCTTGTGAATTCTGTTGCTTGAATTGCACCATTTGTTGGAGTTATCCCCCTCTGGGCTTTTTTTTCTTCAAGGACCCCCCCTCCCTGCTGAGCATGGTGGTACATTCTGAAGTACTCTCATTCTCTGATTGGTTACTAGGGCTGACAGACCTCTGGCCATTTGCTACACCTTTTTTCCTCTCTCCAATCAGAGTGGCATTCTGGGAACCCACAGGCTCACCTTAGCAACCAGTTAAACACCCTAGTCCATCCCTTCTGGGGGAATCCTCCCTGCTTAGAGACTCCTGTCCATCATATCATCCACACATATACTACATATCACACATCATAATTTAATTTAAGAAAGAAATTAATTCATTACCTCAGTTCCTAATTTTCAAAGATTTATTCAATTTATTTCACAAGACAGAGACAGAGAGCCAGAACTTCACTCTGGCATATGTGGTGCTGAAAGTCAAATTGGATACCTTATTCTTGCAAGACTAGAGCTCTGGGCCATGACTGGGCCACCTTCCAGGTCACTTGGATCCTATTTTTTAGATTCCACTAGTGTTACATTCACATTGTGGAAAGGCACAAGGCAAGGCAGATGCTAATATTTCTAATTCAAAACCTCTTATTGACAAAGAGATATACTTTCAGAGTAATATTTAATTATTTTAAGGAAATTTTGTTTTAAGTTTTTAAAAATACTTATTTTCCTTTTTTGTTTTATTGTTGTAGTTATTATTGTTGTTGTTATTGATATTGTCATTGTTGGATAGGACAGAGAGTAATGGAGAGAGGATGAGAGAAAGATAGACAACTGCAGACCTGCTTCACTGCGACTCCCCTGCAGGTGGGGAGCTGGGGGCTTGAACCGGGATCCTTATGCCGGTCCATGTGCTTAACCCGCTGTGATACCACCCGACTCCCAGCTCTTATGTATTTTTATAACATTTCCTCTACTTCTATAGGTATCTTATTATCCATAAGCTCAGAATGATAACATGGTTCACTTCATATTGAAGTTGTGAAGATTACAATAAACAATGGAATTAGAACTGCAGAAAAAAAATCTGGTTCCAAAGATCCACTTTACATTGTTCCTCTTTGATAGACTAGCACATCTTGCATAGCAATTCTGTTTTATTATTGTTATAGTGGTAAGGTAATATTCAGCGGTTGTTTACTGAAGATCTACTCTGTGACAGGACTACTGTGGAGGTGGGGAATATAGTAGTGAAGAGACTGGAAATTTCGCTCTGTTAAAGAACAAATCCAGGGCCAGGAAATCAGAGCTACTTCACTTAGTAGAGCACACGAGGCTGGGTTCAAGTACAAGGAGTTGCATTCAAGCCTCAGCCACAAGCTTCACTAGTGTTAAAGACAGAAATATCATTCATGTCTCTGACCCTCTATTTTTTTTAAAAAAGAGAGTCTTCTAGGAATGATGGACTCATGGGGGCATGGAACCCTGGTGGTGAATTAATAAATAATAATAAATAACTTCAAGAGTAAATTTGATGGGTATTTCTGGCTTTAGTTAGTAATTCATATATCGGTCAGCATTCAGTCTTACTCTGAAAATACTTCCTATCCAGTGTGAGATTTTTGAATCATACAGAATTTTTGTTGCAATCCAAGGGAAGTCTTTATACTGCTTTCCATAATGGTTGCACCAACTTCCATTCCCACTAACAGCTACAAGGACTCTCATCATTCAACATTCTCTCCAATATGTTTTTTTTTTTTTTGTCTTTTGGGTAACAGCCATTCTCACAGTTGTATGGTGATACTCATTGTTATTTTGACTAAAATTTCTGTAATGATTAAAGATTATAAGAAAAAAAAGAATGCAATAAAACAAAAATAAAACGTTAGATAAGACCAAGTCAGTGGTTAGCAGAAAGGAAGTGGAAAGGGGGTAAACTGGAGAGAAAGAGTCAATTATATAGAAAGGATAAAATGGAACACTACAAAGTAATAAATTTTAGGGGCCAGGGGTGGCACATCTGGTTGAGCACACATGTTACAATGTGCAAAGACCCAGGTTTAAGCCCATGGTTCCCACCTGCAGGGGGAAGCTCTGCAAGTGGTGAAGCAGGCCTGCAGGTGTCTATCTCCCTCTCTATTACCCCCTTCCCTCTCCATTTCTGGCTGTCTCTATCCAATAAATAAATATAGTAATAAAAAACTTATGTGTTAAAAAATAAAGTAATACACTTTGTGCAGTGGCTACAGGTGGTGATTTATAAGGAAGCACACCTTCACTTTATTAAAAACTTAAAGGCTTTGGTCTCAGGCAAAAATTAGTCAAGTCATGGGTCCCATGAAATATGCCTAATATAGACCTACTAGGTTTTTCCAAAATAGAGACTCCAAATATCATCTATTATTTCTTGGCTTTAGGTTCCTGACTATTAAACAATTTGTTCTGCTTTACATCTTAATGCTTTTTCAGACAACAAGTTGTAGATGCTACTATGACGCTAGCCTGACATCCCGAGACAGAGGACCTCACCAATGTACCCTGGAACCCCACCTCTCCAGAGCCCTGCTCAACCAAAAATAGATAGAAGCAGGCTGGGAGTATGGATTGACCCATCAAAATTCATGTTCAGTGGAGAAGCCAGAAGCCAGACCTTTCACCTTCTTTCTTTTTTTTTAAAGTTTTTTTTTAAAATATTTATTTATTTATTTATTCCCGTTTGTTGCCCTTATTGTAGTTGCTGTTGGATAAGACAGAGAGAAATGGAGAGAGGAGAGGAAGACAGAGAGGGGAAGAGAAAGTAGACACCTGCAGACCTGCTTTACCAGTTGTGAAGCGGCTCCCCTGTAGGTGGAGTCTTGAACTGCAGGTGGAGCTGGGGGCTTGAACTGTGATCCTGCCGGCCCTTGGGCTTTGCACCACCTGAGTTTAACCCTCTGCACTACAACCGCACTCCCACCTTTCACCTTCTGTATCCCATGATGATCTATCCCAGAGTGATAAAGAATAGGAAAGCTTTTAAGAGAAAAGAAGGGATATGGAACTCTGGTAATGGGAATTGTTTGGAATTGTAACACTCTTGTCCTATGGTCTTGTTGATATTTTTAATTTTATAAATAAATTATTAAAAAAAAAAACTTAAAGGCTATGAAAATAAGAAGGGAGAATGGAAGAGCTATCCAAAACAAGAGAGATAGGGTGAGGGATCAGACACAAATAAGCTATACTAAGTGATAATTGGTCATTACTATTAGGTGATTCCTTAGTGAATAGTTAATAACTTTATTTTTGGATGAGCTAAAACTGTAATTAAATCTCAGTTTGGTGACCTGGGGCTTAAGATAAGTGATTTCTATCAATAGAATATAGTTAAGAAGACAACACTCAACATATAACAAACTAAAGATAATTATATAGAGAGATAAGTTCTGAAAGTTTAATGTACAGTGACATGAAAGAGGGCTGAAAGAAAATAGAGTTGGGAAAATTATTATTGTAGTGTATAACCTAGTCTATGAATACTTTTGCATTGTCTACCAATGCAAAAAAAATCAATTTCCATTCTTCTTTCTCTTATTAGAAGTGAATATAAGCAAAACATGAGATTCGTATTGCTTATTGAAGTTTATTGGGCAGCATTTGAGAAGAATATGAAAAATTTCCTTAAGGTTAGGTAAATCTGTTCCAATTCTCACTTCTGATCTATTCCTTCTCAGTTTTATTGACACATTGGAAAATCTTTTAAGTTACTACTAAGATGGCTACAATGAAACATTTTTGCCAAAAGGTGTCTCCCCCCCCTTTTTTATGCCCTTTACTTACATAGGCCCCTAAAGTCTTTTAATTTATTTTTTAATTTTTATTTATAAAAAGGAAACATTGACAAAACCAGTGTACTCTGGAACCCCACCTCTCTGGAGGATAGGATAAGAGGGATACATAGGATAAGAGGGGTACAACTCTACACAATTCCCACCATCAGAACTCCGTATCTCATCCCCTCCCCTGATAGCTTTCCTATTCTTTAACTCTCTGGGAGTATGGACCCAGGATCATTATAGGGTGCAGAAGGTGGAAGGTCTGGCTTCTGTAATTGCTTCCCCGTTAAACATGGACGTTGCCAGGTTGATCCATACTACCAGCCTGCCTCTCTCTTTCCCTAGTGGAGCAGGACTCTGAGGAAACAGGGCTCCAGGACACACTGGTGGGGCTGTCTGTCCAGAGAAGTCCGGTTGGCATCATGCTAGCATCTGGAACCTGGTGGCTGAAAAAAAGAGTTAACATATAAAGCCAAACAAAATGTTGACTAATTATGAACAATCTTTTAATTTCTTTAGTTTTCACAATTCCATTAAATTTTATGATATGTGGTACCACCCCTTGTCAAGTACAGGAATCCACTCCAAGATTTTTATTTAAATTATAAAATTATGCCCAACATGATCATGGAGTTTCTGTTTAAATAATACACTGAAAGAAAGAAGAAAAGCAAGTACATTTCTGGGCCATTAAGATAGCTCAGCTGGGATGGTGCTTACTTTGTCAGGCCTGAGACCAAGATTTGAGCTTACTCCTTATCACAGATCTTTCCCTCTTTATCTAAAGAAGTTGGTACAGAACAGTGAAGTTCCACTGATGCAACAACAACAAAATAAAGAAGAAAGAATGAGAGAGAGAGAAAGAGAGAGAGAAAAGAGAGAAGCCCTTATAACTTCCTATTACTTCCCTGCACAAGTCCTTTGAGTTTTATTTGATACTGAGGATAGGAGAGTCAACAACTGAATAGAAATTATCATTAATTAAACTAAGATATATTATTGATGTTATTAATTAATTTCTACTTTTATTAAAATGGTATGTATTGTGTCACAGAGTTCAGATTACTTGTTATCATGATTATTAAGATGCTAACTTCATATGGTACTGCAGGCTTATTGCAATGTTTCTCAATATTTAATATGATATTCCTATTGTACTATTTAAAGAGAATGCACTTCTAATGTGGTTAATGAATACAGGTGAGACGTCAAAGAGAAAAAAAAGTTCATTTCTTTACGAAAATCTATTGTTTTTAGTAATTGCTATATTTGAGAACCTTGACAGGCAGTTCCTTTATTTAAGAACATTTATTCCCATATGCTGTGTGGTCCCACAGCATAAAAATTACCTATTGGAAGAGTTATTGCTTCAGGCAATAATGATACCATAAATCTGTTAGCCTCCATTAAGGTCCCTGGAAGCACACGAGGGCTTTTAGGACTGTTGTTTTTCTGGAAAGTGTAAAATCATCATTTTTTGTTGATATTCATTTAAATCAGGCAAGTTTCACCACTTGGGGCAGAGCCGCTTTGATAGAAACTAAATCATGAGGTCTCTAATTCACAGCAGTTGGAGACATTTTGATTGAACAAAGCAATTATGTTCCAGGAAATAAGATTGCTTGACAAAGAACATCCAACTTTTTTTTTTTAGATGGAGTTTGCATTTGAAGATAGTTTGCACTCTAGGCAAACAATGATACTATGACCATTTCTAACTAGTAAACACCTAGAGTAGTTTATACGGTAGAGAAATATTGGTGGTAAGCATTTTTATTCTGCTTTTTAATTTATATAGTAAAAGAGCCATTTTCCTCTATCGCAATGGAAAGACACATATAGAGGTACATTACCTAAGGAATTATATAGATTTATAAACTTTTACCATAATAAAAGCACATTTTACTTGGAATTAGAAAAAACTGGGTTCAAGTTACCTTTTTAACCATGATCATTTATGGGGCATGTCAGCCTGTTAATCCTGTTATCTCTTCCTGAAGAAACACATAAATTATAGCTACTGTTTCCCCACTGGGATGGTAGTCCAGTCTCTGATCACTCAGAGACTCTTGTGTTTTTTTTTAGATTTAAAGGAGCCAGAGAATGCCTTTCATATATAGGTTCAGATACAAACGTACATTTTTGTACCTCTCTCTATTACAGTTTGGAAACTTCTTTGAATTTTCTACCCTTTAGAATGTGTCTTCATCCATTGTTGCCCAGAAAGTATTACAAAGGTTGCTCAAAACTCCTCTTTTGCATTATTTCTACTAAATTGCAAGGACACTATTTTGTTATTAGTATCATTATCTAGTGTAATGATAAATAAAAAATAGTTTTTATGGATGAGTTTAAGAAATTAGAAAAGTTTTATCATTTGCTAAGCATTTATTATGTTTGTACCTCCACTTATTCCTTATAGAAGTCTTATAAGATGATGTTGGAAAAACAAGCCTATGGAGAGTTGGTGGTTTGCTGAACATAAGATTTGTAGAAAGACGGAATTTGAATTCAAGTTGTTCTGAAGCCAAAGACACATATGAAGGTGATAGTGCTCGTGCTCCACAGATTTGTTTGTGAGAACTTCTGTGGCACTTTCTAGAAAGTTAAATATGAGCAAGACTTAAGATAAACATGCAAGGATTTGCAGGGCAGAAGAAATTCAAATTGAAAAGCTGACTAGAAGAATGCCACTGCTTTATGTTTGTTGATTTTGTAGCTTGCCACTGTATGCTATTGCTTGATAATTTCCAGAAGTTTCCTACTGGATTCTTTTCAATTTTTCTATGTATACTTTCAAATCATCTGGTGACAGTTTGACTTCTCTCTTCCAATATATATTCCTTAAATCTCTTTCTCCTGTCTGATTGCTATGGCTAGACTTCCAAGACTATGTTGAATAGTATTGGAGGATGTAGGCAACCTTGTCTTATACCTGAGTGTAGAGGGAAAGCTTTCAATTTTTCTCCATGGAATATTATGTTGACTGAAAGATTGTTGTATATAGGTTCTATTAGTTTGAGAAATTTTCCCTCTATCCTCATTCTTTTTAATGTTTTCATCATGAAGGCTATTGTTAAAAATGATTAGATCATCTCCTTTGCTATGTCATGGCCGGAACTCAAAAGCACCATGTTGAGTGAGATAAACCAGAAAGAAAAAGACCAATACCAAATGATCTCACTTATAGCTGGAAGTTAAGAACAAAGAATAGTAAGAGAAAACATATCCACATTGATACGACATTGATACTTTAAACTGTAATAATTAATAATTGACAGCTATGTAAATCAATTTTCCTTACATGTTTAGATGTTTACATGTTTCCTTACATGTTTAGATACTGCACACCAACTAGTCTAATTACAGAATGTTAACAAAGTTATCAAATTAACATATCAATTCATTTAAAATTGTCCAATACCTTATACACACAAAATATTATAGTTATTACAAATATCATTGACTATCTCATATTAACAGCCCTTGGGTTTACTTTCTTTGTTCTACCTATAGTAGCATGATTTTATGTCTTCTGGAGGCTGGCTTTATTTGTTTATATAAAATAATTTTGTCAGCTACCAAATCAAGTAGTATAATCTTAGTCTTGCTGATATTACAGATTCTATTTCATTGAGCTATTCATCTTATTATGTCAAGAGATCTAATTGTACTTTCTAAGTAGATAAAAATCAAAGTACAGTGTTTATTTGGCTCAATCTCTTCTCGAATGAAAGATAAATTTTTTATTAAACGTTTTTTGTTCTAAGTCTTTCCCTTTGAGTTTGTTGCTGGCTCAGCTTTTCCTCCATGTCAAAGAAATATTGTTTATAGAGTGAAGAGTATAGCTCACCTGGTAGAGTGTGTTCTTTGCCATGTGTACAACTCAGGTTGGATCCCTCATACCACAATGGAGTACTATGGCACCAGAAAATAGCGAAAGACCTGAAGTGGTGAAATTTTGCATGCACAAAGCCCTAGCTTTGTAAAGAAAAAAAAAAAGGAAATGCTAATTAGAGTGTTTTCACAATTTCACAATCAACTGGTCTTTGATGGTACTCTTTTACTTTGCTATAACTTATAGAAAATTATCAAACCATTATTTAAAATAGTATATGTACTTAATTGAAATCAGCATTATCTCAATTATTAAAACCAATCAAATGTGGCTAGATGGTAGTAAACTGTGTAGAGCATACACACTACCTTATGCAAGGAATGGAGATAAATTTAAAAAGAACTCTCTGAAACTTTGTAGAAACAGTTTGTTTTTAGCTTTGTAACTACCCACAAGACCTTGTTTTGTTCAGAACAAAACTGTCTTCTCACTGGAATTGGAAAATAACAGCTTCTAATCAGCAAATATATATATATATATATATATATATATATATATATATATATATATACTGGACTTAGAGTCAAAGGATAACATTGAACAAATAAAATTCAGCCCCTTAGTTATAAGCATTATTCCAGCTAACCACCAGAAGACTCAATTGCATTTCTTCCCTCTGATGGTCATCCTGCCGTTTCATTCTGGATACATACTGCTTGCCTAGAATACAATAGCTACGCCCATACAATTTAGCCACTTTCAGCCTTTTTTTTTTTTTTTTTCATGAACATCAAGGCCTGAGAGTTTTACACATCCTCCAGTACCTGTGCTAGAGTGGAGGTCTTGCCTAAGTTGCTGTATGGAAACCCAGTGATTTCTGAGCAGCTGCAAAAGTCACTGCTACTACGCCAGCAAATCATGCAACTTAATGTTGAGTAGGCATGCTAGATAATGCTAACTGACATATACCATGGATTTTACAATATACTACAGTTTGAGAAGAAGTCACCTGAGAATCCTCAATACTGTATAATACTTGTACAGTAGTGGTTGTCTCCTTGATCCATGTTGGACATTGGTGAAGACAAATCACACAGGCAACAAACACTTGTCTACCTGAGATGCACCTGGCTGGTTCTGTTTCTGCTGAAGTTCTATTCTGTTCATTTCTGGATTTACCAAGGACATGTTGTACGAAATATAGTAATGCATGCTTAGTTCGATGAATGACTGGCAAGCTACAGAGTTTAGAAGATGAATGGGTCACAGTAGTATACATTCAGTCTTCCAGCATGATAATTTCAGTACTTGCTTTTGCAACTGGACCTTTTCCAGTGGTTATCAGGATACATGGGACTTTCTTTTCACTGTGACTACCTCTACTGCCTCAGAACTGAGCACTCTCCAAAGGTGATCCTGTGCCATTACTCCAAGTGGTATATGCTTCTCCAGACCCATGTCCTGGTATCTCAGTCCTTCCTGGGAGATTATTTCAGAAATAATCTATCGTGGTTTTGCATCTTAGGTTGACAACATTTTCGAAAGGGCCAAAAGTCCCTAGCTCATGGATTATATTTGAATTACATGAGATAATGGCTAATAAGGAGCTCAATGCCATAATATATTCCAATTACATAACTGAGAGTCTAAGGTAATCATTCTCTCGTTTCTCAGTAACATCATCTTTTTAATTGACTCTATGGTTTTGGAATTGTGTGTTAATAATTTATCTTTATAAAAATAATGGGTTCTTTGAAAATTAAGTGTCTCTCTCTCTTTTCTTTTGCCTCCAGAGTTATCACTGTGGCTCAGTGCTGGTGCTACAGATCCATTGCTCCTAGAGGCCATTTTTTCTACTTGTTCTTTGATTATTGCATAGGGCAGAGAGAAATTGAGAGAGGAGGGGGAGAGAGAGAGGGAGAGAGAAAGACAGGCACCTGTAGATTTTCTTTACCCCTGTAGGTGGGGAGCCAGGAACTTAAACCAGATCCTTGCACAGGTCCTTGTGCTTCTTACTATTTACACTTAGGATGCACCACCTCCCAGTCCCCCTAAAACTGTCTTTTTACTTTAATATAGTAACCAAGTCAGAACTTGTCACAAAGTTGATTATCCATGAATATTTCTTTTCTTTTCTTTTTTTATAGAAACTGAATTTGCAATTTATTCCATCATCATGATTATAGACAATACAGGGCATGGTAGATAAATAAGGCAAATCAAGCAAATCCCACCCACCTATTTAACCAGATGCAGATGCAGCATTCTGGCATTTTATGACACGCGGTTTTACTTCATTCACTGACTTCAGTTGAAAGCTGAGAACAGTAATGGTTCCTCTTCCATAGCTACTATAAAAGGCCTTAATATCTCTCTATGTTGTAAGCTCTGAAATGAGGCTCACTGCAACATTTTTGAAATTTGTGTTAATCTGAGGTAACCTTTAGGCAGGGAACTGTCTGCTAAAAACTGTTATGCTGGGATCCCTTTTCAGACCATTAGCTCCCTGAGAGAAAACAGATGTCCTAACCAATTACTTACATGAGCTGACCCCACCAGAGTACCAGATGTTCTTATAGCATAACTTAAGCCAACTTTGACAAGTTTTTCATTACTTACATACATACAAGATATATTTAAAGCTGATTCCAGACTGAATTTTGCAACCATAATCCCAAGCAATCACTCAGATTGAGCACACTAAATTTTGGCACAATGCCAGATATGTGAGACATTGATCTCAAAGCAGACTGAGGAGCATCGTTTGCAAATGGAAGTCTGCACCGACAAAAGTTCAGAGTTCCTCAGTATCCTGACAGTCCGTTTTCAAGGTGACAAGGTCAAGAAGAACCTTCAGGCTTTTCTTTGCTATGGCCCATGAACTCCAGTCCTTCGATGGGAATCTCCTTCTCCTTTATTGCTTTCTGAACGCTGTTAGTGTTTGAAGAGGTCGGTACACGGGTCCCCGGAGAGGTCTCCCTTGAGAAACTTTTCGGCAAACCAGTGATTGAAGCACTGATCGTACTCGCGCTTCATATCGGTGCATTCCTCTCCTCCCATCAATATTTCTTGATTCAGCAGTTAACTGTTTTAATTTGTCCTAATTCTTGCTCTGTCACTAGTTTAAAAATTCCTTCTCCTTCTCTAAACTCCAGTCTCCTGGAGTTATGCCAATAATCCCTACTTCCTGGAACTGTTCTATACTTTATAGAAGATAGATACTAAATATGTGAAATGCTTTGTAAATGTTATTACGCTGCATGAATAGTAATTAACATTTTTATATTTTAAATTATGCTATTTTTGCAGCCCTGGGACACAACGTATGCATAATTCAGTGGCTCTTGGACCAAAAGTTTAAATCTTTTCATTTTATATATAGAGATAAAGAAAGAGAGACAAAAAGAAAAAGAGGCTTCACTATCCGTGGAAGGTTCCTTTTGCTATGTAGCTTCCTTGTGTTGCCACATTTCAAACCCATGCCCCTACATCATAAGTTGTGCACTCTACCTGGTGAGCTATATTCTAGCACTACTGTTAGCTTTTTATAATTTTCTTGGAGTTCTGGGATGATTGATTAAGTGTTTTAAAAGCATACTCTTTTAAGAATAAAAGTATCAGAGTGTACAATTAAAAATCCAAAAATTTTTTTACCTGGAGAGATTTTTTTTTCCCTATATTATAGGATCAGTAAGAGGTGCTGGTTAAATAATGTAATCCAGTCAGCACAAAGGAAGTTGCTTCTCACAGGAAATTCTTTTTTTTTAATTTTTTATTTATAAAAAGGAAACATTGACTAAACCATAGGATAAGAGGGGTACAACTTCACACAATTCCCACCACCAGAACTCCACCACCATCCCCTTCCCTGATAGCTTTCCTATTCTTTGTCCCTCTGGGAGTATGGACCCAAGGTCATTGTGGGGAGCAGAAGGTGGAAGGTCTGGCTTCTGTAATTGCTTCCCTGCTGAAGATGGGCTTTGACAGGTTGATCCATACTCCCAGCCTGTCTTTCTCTTTCCCTATTGGGGCAGGACTCTGAGGAAGCAGGGCTCCAGGACACATTGGTGGGGCTGTCTGTCCAGAGAAGTCCGGTTGGCATCATGCTAGCATCTGGAACCTGGTGGCTGAAAATAGAGTTAACATACAAAGCCAAACAAATTGTTGATCAATTATGAACCTAAAGGCTGGAATAGTGCAGGTGAAGAGTTGGGGGGTGGTCTCTGTTTTGTAGATAGCTAGTAAGCATATTTTAGCTATATTCCAAAGAGCCTGTGGCTATACTAGTTTCTTTTTTTTTTTTTCCCCGGAGCCTGAAATCTGATATGCAGGTGGATCCTAATTATTGTCTGGGGAGATGATATCATGGCTGGCAGAAGGACCAGAAAGCTGGATCAGGGAAGAGAGTAGCTTCCAAATATGGGAAAGGTGTATAAATATTGTTGATTGTAAACCCCATCAAATTGTGATCTGGGGCCCATATTCAGCTTAAGAGCCTATGTGACCTCTGCATCCCTCTAGATCTGAGCTCACATTCTATGGTCATGCCCCCATATCAGGACCCATCTTCCTCAGGTGTAGCATAGAGTTTGTTTTCCAGCCTCCCTTTTGAAGATGGAACATCCTTTACTGTTGTTGATCCAAGTTGAGGGCAAGGTCCTGTGGGGGCCCACAAAGGGGTCTATTGTGTTGTTCCTGATAGAGATGACCAGTAACAATGGAGAGAGGGATTTATTCGAGGTCTATTCCTCACGGGAAATTCTTTAACACATCTTCCTTAAAAAAGGTTCCTTCACAAGCTCACTGTCAAATTCATTTCCAATTACCCTGATTCTTCTAGGCAGCTATCCAAACTTCTGCAATATAAGAGCCAAAGTGTTGGTATTTTCTTTACCTTGATTTTGTGTCTATTTTCTGGCTTCTAACCCCCCTAGGTTACTTTTAGGATTTACCCCAAATGAGTCAGAAGCTTCTTTTTAGCATTTAAGCCTTACTTTGTGAGATTCTGTTTCTCAGACACATTATGGTGCTATTTCAGGCACAATTCAAGACTTATACTTAATTTGACCAAAAAATAGGAGGACTCATGTAGGTGGAAATGGGTTTTTGTTTATGGAAACAGAAGCAAGTAAAGACCTACTGCACATGTACTGTGTACTTGGTGCTGTGCTATGTATTTACATTTCGTTCAAAGTTACAGTCCAAGGGAAGTCTTGGACTTTGAATTCTTGATGGATAAACTGTGTTTAGGGTTTTTAAAAAGCGATTACAAAGTTATATAGTTGACTAGAAGCGAGGTTGGGATTGAGACCCTCTGAATATTGAATATAAGCTCTTCCAAGACATCAGTTGTTCTCATTACCTACAGACTGGTATCTGCATTTCTCTGAGCCACCTAAATAATTTTGATAAAAATCAGCTAGTCACTAAAACTTATTTTGCAGTCTCTAAGCTTAGATAATGTGTTGCTATTTGATCAGACACATTTTTTGGTCTTATGAACATTTTATATTTTTGGTAAAGGAAGTTTAAAAATATGCATTCTCTGCCCTAAATTCTTCAAAGTATTGTTTAGTTCAGTCCAACATAGATTCATCAAATTTTATCAATAAGTCAACTGCTAGTCCAAGGAAGAATAAATAATATACATAAAGTGTATTTCCTGTTTATGTGGCTAGACTTACTCAGAAAAAAAATCTATATTTACATATAGATATAAAACTGATTAGGGGAATGAACTACCTTAACTGGGAAATCGAGAGTAAAATAGCCCTGTGATTCATTTCATATTTTTTGTTACCTAAAATCCCTAGTCTGAAAATATAGTCATTTAAGGGAAAAATATTTATTTGTATAAAGATGCTAAAGTTTTCAGAGAAGAAAACTAAATGTCCTAGAAAAGTTGATCTATCATCCATTAGACAGACATTGGGAGGTTCTGTTGACCTCAATCCAAATATTAAACATTTAGTTGTAGGCTTACCTCTGACTCTCAGTGTAAGAGAATAATAAGCAAGCACCAAATAGGAAATATTTTAGAATTTATGGGTAGGTCACTGTTATACAACTACTCAACTCTTATCAGTATAATTGGTAGTTTATCCACTAGTTTACAGGATCTAATATTTGTGTATTATCACTGGAAGTTATATACTTGCTTTTTGCTTTAATCGACATCTTAGTGAGAACTGATCTTTCATTTATGTTTGTCATTCCTACCACTATATTTTAAACAAAGAAACTTCAAAATTAACATTTCAACTCCAAAATGCATTTCAACCAGAATATGAGGATATAAACTTTTGTGGGCTGGCCCAGGGATTTATTATTATTATCATTTATTTATAAAAAGGAAACAATGACTAAACCATAGGATAAGAGGGGTACAACTCCACACAGTTCCCACCACCAGATCTCTGTATCCTATCCCCTCCCTTGATAGCTTTCCTATACTTTAACCCTCTGGGAGTATGGACCCAAGGTCATTGTGGGATGTAGAAGGTGGAACGTCTGGCTTCTGTAATTGCTTCCTTGCTGAACATGGGTGTTAACAGGTCAATCCATACTCCCAGTCTGCCTCTCTCTTTCCCTAGTGTGACGAGTTCTGGGGAATTGGAGCTCCAGGACACATTGGTGGGGTTGTCTGTCTGAGGAAGTCTGGTTGGCATCATGCTAGCATTTGGAACCTGGTGGTTGAAGAGAGAGTTAACATATAAAGCCAAACAAGTTGTTGACTAATCATGAACCTAAAGGCTGGAGTAATGTAGATGAAGAGTTGGGGGTTCTCTGTTTTCTAGATAGATAGTAGGAATATTTTTGTTATATTTCCAAGGGCCTGTGGCTATACTAGTTTTTTTTTTTTCTCCCTGAGCCTGAAATCTGATATGCAGGTTGATCCAAGTTATTGTCTGGGGAGATGATGTCATGGCTACATAAAGGACCAGAAATCTGGACCAGGGAAAACAGTAACTCCCAAATATGGGAAAGCTGTATAAATATTGTTGACTGTAAACCCCATCGATTTGATCTGATCTGGGGCCCATATTCAGCTTAAGAACCTATATGACCTCTGCATCCCTATAGATCTGACCTCACATTCTTTGGTCCTGAGTAGGAATGTTCCAAGCTGCCCCAATATCAGGACCTATCTTCCTCAGGTGCAGCATAGAGTATGTTGTCCAGCCTCCCTCAAGAGGATGGAACATCCTCTACCGTTGTTGATCCAAGTTGAGGGCAAGGTCCTATAGGAGCCCACAAAGGGTCTGTTTTGTTGTTCCTGATAGAAATGGCTGGTAACAATGGAGAGAGGGATTTATTCAAGGTCTAGGCCCATCATGTCTGTCTGGGAATCTCAGAACTCCCCAACTAGGGCCCCAGCTGATGGGGTGGCCTGATAGTGACTAAAGAGTTATGTTAAAGTATAACAATCTCTTGCCCTTATTCGCTTTTGCAGTTCTTGCTTTGATAAGGATAGCTTCGGAGTGAGTGAGGGAAGTATAATAGGAAATAGGAAGGTATCTGAGTCTAAGTAGACACTATTTCATTATGAATTTCATACTGACTCATTGCAGACTATTGTGTACTTTTGCTTTCAGGTTTATATTTTTCCCTAATTTATTGATAAATGTGAACATATGCCCTGTCTCATGAGACCTGGTCTATAGCTAGGTTTTAGGGCTTTGTTAGGAAGTGAACCACCTGTAATGGAATTAGAGAATCCTATGAAAGGAAAGGTCTCACCCTAGTAATGAGGCTGAAGGGTTAACATTCCATGCCTGATGTCTCTGGACACAGTCTGAAGTGAAGCATACTGAGGTGGTACTCGTTGCCTTGATTAGACTGGGATCAGACGATGCGATATCATTTGGTATGAATTAACAGAATCATGCAGGAAAGTGAGTCCCACTCTAGAGGTTCCAGGACTGGGGAAATATTGGCTCTATAGAGGAAGCGGGAGGTTCCTTCTGTCTTAGGGTTTAAGAAGACAATAGATAGTTATTGCTATAATCACATTATTTTTGAATTGGTTTATTTTGAAAAATCCCTTTGGTAGGACTTGCTGTATCATACACAGCATCATTATAATTTATGTCCTTTGACATTATTTGTATATAGCTGTGACACCAGTTGCTTGTGTTCTCCATGGTCTAAGCTTTTAAGAGAGTCAACATATCAAGACTCAGCCTAAGGTCTGTGCATTAAAACCTTTGAGACATTAAATCAATTTCCCCCTCTCATATTAATTATATAGTTATTTATATGACTACAAATTAATAGGAGTGTACATAAATACCATTCCCACCACCAAAAGACTGTGTCCCATCCCACTCCTTCAGTCTTTGATTTCTCTCTGTATAATATTTATATTTATTTCATTATTAGTTATATTAGGGGCAAAATTAGGGGGAGGAAGAATTACCTGAGACTCAAACCTTTGTTACATAGACCATTTGTATTTGGCTTCTTTACTGAGAGGAAAGAGAAAAAGGAGAGCTTCTGAGCAGGAAGTCAGACCATTTGTCCCCTCCATAGATAAGGAAGGGAATTAGGCAACATGTAAATAGTCATAGATATACTTGTGGCTTAGAAAGAAGGCAGGGCATTAGAAAGGACTGGACCAATAGAAAAGTTCAGTTATCTAAACAGATCAATTAGAAGTTCATTCTAGGTAGACAGGTGAGGATAAAAGAGCCCAGCTTTATCAACTAGTCACTATTTTGTTTTGAATGACTCATGTGTCTGTACATGCATTTTCAGTTTTTTAAATAAAATATGCAGTGCCTAGTTATGGCCTCCTTAATTCTTTGTGGAACTTAGTGTGATGTACTAGACACTATGGAGAAACCTAGTCCTCACTCCCTCATAACAATAGGATTGGATGAAATAATACCTATCATTATAGGCTTTTATGTACTGTTTTAAAGGTCAGGTTATTTAGATACCAGACCAATATTAACATCATCCAATTAGAATGGCTGCTTTGTTGATGACTATTAAATGGTAAAATATTAAAATAATACAAGTAGTGCACATAGTACAGATCAAGGCATAATACAGACATTCAACCAATGCTAATATTGTAATCCTTTGAAGAAAATTATGTTTTAGTCTCTAAATCATCTTCTTATGAAATATTACTGATAAAAATACATTAATGACTCTGGGTATTTTGGTATAAGAAGGGAAATTTTCTGTTCAAACATGAATTATTCTGAAGATACTTTATTTTCTCTGAACAACTTATAACTAAAGAGTGTGATAACTTTCTTTTTTTTAATTTATTTTTTATTTAAGAAAGGATAAATTAACAAAACCATAGGGTAGAAGGGGTACAACTCCACACAATTCCCACCACCCAATCTCCATATCCCATCCCCTACCCTGATAGCTTTCCCATTCTCTATCCCTCTGGGAGCATGGACCCAGGGTCGTTGTGGGTTGCAGAAGGTGGAAGGTCTGGCTTCTGTAATTGCTTCCCCGCTGAACATGGACATTGACTGGTCGGTCCATACTCCCAGTCTGCCTCTCTCTTTCCCTAGTAGGGTGGGTCTCTGGGGATAACTTTCTGAGCTACTGAATCAGCAAGAAGAAAGGGAGCACGTTCAGTGGTATTTGCGGAATATGTGATATGCCTTATCACTATTGAGTGAATAGTCTGGAAATTACAGACACAGATAAAATCATAAAGTCTAGGGATTATTTTTTTTAATTTTCTTAGTTGAGTGATGGCTGCATTCTTAGTACAGTGTCATTGTGTTCGCCACTGTGCATGCTCAACTGAATACTCAATTTGTATTTCTTTTCTTTTTCTTTTTTTTCTATTTATATTATTTTGTTAATAGGAGTGTATATGAACACCATTCCCACTCATAAACAGAAGTTGAGGAAGAAAAAAAAGAAAGGGAAACTCAAAGCAGGATCTGACTGAGTTTGGTACCAAAGTAAAAATCTCTGGGTGGAGGGTGAGGGTAGATATTCAGCTTTACTGGGCAGGGATGGGGTTGCGTGGGGGCTGGTGGTGGGGGGTGGGACACAGACCTTTAGCTGGAGGAATGGTGCTAATATACACTCCTATTAATAATATTTCTTTTATTTTTCTTTATTTGACAAAAAAAATGAGAGGAGAGGGGGAGGTCGAGGAGGTGGGGAGAGAAGAGGAAGAGAGAGAGAGAGAGAGAGGGAGAGAGAGAGAGAGAGAGAGAGAAGCCTGCAGTACTTGTCTCACTATTCTTGAAATTACACCCCTCTGCAAGTGGGGAGCAGGGGCTCAAACCCAGGTCCTTGTTTATAGTAATCTGTGCACTTAACCAAGTGTACAACCACCTGGTCCCCTCAATTTGTATTTCTATTATTCTGGAATTAATAGGAGAAATGGATATGACTCAAGCACTTTGTCTGGTTACGCAACATCATTTCAACTATCTGAATAATTCTTCTAATTCTCTCTCAGTAAATTTCTGGTCCAGTGTTGTTATATCATGTTAATTCCAACACTGCCATTTTCTTCACCATCCCACTCAGTTGTATCACCCTTCATGACCACTGTCACATTTACTTTCCCCCATATCCCATATGACTAATATAAGGGTGAATTTGGCCCAACACAATGTATAATTCATGATGGTAATTCTGAAAAGCTAATGTGAAATATTGACCTGCTATCCCAAAGAGTTCCCTCATTTTATGTGCTAAGTGACATTTGGCCTTGGTTCTATGGACCTTTCTTATGAGTAACCTGTTATCTTAACTTTATCAAATTCTACTCCTTTTGTGGACCCAAATTCATTTAACTTTATTATTTCTTTCTGTGTTTATGACTTCTGCTTAATTTAAGATAGTCCTTACTATAACTGTTGTCATGGGCATCTTCATGATCCATTGTTGGTATAATAATTTTAGTTTTCAAAGTACCTTTATCAGAGTTTCATTTATTCTGGCCTCTGTTTATATGTTCATACATGGACTTGCCTTTATCTCCCCAAATTCATTAAATTTTATCTTATTTCAATTTGGATACCTTTCTCATGAAACCATCTGTGTCAGGAAAGGTTCCAATAGGGAACAGATGGCTCATTTGAAATTGGATTATATGAAGACTTTATTTAAAAGAAGGTTGTTTACAGAAGTTAAATATCAAAGAAGTACAAAGATAATGTAGTACAAGGGACTTAGTCTAGACCCAGAAGGCTGAGTAGAAGTTATGGATGCCAGTAGTCCAAAAAGAACCATAGACTATAATTACTTACTTAAAGTCAACTGGGAGTCAAAAGAATCTGGTGTTGACAATAATATGTAAAGAGAAGAGAGCATTTGAAAAACATTTATATTTATTTTATTTTAATGAAAGAAGTTAGATAGCTTGATAAATAGAAATACCAGAGCACTAGTCAGCTCTGCTTTATGGTGGTGCCAGGGATTGAACCTGAGACCTCAGAGCTTCAGGCATGAAGTTTTTCATAATCATTGTGCTGTCTCCCCTATCTAAGAGTGGATCACAGAGTTAAAAGGAAGTTGTCGGGAGTCGGGTGTAGCTCAGCGGGTTAAGCACAGGTGGTGCAAAGCACAAAGATCGGCATAAGGATCCCAGTTCGAGCCCCCATCTCCCCACATGCAGGGGAGTCACTTCACAAGCTGTGAAGCAGGTCTGCAGGTGTCTATCTTTCTCTCCCCCCTCTGTCTTCCCCTCCTCTCTCTATTTCTCTCTGTCCTACCCAACAACGATGACAGCAATAACAACAACAACGATCTTCTTCTTCTAGCGTTTGCCCTTCTTCCGTAGCCAGTCAACAGCATCAGGTTGAGCCAGATGTAAAGTTTCGAGACCTCCTTTGAATCTGGAGAGGTGGCAGTCGTTGACTATGTGGGTCATAGTCTGTCTGGAGCCGCAGGGTCAGTTCGGGTCATCTCTGGCTCCCCAGCGATGGAACATAGCAGCGGCGCACCGGCCATGGCCTGTTCGATAGCGATTGAGGAGGGCCCAATCATAACGTGCTAGGTCAAAGCCGGGTTGATGCTTGCAGGGGTCTGTGATGAGGTGTTTGTTCTTTACCTCAGCTGACTGCCAGCTCTGTTTCCAAGAGACTGGAACAGAGAAGTTCAGTGTAGGCGTAGGGGACCAGATTGGGTGACGAGATGTCAAGCGTTGAACAGGGTGGGCGAAGATATCCGCGTATATTGGCAGGTCCAGTCGAGCGTAGACGTGGGAAATGAACTTAGATGATGCTGCATCCCTACGAATATCTGGCGGGGCGATGTTGCTAAGAACTGGCAGCCATGGAACCGGGGTGGAACGGATGGTTCCAGAAATTATGCTCATGGAGGAATATAATTTGGAATTGACCAAGTGGACATGGGGGCTACGGAACCATACTGGGGCACAGTATTCTGCAGTGGAATAGCATAATGCCAGAGATGATGATCTTAGTGTGGAAGCACTCGCGCCCGATAAACAACAAGGGCAACAAAAGGGTAAAAAAATAAATAAATAAATAAATAAATAAATAAATGTAAAAAAAAAGGAAGTTGTTTAATGCACTTCCTTGTTTTAGTGGAGAATATGAACAAATTTTCATTTTTTTCTTCCCTCTGACTATGTGACCATTAACTTAAATATTAGGCAGTGAGTCTCCATTTGTGACAATGAGACAAGATTTTATATTTCTTAATAGTTAGGGCTACTACTTCAGTCACTGAAGTTCTGACCTGGTGGAGACAATAACGAATGTGATTATCAAATTATTCTCTACTAAATGTAAATAATGAATAGCTAAAGTGGTTGTTTGTTAGACCTAACAGATTTTTTTGTTCTTGTCATTTTAATGAACTTCATCTTTTAGAGAAAAAAAATCTGAGTAAAATACAGAGTTCCAGGTACTCTGTCTTCCAGTTCTCTCTCTCATTAACAAAATGCATTTGGTGGAACATTTTATATAATTAGCAAATCAGTGCTGATATATTATTAGGTACAATTTATAGTTTACATTAAGATTCATTCTTTATGTTAATTATATAGATTTTTAAAAAATCATGTTAAGAAACTGGATAGATTTTTTTAAATGTAAAGTATTTAATTTAGTACTTTAAATTAAGTTCTAGGTACAATTTAAAGTTTATTATATACAATATTGTTTTAAATTTCAAGAGAATACACACATATGTTTAGAATATACATTCATTATTTTAATGGCACATATAAACTGGGGTTTATTTCTAGAGTGGACACAAAAAAAGTCAGATGTACCAGAAGAGAGAGAGATTATGAAACTCTTCTTAAGATGACACTTCACACATGATTTTCTATTTAAATTAGTTTTTTTCTTAAAGATAATAACTTTGAGATAATTTTTTAAAAGAATTCATTTATTTATTAGTAAGAAAGATAGGAGGAGAGAGAAAGAACCAGACATCACTCTGGTACATGCCTGAGATTGAATTTTGGACCTCATGCTTGAGAATCCAATGCTTTATCCACTGTGCCACCTCCTGGACCACAGAACTTTGAAACAATTTATATGCTTTTCAGAAAGTTTCAAATATATGAAAAACAGTCCTAACGTTAATTGTGGGTAGCTAAATAGCTAGGTAGGCAAATACCATTTACACACACACACACACACACACACACACACACACACACACACAAATATACATTTTCTGAACCATTTAGTAGCACACACGATATTTGTTTATTCCTAAATACTATACTCAAGTTTCTAAAAACCAAAAAAAAAAAAAATCTATCCTTCTAGTAAACACAGAACAACTGCTACAATCACCACATTACCATTGCTAAAATGATATATAACCTACAAACCTAGATCAAACATCACAAACCTTTTTCAAATTTTATATTATTTTCATTTGTTATATGATTTTATTTCCATTAACTTGAAAATGTTCCTCATACTTCATATTTCTTGGCATTCAAAAATTTTTGAAGATAATTTCTTTTTTAAATTATCTTTATTTTTTAATTTACTGGGTAAAGTCAGCCAGAAATTGAGAGGGAAGGGGGTGATAGAGAAGGAGAGACACCTACGACACTGATTCACCTCTTGCAAAGCATTCCCCCTGCAGGTAGGGACTGGGCGCTCGAACCTGGGTCCTTCTGCACTGTAACATGTGGCTCAACCAGGTGTGCCACCACCAGGCCCCTACATTCAAATTTTAAGGAGTAGAAACGAATAGCGTTGCAGAACTTCCTCAATTTGGATTTATCTCATGTTCTCTCATCATTACATTCAAAGCATGCTTTTTTTCTTTTGAGCTACCTTAGAATGAATATTTTTTTCTAAGTGCATTCCAGCATGGAATAATGACATGATGTTAATTTTTTCCATAACTGCTAATGGAAACTTTGGTCACTTGCTAAGAGATTTTAATGCTAAACTACTTTTCTTGCTTTGTAATAAAATGTTAACTTGTGGGGGACATTTTTGAGATCATAAAATGTGCTGATATTCCTCAGATATTTATTCATTAGAGTTAGCATGCAATGATGATTTTTGCTGTGTTGCTATTTTTTTATGTCTACCAGATAACATATTTCTAATTTTACCATCCCAGGGGGTTCTGTTATATCAAAGAGCTTTCTCTTCTCTTAGTGGTATGGTTTGTGAAGTTTTAGTTTATAATAATAATAATAAATATAAACAAATAATCAGATTAATTATTACTTTATGATATGGCTTATAGTCAATGCTATCATCAGTTATTCTAATGCTTACATTTTCTATAAAGTGGGGAATTATTCAGTAATAAACAGCAGGAAATCCTAACATGTACAGCCACATAAACATACATTTGCATAATTAGAGAGTTTGGAGTACAGAATGTTAAAATCCATTTCTATTATCTCATTGAGAATGTCTGTCTGATCATGCATTATTGCCATGCCTTCTATCATTTCCATCATTCTCTCTGAGGGATGTTTTAGTGATATGCAGCAATTACATGTGGTATATGTTAGAATTATTTTTCACTGTCAGTTGCTTTGTCTTTAAAGTTTGATTTTTCACAACTAAGAAGTTTGATTCTTTTTTCATGTTCACTTTGAAACTTTGAAATTCTGTAGCCTGAGTACCTGAGTATTGACTATAGTGTACAAAAATGTGTTGTACAGTCTTGACAAAAGTTCCCCTTTGTTTTAGTCAATCTGTGAAAAAGTTTTGATGCTTTCCATACAGATGGTCATGGAAAGACACTTTCACTTATTTCTTTCTAGCCTGACACACTGTGAGTTTTTCCCTTGATCAGAATTACAGCACAGGGTTGAACAGTGATTAGGAATGGATATGCTTAATTTACCTATAACCATGGGAAGACTCACCCAGTCTTTTACCATTAAGTATAATATAAGCTAGAGAAATTTTAAGAGATTTATTTACTTACTTATGTTACTGGGGGCTAAGTACATAAAGTATAGTTGTTGACACATAGATACAACCTCTCACACCTCCATGACAGATGTCCTGCCTGGGTCTCTCCCATTATATACCAGGACCCCAAGTTACCGCCATCCCATTCCTTCCCCTTCTTCCCTAGAGTCCTCTGTGTTGATGCAACACCTAGTTTGTAATAGCCCAAATTTGGAAACAAACTAGATGAAAAATGACAGATGAATGGCTAAGAAAGTTTGCTTTATAATTGAGCACTTTTGATGGTATAAAGACCATCTTTCAATCTGTGGCTTGGGGGATTTTGAACTGTTATAATATACCATGAATGCCCTTAAAGGGTTTCTTAACTTCTTCCTCTCCTCTTCCTTTTCCTCCTTCTTTATCTTCTCTCCCACATGCCCCCTTCTTTTCCTCTCATCCTATTCTTTTTTCTTTTTTTCTCATTTTCTTCATCCTCTGTCTTCTTCCTCTCTTTTCTTTCTCATTAAAACTTTAGCTGATACAAGCTGATTTCCACCCCCCCCCCAGACAGATAGAGAAATAGAAAGAAATACATTTCAGTATTAAAGTGCTTCCATATGGTGAGTGTGTCCCAGCTGGAACCTGTGCCTTACTCATGACAAAACAAGTTCACTATTCAAGTGATTGCTATCTTGCTTATCTGCCATTTTATTTATTTATTTAAGAAAGGATTAATTAACAAAACCATAGGGTAGGAGGGGTACAATTCCACACAATTCCCACCACCCAATCTCCATTTCCCACCCCCTTCCTGATAGCTTTCCCATTCTCTATCCCAACACCCATTCATGCTCCAGACTCTACAAAAAATGGGATTAGATGGGAAATTCCTCATGATAATGGAATCCATATGTAGCAAACCTACAGCCAACATCATACTCAATGACAGAAGCTGAAAGCATTCCCCCTCAGATCAGGGACTAGACAGGGCTGTCCACTGTCACCGTTACTCTTCAACATAGTATTGGAAGTTCTTGCCATAGTAATCAGGCAAGAGAAAGAAATCAGAGGAATAAAGATTGGAAGGGAAGAAGTCAAGATCTCACTATTTGCAGATGATATGATAGTATACATAGAAAAACCTAAAGAATCCAGCAGAAAACTACTGGAAGTTATTAGGCAATATAGCAAGGTATCAGGCTACAAAATCAATGTACAAAAATCAGTGGCATTTCTTTATGCAAACACTAAATCTGAAGAAGAAGACATCCAGAAATCACTCCCATTTAATGTTTCAGCAAAATCAATCAAATACCTAGGAATAAAGTTGACCAAAGAAGTGAAAGACTTGTATGCTTAAAACTATGAGTCGCTACTCAAGGAAATAAAAACTGATACCAAGACATGGAAAGATATCCCATGGTGATGGGTTGGAAGAATAAATATCTTCAAAATGAATATTCTCCCCAGAGCCATATACAAATTTAATGCAATACCCATAAAAGTTCCACCAAACTTCTTTAAGAGAAGAGAACAAACACTACAATCATTTATCCTGAACATGAAAACACCTAGAATTGCCAAAACCATCTTAAGGAAAAGAAACAGAAATGGAGGCATCACACTCCCAGACCTTAAACTATATTATAAAGCCATCATCATCATCAAAACAGCATGGTACTGGAACAAAAATAGGCACACAGACCAGTGGAACAGAATTGAAAGCCCAGAAATAAATGCCCACACCTATGGATATCTAATCTTTGATAAGGGGGCCCAAAGGATTAAATAGAAAAAGGAGGCTCTCTTCAATAAATGGTGCTGGGAAAACTGGGTTGTAACATGCAGAAGAATGAAATTGAACCACTTAATCTCACCAGAAACAAAAATCAGCTCTAAATGGATCAAAGACCTAGATGTCAGACCAGAAACAATCAAATACTTAGAGGAAAACATTGGTAAAACAGTTTCCCACCTACACCTCAAGGACATCTTTGATGAATCAAACCCAACTGCAAGGAAGACTAAAGCAGAAACAAACCAATGGGACTACATCAAATTGAAAAGCTTCTGCATAGGGAGTAGGGCTGTAGCACAGCGGGTTAAGCGCAGGTGGTGCAAAGCACAAGGACCGGCATAAGGATTCCAGTTTGAACCCCGGCTCCCCACCTGCAGGGGAGTTGCTTCACAGGTGGTGAAGCAGGTCTGCAGGTGTCTATCTTTCTCTCCCCCTCTCTGTCTTCCCCTCCTCTCTCCATTTCTCTCTGTCCTATCCAACAACAACGACAACAACAATAATAACTACAACAATAAAAAACAACAAGGGCAACAAAAGGGAATAAATAAATAAAATAAAAAAAAAGAAAAGCTTCTGCACATCCAAAGAAACTATTAAACAAACAAAGAGACCCCTCACAGAATGGGAGAAGATCTTCACATGCCATACATCAGACAAGAAACTAATCACTAAAATATATAAAGAGTTCAGCAAACTTAGCACCAAAAAAGAAAATGACCCCATCCAAAAATGGGCAGAGGATATGAACAAAACATTCACTCCAGAGGAGATCCAAAAGGCTAACAAACATATGAAAAACTGCTCTAGGTCACTGATTGTCAGAGAAATGCAAATTAAGACAACACTAAGATATCACCTCACTCCTGGAAGAATGGCATACATCAAAAAGGACAGCAGCAACAAATGCTGGAGAGGATGTGGGGACAGAGGAACCCTTTTCCATTGCTGGTGGGAATGTAAATTGGTACAGCCTCTGTGGAGAGCAGTCTGGAAAACTCTCAGAAGGCTAGACATGGACCTTCCATATGATCCAGTAATTCCTCTCCCAGGTGCCCAACAATAGATGAGTGGCTGAGAAAGCTGTGGTATATATACACAATGGAATACTATGCAGCTATCAAGAACAATGAACCCACCTTCTCTGCCATTTTCTTTTTAATCCTTTTGTCCATTCCACCCTTTTCTCTCATGGCCTATCAAAGATAAAGCGTCTGTTCTCCCTCCCTCTTTCTCATAGGACAGAAAGAAATTGAGAGATGAAGGAGAGATAGAGAGGGAGAGAAAAAGACTTGCAGAGCTGCTCTGCAGCTTGTGAAGCTCCTCCCCTCCACAGCAGATGGGGAGCTGGGCTCCAAACCTGGGCCTTGAGCAGGTCCTTGTGCTTAGTATTAGGTGTGCTTAACCCGGTGCACCACTGCCTGAACCCCTGTCTGCTCTCTTCTTGGAGTGTCTTGCCACACTTTGGAATCTAGCTCATCTGGTTGCTTTATGATGTTGTATCTCTGGCACAAAGCAACTATTTTGAAGATTATTTGGCTCTTGCTCTTGCTGCTTTGGGAGTTAAATTCTGTTCTAGTTGACCATATCTTACATGTAAGGGGAACTTGTATCAATTATCTATGCTGATTGTTTTTGAATTTCTGCCTTGTGGCAAGTACAGAATTAAGTGGGATTTTTGTAGTCTGAATAGAATAATTCAACACCTGGAGAACAAGTCATGAGGCTTGGTTTGAAGTCTGTATCTCAGCTAGTTAGAGAACCATTCTCTGTTTCCATTTTCTTTCCTATATAGTCACAGTAACTTGATAACATTGGAATGAGCATTAAATGAGGCTTCTATATGTAAAATAGTTTAATCCTTCTTAATTTAGAAGTAAAATTATATTCACAATGCTATCGTTCAGTGTCATTACTATCCTAACAACATTAAACATATTATGAAATCGTAAGTTATTTAGAAATGTCTGCAGTTAGTAACAAACTACATTTCGGATTCCTGTGAATAGTTTCAGAAACAGTGAAATTGAGTTGAAATTGCCCTGTCATTGTCTATTATTTACACATTGGGTACAAATGGAAAAAGAACCCCACATCTGAAATTGAGGTAATGGAATTTTCTTCGACACAAATTCTCATGGAAAAAATAAAAAAAAACAAGTGGTAGTAAAGATTTACTGAGCTGAGTTGGTAGATTAGATACACAATTTAAAAACAGAAGAGGACCTTTTGTTATTAAAGTCATATTCTTAAAGGTGAGAGAGCAAAAGCCCAGAGAGGTTAGATGATATGCCTCAGGGTTACACAGAGAAATTATTGCACGATAAAGGTCACCCCATACATTTCCTGACACTTAACACTGTAGTTTTTAGCATTCCATTCCAGTTCTGTGATAAGATATACTTCATTACTCTAAGTAAGCTTTTACTTTTATTATGGGTTTCATTTCTGTTTTGTTGTTGTTGTTTTGTTTTGTTTTACTGTCATAGAAGAACATACTGGGGATCTCAGGCATACCCTTTAGCACTAAGACACACCCTGATGCAATTTTGTAATTTTTATGAGACAGTGAGAGAGGGAGAGGCGGAGAGAACATTGCCCCATCACCCATGGAGTTCCAGCTCACTTTATCTTTATTGCTCCCATGTGTTGCTTTGGGACGCTAAAACATTATGCACACAAGGCAGGCAATCTGTCTGCTGAGCCACTCTTGTGGTCCCAACCTTATTTTCATAACAGTTTATGATTTATAGAAAAATTTCAAAGTTAGTAGAGTAGAGTTTACTATGCCACCAGTTTGCCTTACTTCATCCACTAGCCTTGCTGAACTAGTAACTGAAGTTCATAATTTTTAAAGACTTACTTGGATCTTATCTAGTGCTTTTTTTTTTTTTTTTCTGGCTCAGGGTCATATACCATAGGTATGTTTAGTTGTCAGGTCTCCTGGGGTTCCTCTTAGTTGTGAGAATTTCTCAGACTTTCTTTGTTTTTGATGACCTTCACTACAATAAGTATGAGATAGGGTTCCATTTTTATCATGTTACATCAAGGACACATACTATCTTCGTGACTTATCAGTGGCGACCTTGTTTATAATAGTAGTAGAGACTGATTTTTTTCATTGTAAAGCTATCATTTGCTTCTCTACATTCCATATTTTGGAAGTAAGTCACAGCCTACAATAAATGAAAGGGGGGTTGTTCAACATAATTAAGGATGAGGTTTTGTTCCTAAATTATTTGAAATTCTTTAAGGTGTCATTATTTCATTCAGTCAAGTTATTTATCTACTTATTGAGTTTATCAGTTGACCATGTATTTCTTTTATTTCTATTTTTTCTGCATATTATATTTTTGCATTTCAAATTTTAAGGCAATGTTTATTCAAGGACAACCAAAATGCTTTCTTTTTATATTTATTTTTGTTAGGGAAATGTTGTTTCATAAGACTTTTGTTGTCTAAGGAGTACAATTTAACATCTTCTTTAAATATATGCCAACCCACTTCACCCACCACCAATGTGCCATTTACCTCAAGTGCAGGAAATGGGACCCACACAGAACCACCACCCCCCCCCCCCAACTTAGTGAGCCAGATTCACAGTATAGTTTGAGGGCTAATATATATTTCACTTCGTGTGTTCCCTTGCACTGTTTCCTAAATCAAGTCAGAATAAAATATGCTAATACCAGATTATCTCACTCACTATGTAGGACCTAGGAGATGAAACAATTTTCCTAGAGAAGTAAATAGTAATTACTGTGTTTAACTTGGCTTAATTATATTTAAAGAAAGATTCTCAATATCACTGAAAGAACATACATATTAAGCATTTTTGTTATCTGATGCTCAGTCCTAAGACAACATTTTTTGAAAAATTCCGTTATCTATTCAAGAACAAATAAAATTTTAAGATAATCTTTTCCAAGTTCATTTTTGCTTAAAACTTTTCATGGGAAATAAAGAGTTAAAGTGTAGCTCTCTAGCCTTCTGCTCTCCATAGGGATTGTACCAGTTTACATTTCCACAAGAGGTTTCCTTTACCCTTAAAGCCTCTCCAACTTGTTGTTTGTATCCTTTCTGATGAATGACATTCTCACAAGACTGATGACCCCACAAAGCTAATATCGGTTTGAATATAAGGAATGACACTCAACGCTTTAACAACTGGGAGAAAGTCTAAGCTTGTAAGATGAAGAAAGGACTACAAAATCTGGATAAGGGCAGAAGACTGGCTCACTTAATGATAGCCTTTTTGGCCATGCAAACCAATTATCTAGGATCCTAGTCAGAGGGTCCTTGGATTCCTACATAAGTATGGTGAGCCTAAACCTCTAATAGATCCCTCTCCAGTGTCATTGGTCACTTCTATCAGGAACATCATTATAAGCTCTCTTGTGAACCTTTCCAGGACCTTGCCCCACTGTAGAGCAGCAATGGTAAGGATTGCTGCATATATATATATATATATATATATATATATATATATATATATATATATAAAATGGAAACACTGACAAGACCATAGGATAAGAGGGGTACAATTCCTTGGAGTATACCTAAAATAGACCTGCTGCACTCTTCAAAGGGCAGCTGGGTTATCATTATATTATTATATATTATATATATTATATATTATATTATATTATTCAAAGGGCAGCTGCCACTCCAGGAAGACTGGTCCTGAAATGAATGTAGCCTAGAATGTTCCTAGCTGTGACTATGGCCTGTGAGCTCAGATTGACAGGGGCTAGGAGGTTATATATGCTCCTGTACTAGATGTAAATACATATGGGCCAGGATCAGATTGATGGGGTAAATAGTTAATTGTATTTATTAATTATACTTTCTTCAACTTTGAGACCTACTCTCTGCCTTAATCCAGCTTTCTGGCCTTATTCTGAACTCTGACTGCATCTTCCCAAGGTGTTTTTAGTCCACCTGTGAAGAAAGCTTTTTAATTTGATGTTTTCCCTTTCTTTTCTTTCTTTCTTTCCATTTGTTTTTGTTTTTCTCTTCCTTGCATTGGACTTGAGTCATTGAAGATGCTTATAAAACTTAGAAGGAAATAATTTGGCCAATATTTTCCTCAAAACACTTGATAATTTCTGGTCTAACATCCAAGTCCTTGATCCATTTGGACTCTACTTTTCTGTGTGGTAAAATATAGTGGTTCAGTTCCATTCTTCTGCATGATGCAGTCCATTTTTTTCCTGAAACATTTACTGAAGAGATTTACCTTTCTCCATTTACTATTTTGGGCCCCCTTGTAAAAAAGTAGATGTCTATAAGCCTACCCTGTGACCCAGGAATTTCTCTCCTGGGATTATATCCTATGGAATCAAATTTACTCATCTAAAATGATGTCTTTATACCTATGTTCAAAGCAGCACATTTGGAATAGCCAAAGCTTGAAAACAACCTAGGTGTCCAACAACATAAGAGTGGCTAAGAAAGTTGTGGCATATATACATAATAGAATACTGTGTTAAGAAGGATGAACACACCTTCTTCACTTCATCTCAGATGGGAGCTTAAAAATAATGTTAAGTGAGATAAGCCAGAAAAGGGAAGGATGAATATGGGTATGATCTCACTCATGGACAGAAGTTGAGCAGTAAAAACTGAAAGGGGAAACATAATGTAGAACTTGGACTGGGTTTGGTGTATTGCACTACAGAAAAGGATTGGGTAGGTAGGGGTGCTCTTAGATTTTTGTGCATGATGGTGGACTAAGACCTATTTGGGTCTGAGAATGTTTTGCTGAAAATTGAGAAATTTTACCCATGTATCAACAACTGTGTTTACTGTATACCTTTAACCTCCCCATAAAAATAGTGAACCAGACCAAACTAACCAAGCAAACAAACAAACAACAACAACAACCACAAAACCTACCCTCAGAATAGCCTGTTTGGTTTATCTAGTGGGCAAACTATCCTAAGGAGTGGCCTGTTTTTTATACACATGAGGTAGGATTTGGGAGTCAGTTAAATGCTCTATGAAGAGAATAGCTATTCTGCTAGTGTTGTTAAGGTTTCAAAAAACTTCATTTGAAGGGCAAACGCTAGAAGAAGAAGAAGAACCCAAGTTGGAGTTACAGTTCTTTTGCTTCTCTTCCTGTAGTACTCTTTTCAATATTTTTGCAAGACAGGGTAGGTGGTGGTGAATTCCATCAGTTTTTGGGTGTTTGGGAAGCTTTTGAATTCTCCTTCAAACTGAAGGATATTTTGGCAGAGTATATGCTACATGGTTGATAATTATTATCTCTTACTATTGTAAAAATGCCATCCCACTCCCTTCTTGCTTCTTGGGTTTAAGTTGGGAAATTTGATAGTAGCCTGATAGTTCTACTTCTGCATGTCAGCTTCTTCCTTTTCCTTGCAGCTTTCAATATTTCTTCCTTGACCTTATTTTTGGACCATGATATTTATTGGGGTTATTTGTTTAGGTTTTAGAAGCTTTGGCTTCCTTTAAGCTTCTACTATACCTAGTTCTTGAATATTATCCAGATGTGGAGTTTTTTCTGTAATAATCTATCTAAATATGCTCTGCTCCTTTTCTTTCTTCATCTTCAGAGACACCTGAAACTTTCACATTATTCCTTCTGATGGAGTCTGCTAACCCACAGAGGATTGCTTTTTAATTTTTTTTTAAAATCTTTCTTTTTCAATTCCTTTGCTCATCAAGAGTGTGGAGATTTTGTGTTTTAGTTTTGTTGTTCTATCCGCAAGATGGCTTATTCTAGGAAACCTCTATCATGCTACCAATGCTATATTTTAGCTCCTCTGTTTCTTTTCAGAACTCTCTTTGAAAAATTCTTAATTCTTTAGTGAATAGATGTTGAGATTCCTTCATTTGCTTCTGTACATTATGGATGTTATCCTGAATGACATTCATAATTAGCTTTCTGAAATCACATTCAGACATGTTTTCATAATCCTTAAGATGAATGTTTGTTTGTTTCCCTATGTTTTTGTTGGGTGTGGTTTTGCTGTTCAACTGGCAGTTAGTACTGTGGTTGTGTTTTTGTGGTGATGTGGTGGGGGAAGAGTGCCTTCCTTATTTACATAGTTCAGCTGGGGGAAAACCTCCGTGGGTGGTATGTCATTCAATATGGTTTCCCATGGTTTCTTTTCCCATTCCTGTTATCCTAGGCTCAGGATCATGCCTGCTTTTTTAGATTACACTGTGGTCTATCACACCCTATTGTGTATTCTCTTTTGTGTGACTACCCCATGGGCAGTATCTACAAATCATGATGGCTCCCCCAGCTATTGGTATAACTGTCTCTGTTCCACAAAGTTCTGCCTACCAATTTCTGTAAATCTGTTGGTATGCAACTGATCTACAGATTTTGTAGGCTGTGCTGAGGGATTCTGGTTATTCTTTTCATTAGTTATTTTTGTCTTCTTTTCCACTTGGACTTGATATTTTAGTTGACATTACTCTTTGGCCACCTGATCCTAGCTTCTTTCCTGTGTCCCTATTCTCATTTGCTTTATTACTACTTTTTTCACTGTATGTTAAAGCTTTTGTCCTGCTTTATATCTTATTGTTTTTCAGGCACCAAGTTGCAAATGCTACTATAATTTTATTCTGAATTCCCTGGGCAGATGACCACACCAATGTGTCTTGGAACCTCACCTCTCCAGAGCTCTCCCCCACCAGGGAAAGACAGAAGGATATGGATTGGGAATATGGATTGACCTGCTAATGTCCACGTCCAGAAACAATTACAGAAACAATAACTCCTTCCTAATGTATCCCAAAAAGAATTTTGGTTTATACTTACACAAGGAGTCAAATATTAGGGGAAGATGAACAGGGGACTCTAAATCCCAATTCCACTAAGACCCAGAATGTTTGTCACTAGGATCTTTTCTTTGATACCACCACTGAAAGTGAAGAGAATCTGAAAAAAACTAGAGAAAGTCAGGCACTGTTTATTTATTTATTTTATTATTGACATAATATGATTAATGAGACCATAGGATAAGAGGTGTACAATTCCACAAAGTTCCCATCAGAGTTCTATAACACATTCCCTCCACTGGAAACTTTCCTATTCTTTATCCCTGTGAGAGCATGGACTCAGGATCATTATATGGGGCACAGAAGATGGAAGCTTTGGCTTCTGTAATAGCTTCTCCACTAAACATGGCCACTGACAGGCTGATCCATATTCCCAGCCTGTTTATATCTTTCCATAGTGGATTAGGGCTCCAGAGAGGTGGGATTCTAGGGTACATTGGTGGGGTCATCTGCCCAGGGAAGTCAAGTTGGCATCATGGTAGCATCTGGAACCTGGTGACTGAAAAAGCATTAAGATATAAAGCAAAAAAAAATGTTCAATAATCAGGAACCTAGAGGTAAGAGTATAGCAGATAATATTTGGGATTTCCATTTTGGAAAAAGCTAGTAGGTCTATTTTAGGTATATTTCAAGGGGCTTATGACTTTACTGATTTTTGCCTGAGCCCGACAGCTAACATGTAGGTGGGATAAAGGCATTGTCTGGGGAGATGGTGTCAGAGCTGGAGGAAGGAGTGAAAAGTTGTATCATGGCCTACTCAGTCTTACTAAAAAATAGTTCTTGTTAAAGTGATTGAGTCTACAATCTATAGTTTCTAGTGTATAATCTGTTTTTACAAAGCAAAAGCAAATATAATACATTAACTTACTTGTTGGTGAGTGTTCGTGTGTGTGTATGTGTGTGTAAGAGTGTGCATCAGATACCTGTTATGCAGAATAGGGAAACCACACACTATAAGAAAATTAAAAGAGAGTTGCCTTTCACATTATTATGACATAAAACACATGTAATATTCTCATGGCATTTATATGTGGAAACAAATGTGCTATAATTCATTAACCCCCCCCCAATATAATTTGAGAGAGAGAGAGAGAGATAAATCAGTTAGGGGACTAGATTCATAGTGTGGATAGAGAAATCTAAGGATTCCCTAAGGACCCAGATAATGGTGTGGCCTGGTATTGGCCAAAATGGCCATCAATAGGTGTGCCAGTCTCTTGCCATTTCCAGTTTTTGTAGTCCCATTTTAACCTGACAAGCTTAGACTTTCTCCCAGTTGTTAAGTTTGGTACAATAAGAACTAAGTGCATGTGTGGAAAATGATAACAAGAACAATGAATTTTAGAATAACATTTTTATATTTTATAGAAACAAATTCTCATGTATGATAATAAAAATTGTTTCATTTATACAAAGTTAAAAAAGACACATTATCAATATCCATTAGGGAAATAACCCATTGATAAATATTGGAGCCTAATAAATAAAATAGGAATCATAATTAATAAAAATTATTATCCTTGTATAAAGGAATATCAATTTACAAACCTGGTAAACAAAAAGCATTAAGTGGAAATGAGTACTGTAAATGAATATCAAAATTGAAAGAAATGCAATAAATAATGGAAAATGCAATGTTGATGCTAATATGAAAATATCCTATAAATGATTTTAGAAAAACACATCAGTTGTGCATGTACCAATAAAAAAGTAATGTTAGTCTTTCTTTTACTTCAGAAAACAAATCTATTATTTAAAATCAACTATAAGAAATTTAAAAGAGAATTGTCTTTGACATTATTATGACAATAAAACACATGTAATATTTTCATGGCAAGTAGCCAGAATCAAAGTTAACAAACAAAAGAATGATCTAAAGAAAACAGAGCATAAATCAAAGTGTCAGATTTAAGGTTACAGTGATAGCGATAAGGGAAATCACTTAAAAGTATCCTATCATTGAGGAGGAAATATTCACAGGAAAAAAAAAAAGACTAACCTAAATCAAATTTTAAAACAACTAATAAAAATGGCATACAAAGATATCAGATAAGGGAGGGATGATGTTTATCACAGAAAACTAAACAGCAGTGAGCATCAAAATGCCAGTAGTGATCAGAAAAAAAACAACCTTTGAGGCTAAAAGGATAAGCTAGGTTGCCTGAGGTCATATTATAATTCTAAAATTGGCACTAAATACAGAAGCCAGGTGCCATTAGACCTTGTAGATTAAGCAATAAAATATCAAAAATACTTAAATTACCTAAAGCTGAGTAATACAATAATAAATGCAAAACCAAAATTTATTCCTATAAAACAGGGATAATATATACAGCTGTTTATAATGTTGTAAAAGTACACAAATATTTGAATTAACTTGTGTTAATAACACCAATTATGAGTTATCTATTTTAATTACTCAAACAATAGTCAAGGATAAAATTATCCCTACCTATAAAAAAAAGTTCCCTGCATTAAGACATGTGAAAACTATCCTGGACACATTCTTTGACTATAGAAACTATTAACAAGTCTATACTAAAACACCATAGCCAGTAGCGCAGTGGGTCAAGCGCACGTGGCACAAAATGCAAGGACCGACATAAGGATCCCAGTTTGAGCCCCCAGCTTCCCACCTGCAGGGCAGTTGTGTCACAGGCGGTGAAGCAGGTCTGCAGATGTCTATCTTTCTCTCCCACTCTCTTGTCTTCCCCTCCTCTCTCCATTACTCTCTGTCCTATCCAACAATGACGACAGCAATAACAACAACAATAAACAGTAAGGGCAACAAAAGGGAAAATAATTAATTAATTAAAAAACACTATAGCATCAAAATGCAAAAATAAACAAATAAAATGCTTACAAAGGTGCTCTAGTCAGGGAGTCCTGGGATTCCCACACAGACATGATGGGCCTAGACCTCTAACAGATCCTTCTCACCACTGTCATTGGTCATCTCCATCAGGAACAACATAATAGACCCCTTTGTGGGCCCCTATAGGATCTCACCCTCAATGTGGATCAACAATGGTAGGGCAACATACTCTACCATTCAAGGAAGATGGATCCTGAAATTAGTGCAGCCTGGAATGTTCCTAGCCATGATCACAGAATGTGAGCTCAGACCTACAGAGATGCAGAGGTTACATAGGCCCCTGTGCTAAATATAGACCCCAGAGCAAATCAACGGGGTTCACAATTAACAATATTTACATACTTTCCCCCATATTTGGGAGCTACTCTCTTCCCTGTTCCAGCTTTCTGGTCCTTTTTTTCCAACTATGATACTATATCCCAAGACAATATCTTGGGCCCACCTGCATGTTAGCTATAAGAGTCAGGCAAAGTAGACCTGCCAGCTTTTTCCAAAATGGAAACCCCAAATCTTCCTCTGCAATATTCTTGCCTTTAGTCTCTTGATTACTAAACAATATTTTCTGCTTTATATCTACTTTTTTTAAGCCATCAGGTTCAGGATGATACCATGATGCCAACCTGACTTGCCTGAGCTGAGGACCCCACCATGTGTCCTTGAGCCCCACCTTCCCAGATCCCTGCCCCACTATGGAAAGAGAGAGACAGGCTTGTAGTATGGATCTACCTTCCAACACCCATGTTCAGCAGGGAAGCAATTATAGAAGCCAGACCTTCCACCTTCTGCATCCCATAATTACTCTGGTCCATACTTCCAGAGAGCTAAAGAAAAGGAAAGCTATCAAGGGAGGGGATGGGATAAGGAATTCTGGTGGTGGTAACTGTGTGGAAATGTACCCCACTTATCCTATGGTCTTGCCAATATTGCCATTTTCTAAATAAAAATTAAAAAATAATAAAATGCCTATAAAGGGGATAGGATTGAAAAATGACAATTATTTTTAAAAAGTTATGGCAATGAATCAATAAGTAGACTTTATTTTTACTGAAAAAATATTTCAAAGAAAAAGGAAAATATGCAGTACAATTTTTATATATGAAAGTCCCAGAGAAATTGCTGAAAATCAAGTAATTCACATAAACACAGAAAATAATGCTAAATGAAGGAAAATACTATAAATGTTATAAACATTCAAAAACTGATTCTAAAATGAATGAATCAAACACAGCAATAAACAAGAAGTGGGCAACATAGTCTTTCATATTAATGTATTCATCCTTTTTTTGTTTTATACAACTTCAATTCTTTGTCTTTTTATGCAAAAGGACTGCTCCAGTAATACACAAATACATTTTGTGTGTATCTACCAGGAGGAGTTGCCTGGCTCAGGCAAGTCAGAGAAAATTAGCATTAAAGACGCTAATCATGAAATGAAGTCCTATTTCCAATGTCTGTTATTCCTAGAGAAGTGAAATTCATCATCAGATTGACATGACTACCAACATGGAAACTACTGAATGAACACACTGATTCTCGCTGGTCTTGAGGGGAAGAGATAACAGGGAACACGAGAGCAAAAATTAGGATTCTGGAGCTGGAGCCTAGCAACTCCGCTGTATGTGCATGGTAGTTAGGTTAGTCTGGCATCAAATCATTTTACATTCTCTGAGATCCCTCACTTGGAATTTTTAAATTTCATTTTATTTTTTAATTTTTAAAAGTTTTTTATTTATAAAAAGGAAACACTGACTAAACCATAGGATAAAAGGGGTACAACTTTACACAATTCCCACCACCAGAACTCTGTATCCCATCCCCTTCCCTGATAGCTTTCCTATTCTTTAACCCTCTGGGAGTATGGACCCAAGGTCCTTGTGGGATGCAGAAGGTTGAAGATCTGGCTTCTGTAATTGCTTCCCCGCTGAACATGGGCGTGGTCAGGTTGATCCATACTCCCAGCCTGTCTCTCTTTTCCCTATTTGGGAAGGGCTCTGGGGAAGTAGAGCTCCAGGACATATTGGTGGGGTTGTCTGTCCAGGAAAGTCTGGTCAGCATCCTGCTAGCATCTGGAACCTGTTGGTTGACAAGAGAGTTAACATACAAAGCCAAACATATTGTTGACCAATCATGGACCTAAAGGCTGGAATAGTGCAGGTGAAGAGTTGGGGGTGGTCTCTGTTTTGTAGATAGCTAGTAGGCTTATTTTAGTTACATTCCAAAGGGCCTGTGGCTATACTAATGTTTTGTTTTTTTTTTTCCTATGACTGAAATCTGATATGCAGGTGGATCCTAATTATTGTTTGGGGAGCTGATGTCATAGCTGGCAAAGGACCAGAAAGCTGGATCAGGGAAGAGAGTACCTCCCAGATATGGGAAAAGTATATAAATATTGTTGATTGTAAACCCCATCAATCTGATGTGATCTGGGTCCCATATTCAGCTTAGGATCCTATTTGCCTGAACCTCTACCACCAATGAGCCTACAAAGAGTGACCACATCAAATATGCTTTATATACTGGGTGTGCATCCATTTGATGTATGTTCAGTGTCCCCATTCTATGTGAGGAAATTTTGACAATAACCATAGAAGAAATTCTAAGACTGCCAGAGAAAAATTTAGTGCAGCTGTAGAAGAAGACAGAATAAAAATAGATGTTAAGGTGGTAGTCTTTACTTCAGTGGGTTACTAACCTGATATGTGCAACAAGGAGATAGAGAGGGCTCTAGAGTAACCCAGATCTGTTATAAAGAAAAGAATTAGAAGTGAATCTATTCTGGGAAGGACAATGAGTTCACTTCTGGGAAACTGAGTTTGTGGTCATAACACTCATTTGAACACTTCTGGTGTGAATTTAATTAAAAGTCTGAATCTAAGGAGAGCCTTCTTGTCAAATGTGTATTTCAAGATGATATGTGTGAATCACATTGCTCAAAGAAAACATTTAGAATTAAAAAAAAAAAAACTGGAAAAACATTCTGGGAAGGTCCCAGTTGGTGGAATACCTGGTTAAGTGCTTATATTGCTATGCAAAAGGACCCAGGTTCAAGTCCCTGGTCCCTATCTGCTACAGGAGTGGTGAAACGATGCTGCAGGTGTTTCTCTGTTTCTTTCCTTCTATACCTCCCCACCCCTCTCATTTTTTCTCTGTTATACCTAATAAAATAAAGTTAAAGATATTTGAGGAAAATACTAGTATTTAAAGATATTGTGTGGATGTAAGAATCATTAAATATTTTTATGGTACTTATTTTTATTCGGAGGTTCTTGGTATGATGGCCAACTGTGATTTCCTTCTCTTGGAGAGTTCTTTGTCATCAAGTCAGAGTCTATTTTCTATAGAGAGATTTAATTCATTAGTTTTTTAAAATTATCTTTATTTATTGGATAGAGACAGGTAGAAATCGAGAGGGGAAAAGGTGATAGTGAGGGAGAGAGACAGACACCTGCAGCCCTGCTTCACCACTTGTGAAGATTTCCCCCTGCAGGTGGGAACCAGGGGATCAAACCTGGGCCCTTGCGCATTGTAACGTGTGCTCAACCAGGTGCGCCACCACCTGGCCCCAATTCACTAGTTTTCTAATGCTAAAATTTCTTTACTACGCAGTCAATGCATAAGGACATATTTAAAATTCAGTGTTCTCAATACTGAAAAATATACAAAGGGAGAATGATGAGAATGACAACAAGAACTATTAAAGATCAAATTTGCTCAAACCCTAAAAAGAAGAAAACTATGAAAATAATGGCTCATTAGTATGGGATTAGAGACAATGAAATTCACTGAAGACCTTGTGTTCAGTTATTCCCTCCTCTGTCTCATTGGCAGAGTTCTGTCATAAATCTACACCTAATATAAAGAAACAGAGTCTTAGATTGAACTAAGGGATAATGAGTGTGGTTTTTGACTGTCATCTTATATATGAAAAGCAAGGCTAACAATTGAAGCAACTAAATATTGCATCCTATAGCAATCATACTTCTTTGCAAAGAGCTTGAAATTTTATTTAAAGTAACTTTAAAGGTGATTTGTTTGCAGCAACAGTTACATATCGCAAAAGTCATTATAAAGCATAATGCTTACTAGAAATTAGTAGAGCAGAAAATTAGCTTGAATCATTATTAGCTGGTTAAATTTTTAGTAAAAGAAAGGCCTTTAATTGGAGCTCATACATAGCTGGGATTTCAGAATGTAGAAGAGACCAGGGTAAACACACATTCATGGTCCTCATGCACCTTCCTTCTTGTCCTGGGTTTCATTGATCCTCTCTGCCCATTGAAGTATCATTTAAGTTCATTGCATAGTTTTCCTTTCCCTTTATCTCCTTTCAGTTGAGTGGGAGTTGCTGTCTGGGCATCATCAATCCCTATCAGTTGTGGTGCTGTGCTGGCTGCTTAGACCCACATAGATGGCTTATGAGTAGTGATGATTTATTGTTTAATCTTTTCCATAAATGGGTATGGAGGTAATATAACAAGTTCTTATTTACAAAATAAATAGCAAATAAATAAGTAAATAGGCAGAGCGGCCAATAGGTAGAAAAAAGATGAGTAGGTGATCATAATAACAACGATTAAGATATACTGTTGTAAACAATGAAATAGAATAATTGCATTTTTAACTTCCGCTGGTGTGTTTACTGAGATGTCATTTGATCTATTTTAAAGTTGTTATAGATGAGTAGTAGAAAATGGATGGGTTTGTTTTACCATAGTCACAAGGAATGTTTTGGGGTATACCCTTTTCTTCCTGTCCATAACATTAATCCCTCATTTATCTGACAAGCTTGTAATAAAAGTTTCTTATCTCAGGAACTTTTCTAAAGTGTTCAATAAAAACATAAAATGTTGGAGATGAAAAACACTTTATATAGTCTAATTTATGTACGCTTTGATGAAGTATTTTTGAACAGGTTAGATAAGTTATAGCAAGAGTTATTGGAAGAGATTGGAATATATTTCAATTTTTTTCTCTTTCCCCAGCATAGCACACTATCTTTATTAATGAATATTGTGTTAAGAATCAGTGTTAAGGGAAGCAATTACAGAAGCCAGACCTTCAACTGTCTGCATCCCACAATGATCTTGAGTCCATACTCCCAAAAGGTTAAAGAATAGGAAAGCTATCAGGGGAGGGGATGGGATACGGAGGTCTGGTAGTGGGAATTGTGTGAAGTTGTACCCCTCTTGTCCTATGGTTTTGTCAATGTTTCCTTTTTATAAATAAAAAATTAAAAGAAAAGAATCAGTGTTAAGGAGCAGGGCACTGATGAACCCAGTTGAGAATTCATGGATGGGGCAGGGGAGTAGCACATTGGGTTAAACACACATAATACTAAGTGCAAGGGCCTGCACAAGGATATGTGTTTGATCCCCGCACCCTACCCCTGTTCCCTACCTGCAGTAGGGAGACTTCACAAGGTGTGAAGCAGGTCTGCAGGTGTCCATCTTTCTCTCTTCCTCTCTATCTCCCCTCTCCCCCTTCCCTTTCAGTCTCTCTCTGTCCTATCAAATTAAATGAAAAAAATATAAAAAAAAAGGAATAAATGATAGCCAGGAGCAGTTGATCCATAGTGCTAACACCTAACCCCAGCAGTAAACCTGGAGGCAGTATGCAACAGGGAGAATTTATGGATTTTATTTATTTAGTTGTTTACTTATCAGAACACTGCTGAGCTCTAGATTATGGTGGTGCTGGGGATGGAACCCAGAACTTCTGAGCCTCAGGAATAAGAGACATTTTACAACCACTGTGTTGTCTCCTGGTCTTATAGGGCATTACAATTTTTTTTTTTTTTTAGCATAAAAGTGATTGTGTACTGTATAAAAGAGATTGTTTAACTCCAGACTTTGGAGTGAGTTCAGTAATTATTATAGGACATTTTTGTCATCATGAAAGAATTTCCAGAATCTCTATCATCACCTTGATAACATTTATTTCACCTTCTTAGGTGACTTTATATATAACCCTGACACTGCCTTTTATTCTCTGCATAACGTTGATGAGTTACAGGGCAGGTCCTAAGTAAAACGGTAATGTACTTTAATTCATGGAGCTTTTAAGTATTACATTTTGGAAAGGTTATGAAAGTATGTAAACCAGTGCCTGGTGAAACTGAAAGTGGACTGCCTGCTGGGTGCCACACAGTTCTTACAGGAAGGGAAAAAAGTTCCTTTTTTGTTGTTTAAAAATGTAAATGGAGTAAAAAACAATGCCCTAATCATTTTCCCTGTTCTTTTGTCTCTGGGGACTTCTATGCTAGTAGGGGGTGGTGAACCAGAGGCAAGCAGGGTGAGGTCTGAAGCCACAGCTTCCTGAATCACAAGGTGCTCTTTAGTGAGCTTTCTGTTAAATTAAAGCTCCTCATAGGTCAAATATTCTTCATAACTTTGAAAGGAAAGGACAGACAGGTATTGGATAGGGAGATGGAAGTCTCTGGTGGGGTGTCCTTTTGACTTCCCCAATTTAATGTTGGCATATTAACTGTCTGAGCCATACTCTCAAGTTCAGGTTATTGCCACCCTCAGATAGTCTCTTCCCTTTAAGGCTGTGGTTTCTGCTTCATCAGCACACAGCAAGCAGAGTGATTGCTGTAGTAGTTATGAATTGAATAAAAGAAAAATGTCTTCTCCTGGCCTGCCACAAGAGAATGTAGAAACCAGTGGTGACCATGACTCTTTTATTATTATTATTATTTAGAATTCTAGAGCCATAAGGAAGAACATGTTCAGAAATTTCTATGTCCAAACCCACCTTGGTTATATATCTGGGGAGTAGAGACTAAGATAGATCTCTTTATGGTTGTTTATTCATCACTTAGACTAGACAAAGAATTGGGGAGAAAAGCATAATTTTCAAGAATTTTAAGCTTTTAATCAGGAAAAGTGAGAGCACACACACAAGTGGACATAGGGAGGGAGAGGGAGAGAGAAGGAGAGGGGGAAGCGAGAGGGTTCAAATACTCACATTTTGACAGATAGGCAGAGAGAGTGTGTGCAATGAGACTGAATTTTATAAAATTCTGAGGTCCTGCCTTCACTTTCTTTTAAAGCCATGCCCACACCTATCACAACTTCCTAGTGTTCTTTTGTCTCTGGCAAGGAAACAAGACCTGAATTCCTCACATGTTCCTGAAATCTCTTCCTTCTCAATAAGGGGGTGAAACAAAGTTTCCTAGGCATGAAGTTTTCCATGTCCTGGTAGAATTGGGGTTCACAGTCTTCTGTTCCTTCAATGAATTGCTAGAAGGAGACATCTAAGAGTCTGGCTTGACTGCACCCTCACATTTACAGAGTGCGATAGGAATAGTAAGGTTAGCTATCCATGTCCTGGCGTCCAATTCCCCAGCCCCTCATTTTTAAATCTTTTTGGAATATTGGAAACACTTTGAATAGAACATGCCTCATTATCTTGAGACACAAGAAGAAGCGCACACATGATTCTCTCACTCTCCTTAAAGCACATCAACTATGTACTCTGCTCCCCTTAGAGCATATCTAGCACGCTGGCGAGGTTTGCATACTCCAATGTACCTCTCTGTTATATATGTATATGTGTACTGTTTCTCAGTCATTTGGGTGAGAAAGTTTTGTTTACTGAACATCAGCTCCCCTTTTCCTTTGTTAGCTGTTCTCTTTATTTTTTTAAAAAAATTCTTTATTGGGGAATTAATGCTTTACATTCAACAGTAAATACAATAGTTTGCACATGCATAATATTTCCCAGTTTTTCATATAACAATACAACCCCCACTAGGTCCTCTGTCATCCTTCTAGCTGTTCTCTTTAACATATCTTTTTGTTATGTGTATCACCTATTGCCTCATGGTTCTCTGTGTCCACTGTGACAGTTTTCAAACTCTTAGTACTAGGAGCATGATAGTAGCCATAGAAACATGCACCCAAGAGGAGATGAACCTGACTGATGTCACATGAGATCACATGAGAACCTGTGATTGGGCACCTCTCTTGGTGCTCTTGATTTAACTGACACACCTGAGAACTGTGACTAACAAGATCTTGTCCACTTTTCTTGTTCCTCCCACCAGGGTCACCCTTGGGGCTCAGTGCTTGTGGGAGAGTATGAGAGAGAGAGAGAGTAGAGAGAGACTGTAGCACTGCCTCTTGCACATAAAGTTTCCCCTTTGTCGGTGTTTCCTCTGGTGACCTGGAACTCAGACCTGGATCCTTATATTCAGTAAGCTGTGCATTCAGCTTGCGTGCCCTTCTGCCTTTACCCACTAAATCCGTGAATCACAAAAGACTGAATTAGCCTACACAGACAGGAATTGGCAAATGGCAAACAGTGGCTGGGAGGGTACTAAGCAAAACAAAACATCTCTGAACTCTTGCAGGAGACAGCGTCTGAAATATCTAATTTTTTTAGCTTCCACTTGATATTTTCCTACTGAGACACTTTATATCCAGGAAATATGTGTGGTGTATTACCTAGTCAGACATATGGGTAGAATTTATATTTATAGATTGGATTTTAACTCTTTCCAGGAATAGCTCTTGCTTTATATTACACATGTATTTTATTTATCTTTTTATTATTGGGGGATTAATGGATTAAAGTCGACAGTAAAATACAGTATTTGGTGCATGTACAATGTTCCTGTTTTCCATGCAATAATCTAACCCTTCCAGGTCCTCCTCTGCCATCATGTTCCAGGACCTGAACACCCCCCACCACCACCACCACCACTGGCCCAAACAACCTAGACTTTTACTTTGGTGCAATACACCAAATCCAATCCAAGTTCTGCTTTGTGTTTTCCCTTTTTGTTCTTATTTTTCAAATCCACACATGTACTTTATATCTAACTTGTTGCTATTATTTGTTATGGTATCAATGAGTTTTAGACATTTCCCATAATTGGGCATTTCTGTACTAAGAAATATACTCTTGTTCTGTATGTCTTACTTTTGAGAGAGCAGCAGATTGTATAAGCAGGCAAACATTCAGTTAGTGGCCACAAAAGAATGTATAATTTGGTTGGGAGACAAATGAAAGGAAATATTTTGAAATGTAATATGAGGTTTAGATCTCACAATCCTAATTTCTACCTGGATGGAGAAGTTTACCTGTGTCTGAAGTCAGTCATACTTAATTACAGCCTCACTTATTGGGAGAAATATACATTAGAAGAATATAAATATACCATTCATTTGATAGCAAGAAGTCTGGCAGACTTACATTAAAATAAATATTAGTGTTTGGGTCCAGATCTTCCTTTGAAAAATAAGCCCTTCAAAAAGGGTCCAGAGGTGCCAATATCTAGAGAAAAAAATTGGTGACCTTTGTGTATGGAATTACAGATTGCCTCAATTCAACACTAAGATTTATACTGCTTTCATGGGAGTGTTATCAGGGACACCTGCTAGCTGTAGTCAGGTCCTGGTCTCTCAGAACAGGTTGATTTATCCTTGCCTCTCTGGCATCTATTTATCAGTGTCTTCATAAATAAGCTCCTGAAGTGCCTGTTTTAATTGTCAGCAGGTGTCACTGCTCTTCCCTTATACCCTTTTCTTGATAAGTCAGAATCATTAAATACCAATATTTAATATTTGGAATGATTGATAGCCATAAAGTTTAACATTTAATGATCATAGAACATTTTGTAGTCTTTTCAGTAGTAGAATATTTAGAAATATAATTTAGATCAAACTGTAGTGGTATTTCCAGGACTATAGCATAGTATAACTGCAATATATATGAAGACAATGTTAATTCAGAGTTGCAGGACTGGTTGGTACCTTTGGTCACTAGCTTTAGAAAATGATACTGTATGGGAGTTGGGAGGTAGCACAGTGGATTAAGAGCATGTGGAGCAAGGCTCAAGGAGCTGTTTAAGGATCCGGGTTGGAGACCCTGCTCCCTTCCTGCAGGGGAGTCGCTTCACAAGAGGTGAAGCAGGTCTGCAGGTGTCTATCTTTCTCCCTCTCTGTATGCCCCTCCTCTCTCCTATTTCTCTCTGTCCTATCCAACAACAATGACATCAATAATAATTACTACAACAATAAAACAACAAGGGCAACAAAAGGGAATAAATAAATAAATATTAAAAAATTAAAAAAAGAAAGTGATACTGTTTTTTCTAATATTTCCGTTCTCATATTCGTTTTCAAGAGCCTCAGGTTCTTGACAAAATCAGGTAACCTGACATCTCTTTATCCTGTGTATAGTTTATCCACAGTATCTCTTTTTATTCACATATCATGGTCTTCTTATTGAAAAGCCTTTGGATTCAAAACACTCTTTTCAAATTTTCTGCTATGAAACAATTCAAAAGCATTTCTTTCTATCCAAATGAACAATACAATCTCCCTCTCTTTCAAAGAATAGCTATCTATAAACATCCAAAATGATCTCTAAGCGCATAATCAAGGAAAGGAATCACTTTGTAATGCTGCACACCATATTCATCAAAGCATAGACCAGAGAGATATTCCGGTGATTTCAGGGACACCGACTTAATAGCAGTTTTATTGGATTGGAATATTTGAGAGCTGAAAGGTATTATCATCTATGCAAGTGTGTAGAGCAGCTATAAAGTGGAATAGACGGATTTATAAAATTCGTAACTGTCAGTGTGACACAGAGAAAGTCACTCAGGATATTAGGGAATCAATCTCCCCCCTGGGGGTGGGGGAGGAAACTAGCTAGCCTTCCAGTTTCCTGTGAATTGTAAGTTTTCATAATACATGAGAAAGTTAGAGAGGAGTATGTCACTAAAGTCACATCTACTAAAAAAAATCACAGCAGATTCAAAGTCAGATATTGCTATCAAACCTCCTTAAATGGAAATGCTCCCATTCACTCATCGCCAGTGAAATGCAAATTACAACCACATTGAGATACCACCTCACACCTGTGAGAATGGCCTTCTTCAACAAAACAGGAGAGGATAAATGTTGGAAAAGATGTGGAGAGAGAGGACCTCTACTACACTGCTGGTGGGAATGGAAACTGGTACAACCACTATGAAAAAACAGTATGGAACATCCTTGCTCAAATACAGATGGAAATACCTTATGATTCAGCAATCCCACTCCTAGGCATTTATCCAAAAGACATAATAACACTAGTTCAAAGGGATATATGTACTCCCATGTTTATAGCTGCATTATTCACAATAGCCAATAAATGGAAGCAACTGAAATGCCCTTAAACAGATGACTAGATCGAAAAGTTATGGGACATATACTCAATAGAGTACTACTCAGCAATACAAAAGTGATATTGCGTTCTTTGGGAAAAAATGGTTGGAATTAGTTATGCTTAGTAATGCAAGGAGCTAAAGGAAAACTACAGGGCCATTTTACTCATATTTGGAATTTAGAGAATTGAATACAGTAACTTGAAACAAACAAAGTAACAAAAAGTCAACCTATATCCAAAATTGCAGAAAGCTATAATGGTTAACTAGGGGTGGGTGGGTATGGGAGGAACACAGACCTTTGGTGGTGGTAAAAGTATAAAATTATAATCATATTAATCTATAAACTCATAAATAACTATTAATTTAATGTGCATGTGTAAGAAATGAATTTAATACTTCAAGTTCTCTAATTGCCTAGGCCATAGTTCTGAGTTGACACATTTTCTTTTTCCTAAGTATTTAATGTTTCACATATGTAAGATGATCAAATTCTGATACTGGGCTTAAATTGTTCAAGGTGCTCTCAAAATACATTTGTATTTGTAGTTTTTTAAATATCTAAGTTACCATTTGGCCCTGTCAGTATCTAAGATATGATGACTAGTAGATACCCCTAAAGAGCACAAAGCATAATGAGGTCAGTTACATTACTGTAGATAGTACTATTGTATTTTCAAAAGAAAAACAAATCCCTAACTAACTTGGTTATAATAATTAACTGTTGCTATTTTAAACTCTTTCCAAGACTTCAAGGACCTCTTCCCATTTTCCTTAAGTTCCTTATTTCTCCTAGTCCTGAAACCTCTAGGACTATGCCCACACATGTTGATGTTTCTTCTCTGTAACCCCTGACCACCATAATACCTCTGTTAACCTCAGCTAAATCAAAGCTACCAGTCCTGTGATGCCATGCCACATTATGCTGTTACTGACTTGTTACTATAGATTGTTGCCAGACACCAAGCCTGAGATGTCAACCTCACAACTCCTCTAATCAAGTGAGATCTTTCCTAACACATGGATCTACCCAGTTTCATTTCATATTAAAGTTACAGATACTAAATACAGGCTAGGGACTAAGGTACTGGGTACAGGTGTACATGTATCCATACAAGGGTCAATTATATAAATCAAAGTAGGAGTGACTAATACACCTTCATGGTTGGATTTAGACCTAGTAATCCTGGGATCCTTGCAGAAGGGCCTAAAGAAAGCGTCATGCATTCTTCAATCAATGAGACTTAGACCAAATAAGCCTAGCAATCTATTAGAAAAGCCCAAAGAAGGCAGACACCCCCCAACCTAATACTTGTTGGACACAACAAATGACACTCAGCACTTTAACAACTGGGAAAAGCTTCTACCCAGATTCTATCTGGATAGAAGCTTATCCCCTGATCTGGACCAACTTTTTCATGGCAGCTTGAGACAGAAGGAAGAGACATCATAGTACATCAGCTTTTATCAATGAAGTGGGAGCAGAGCTTAATATTTAATGACACCACATGGACAGCAGATGCACTGTACAGATGATTTATCCTCCTTTGTTCTTTCCCTTTCTTCCACAAGAGACACAGAGCTTAAGGCCAGGGTACTACTTGTTCACATGCAATGCCTTGAATCAAACTCACGGTCTGAATCATCCTTCTACTCCTGAGCCAATTCCCAAGCCACGATGTTTTCTTTGTTAGTAATAATCATTTTACTTCCATGTATATTTGTTTATTTTTTGAGTTAATGTTGGTTTGAGAGATTACTTTTGGTAAGTTATTTCACCTATCTTCAAATGGTATAATATTTTATTTTATCAAAACATTGATCAACTCTTACTTATGATGATGCTGGGGACTAGACTTGAGAAATTTGTAGCCTCAGGCATGAAAATCTTTTTCATGACCATTATGTTATCTTCAGAGTCCTAAATATTTATATCTGTAGACTTCACAAACTTGAATAAAATAATATTTTGTTTTCATAACTCACATATGCCTCTGTCTAATATGTTCATTTGAAACAGAAATTTTACAATTTACTGAAAAATCTAAATAGTGTTATTTGTTTTGTTATATATATCTCACAGCATTTCAAATATTTAAAAATATGGCTAAAGTAATTATATACAAGGTTCATGATTTTCTTTGTCATTTGATGTTTCCTCATGTCTTATCTTTTAATGCCTACTGTTATGTTTTTTTTTCTTTGAAATTTTTGGAATTCATTCCTTGAGAAGAATATATACATACACACACACACGGACACACACACACACACACACACACACACACACACACACGGACACAGAGGTTTTAATGGAAGAAAAATCATATTTTTTGTATCAATAGGCTATGGGGTTCTATATTGTAGAGTTTTTATTTGTTGGTATATGCATAACCTGCTGTAATAAGAAACTTCTGAAAGTAGAGGACACTTTGTTTAGCTTTATTTACTTATATTGCACTTAGTAGGATATCTTACAGAGGATAAATACTGAATTAATTGTTATTTAATTGAGTTATATTTATTCCTATATTGATAGACAGATGAAAAGGCATGCAATGTATTCAAATGAAATACATGGTAAAATTATTGTTTAAGAAATATTTTGAATTTTTATGTGTATCAAATTATTGTGAACTGTGTATCATCACAAACAGGATGACGAATGATAACTGATAAACTGAAGAATGCAGGTGACAGCTCACATTTAGCAGTAGATCAGTTCTCTATCCCAGAGAACTAGTTTTACTATATCATACAAATTGTAAAATTATGACTACCTAGCAAGCTGTAATAATTTCCTATAAATCAGAATACAACACAGCAAGCACTTTCAACTGTGCATCTCGATAATACTCATCTTTCAAAATATCCAGCATCTGAGAGATGCTGTGGATTACCATAGTCATAAAGGGCCATTTGTAATACATATTTTGATGTCACAAGACTGAGTAAACTGGGAGTAATAATTTATCCCCTGAGTGGCACAGCCTCTAAAAGTTGTGTATGTTTGTACAGGTAGGTAAATTCTCAAAACTTTGGTTATGCTATAAAATGAGGGAAAACAATGTTCTAATTATAGACAAAGTCATTTCACAGGTAGAGTTGGGCCCTTTATACATCAGGCATTTTCTTAGATTTCATCATTATCAGGAAAATTTCTGTTAGGGGAATATAATTATATTCAGTGAAATTATTATTTTTCTTTTCCAAATCACTTCATTATGGTTATAATGATTCACTAACAGCGTTTGCCATATGAATACACTTTTCAATCTTCTGTGATAAGTGTATGAACAACACTCCTACTACCAGCTGAACTCTTTCTACACCAGCTTAAATCTAACTGCACCAGGGTGTACTGGATGACCCATATTCTTTTTTTTTTTTAATATTTTATTTATTTATTCCCTTTTGTTGCCCTTGTTGTTTTATTGTTGTAGTTATTATTGTTGTCATTGTTGGATAGGACAGAGAGAAATGGAGAGAGGAGGGGAAGGCAGAGGGGGGAGAGAAAGATAGACACCTGCAGACCTGCTTCACCACCTGTGAAGCGACTCCCCTGCAGGTGGGGAGCCGGGGTTCGAACCGGGATCCTTCTGCCGGTCCTTGTGCTTTGCGCCACCTGCGCTTAACCCGCTGCGCTACAGCCCGACTCCCGATGACCCATATTCTTTTGACTCTCCCTAACTCTCCTTACTTGTGAAGCTTTAAAGAAAATTTAGGGGGGCAGGTGGTGGCACACCTGGTTGCGTATACATGTAACAGTGCTCAAGGATCCAGGTTCAAGCCCATGGTCCCCACCTGCAAAAGGAAAGCTTTGTGAGTGGTGAAGCAGTGCTGCAGGTGTCTCTCTCTCTGCCATCCTATTAACCCCTTCCCTCTCAATTTCTGGATAATTAATAAATAAATAAGATTAAATAAATAAGACGAACAATAAAATAAATAAAAGAAAATTTAGGCCTGGGCAGTGGTGCAAACAATAGAATGGACATATTACCATGCCCAAAGGAACTAGGTTCAATGTCCCACTACTACCTACTTTCTGAGAGGAAGCTTAACAAGTGGTGAAGTAGGGCTGCAGGTCTCTCTCTCTCTCTGTCTCCCTCTCTCTTTTTTAAATATTTAAATTTAGTTATAATTATATAGTAATAGAGAGAAACTGAGAGGGAAGGGGGAGGGGGGAGATACAGGTAGAGACCTGCAGCCCTGCTTCACTACTCATGAAGCTTTCCTCCTGCAGGTGGGGACCAGGTGCACCACTGCCTGGCCCTTGGTGTCTCTCTTTCTATCTCCCACTTCCCTCTCAATTTCTCAGGCTATAATAAAGAAGAAGAAGAAGAAGAAGAAGAAGAAGAAGAAGAAGAAGAAGAAGAAGAAGGAGAAGGAGAAGGAGAAGGAGAAGGAGAAGGAGAAGGAGAAGGAGAAGGAGAAGGAGAAGGAGAAGGAGAAGGAGAAGGAGAAGGAGAAGGAGAAAAGAAGAGGAGGGAGAGGGGGAAAAGGAAAGGGAGGGGGAGAGGAAAGGGGAGGAGGAAGAAAAATGACCACTACAATTGCTGGATTCTTCATGCAGGCATTGAGCGTAAAATAATTACTCAGGTGGCAATTTAAAAACAAAACAAAAAAGAAAACAACAAAAAGAAAATATGGAATTTACAGAGATACAGAAATCTCTCTAACTGCTTTCTTCCTCTTAGGGGACACCAATCTTTCAGCCTAGAAAAGTTGAACTGTTATTTTTCTTGGGATAGTTTCAGTTGAATGACACATCATCTCATTGCTCTCATGTCCAGTTGGTATTCCCATGGGTATTCATGTCTAGACTTATTCTGAATATTGAATTGTTATAATACATATAATTCTCTATATATCAGTCATTATTGTAGACACTGAACAGTTAGCAGTAGAGAAATAGACTTGGTTTGTAACTTTGTTTTCTTTTTTAATTTAAAAAAGGAGACATTAACAAAACCATAGGACAATAGGGTTACAACTCCACACAATTCCCACCCACCGGATCTTTGTATACCATCTCCTGCCCTGATAGTTTTCGTATTCTTTATCCCTCTAGTAGTATGGACACAGGTTCCTTGTGGGATGCAGAAGGTGGAAGTCTGGCTTCTGTAATTCCTTCCCCGCTGAACCTGGTCGTTGACTGGTTAATCCATACTCCCAACCTGCCTCTCTATTTTCCTAATAAGGTGGGCCTCTGGAGGAGTAGAGCTTCAGGACACATTGATAGGGTCATCTGTCCAGGGAAGTCTGGTCAGCATCATGCTGGAATCTGGAACCTGGTGGCTGAAAAGAGAGTTAACATACAAAGCCAAACAAACTGTTGAATAATCATGGACCTAAAGACTGGAACAGTGTAGATGAAGTGTTGGGGGGTACTCACTGCAGACTATTGTGTCCTTTTGCTTTCAGGTATATATTTTGTCCTAGTTTATGGATACATGTGAATATATGCTCTATCTCAGGGAACCTGGTATATATCTAGGTTTTGGGACTTTGTTAGGAAGTGAACTGCCTGGAACGGAATTAGAGAATACTATGAAAGGAAAGGTCTCACCTGAGTGATGAAGCTGAAGGGTTGTCATTCCACACCTGAAGTCTCTGGACACAGTTTGAAGTGAAGCATGCTGAAGTGGTACTCATTGCATTGATTAGGTTGGGATCCTTGGATACAATATTATTTGGTATGAATTAAAAGAAGCATGCAGGAAAGTGTGCCCCACCCTAAGGTTCCACTCTAAGTCAGATTTCTTCCCCTAAATAATTCGTTAGCAAGTATCAGTGAATTCAGAAAATAAAAGGAGGAAGGAAGAAAAGAATAAATAAAAAATAAAAAAGAGCAAGGAAGAAAGGAAGAAGAAAAAAGGAAGACCAGTGAAAGGAAAGAGTTTTTTTGTTAGTTAGCTAGGAGGAGGGAAAAAGGAGAGAAGAGGTAGAGACAAACAAGTTCCTCTCACAATGGATAGTACACCCAGTCGCCTTGCAATGGAAACAACAACAATGGTTAATTTTGGTCAACCTGAAGAAGGTGGATGGAAATGGTTTACATGTATATAATAATAGTAGTAATAAAATAAAATAAAATAAAATAAAATAAAATAGAGTAGAAAACAAAACCCCTAACTGTCAGTCTGAAGCTTGGACTGCTTAATTGGCTGCAGACAGCCTGGACAAAGACAACCAATTGTGAGAGGAATCCAAAAACTCCTCCAGGTAGTCTTTCCCAGGCAGGGATGTAGCTCTGATTGGTCAGGTATTTTGTCACTCAAATAGAGCTCTGGCCACTTACAAAAAAGAGAGAAGTTAAAGGAAGATGGTTGGAATGATACCCCTGATGAGCCAGGAATCTTGTTAAAGAAAATAGCTCAGCAGGGAGCCTGCTAGGAGGGGCTGAGCTGCTGCTGCAGGCTGGTATTGGGGTGGGGGGTGAGCTTGGAAATATAGTCAAAGGATTTTTTTTTTTGTTCCCCTGACCTCTGGTTTGTCAGCCCAAGAGAGAGTTATAGGTCTGTATTTTGATGTCACTCTGACCAGCCTGTGTTCCCCCTCCTATAGACAGCCCAATATCCTATCAGATCCAGTGGATTCCGGGTTGCAGAATGCTGCCTTTTGGAGCTCAGGGTAGCTGTGCCTCCAAAGTCACCATCTTGGATCCACCTCTAGGTTTGTAACTTTAGATAATAAATATCACTGTGCTGATGTAGGCACCTGGTTCTGGAAAGTGGCATTGAAGAAAACAACAGAGTTTTTGATATACCTATTACTCCACAGAATAATTAGCTGTAATACTAACTGGAAGTGATTAACTCAAGAAGCAAAATAATTCAGCAAGTGGTGGACCCTGGGAAGAGTGCACACAATACCATGTGTGAGAATCCAGGCTCAAGTCCCTGGTTCCCACTTACCAGAGGGAAGCTTCACAAGTGGTGAGGCAGTGCTGCAGGTGTTTCTCTCATTGACTTCTTGCTTTCCTATTTCTTTCTGTCTCTGTCAGAAGAGAAAGAAGAAAACGAAAGAATTAAGTAAAGGAAGAAAAAAGGAAGAAAGAAAAGGAAAATAATTACAAAATAGCAGTCCTCATATAGTGACTTATTGTTTATATAGGAATTGGCTAGCTAGCATCCTGGGAATAGGATTAGTGGCAGAACACAGAACTTGTGAATACAGAGAATATGCTTATTAAATTTAGATAGCACGTCAGTTGAAGCAGTTATCAGTGAAACTTAAGAAATAAGTGAAGAAGAAGGAAACACATGGTTTGTCTTGGACTGGGTGTGTTGTACTGCAGCAAAGAAAGGCCTCGGAACTAGGGGGAGATAGAGGTGAATCTGTTGAGAATACAGCGAATAGTGCTGAAATGACACTTGGGTGGTTGGTGAGAGTGGTGTGCAACCACATATCACTGGGAGGTAAGAAATTGTACCCATGTGTCAACATCTATCTTATAAATCATCATTTCCCCCTATAGAATGATAAAAAGTCCCCAAGTTGCCTTACTCCAAGAAGATAAAGCAACAGTGTTCTCTTTTGTGCAAAAGGCAGAATTATAATTCTACTACTATACTTATGAAAGGTAAATTCATATTTCCATTAAGAAATGATACTGAAGTCCAAAAATCCAGATAAGAAGTTGAATAGTTCAGGTGTATCTAGAACCTGGTGTGGAAACCAAATTACTAGTCAAGTCATGAGTTGTGTAAGAATGAGTAGGAGTCTCTCAGCAACCCCAATTCAACTGTTTAACTGTGCCTTCTTCTTCAGGAAAGACGGTGGTCTTTAATTCTAGGCTGACCACATTATCATTGTTGACATTATGGAGATAATTATGTCTCCCCTGCTGCTCTTTTCAGTCTGACTTCTCCAAGTAATGAGGTCGAACTGGAAGTAACTCCCCCCCCCCCCAGCTTGAGGTTTCTGGTTGACAATTATGAAAAGATCAAAATTATATCAAATAAAGCTAAGAACAGACATTAGCAGTTATATCTACAATAAATGACTCAGAATGAGAAATTAGATTAATTGAAAAAATTAACAGTAATACATTTTATATATATTTTAAAATTAATTAATTAATTAATTAAAGAAAGGAGACATTAACAAAATCATAGGATGGGGGGGTACAACTCCACACAATTCCCACCACCCAATCTCCATATCCCATCCCCTCCCCAATAGCTTTCCCATTCTCTATCTCTCTGGGAGCACGGACCCAGGGTCCCTGTGGGTTGCAGAAGGTGGAAGGTCTGGCTTCTGTTATTGCTTCCCCGCTGAACATGGGTGTTGACTGGTTGGTCCATACTCCCAGCCTGCCTCTCTCTTTCTTTAGTAGGGTGAGTCTCTGGGGAAGCAGAGCTCCAGGATGCATTGGTGGGGTCTTCAGTTCAGGGAAGCCTGGCCGGCATCCTGATGGCATCTGGAACCTGGTGGCAGAAAAGAGAGTTAACAAATAAAGCCTAACAAATTGTTGAAAAATCATGGATCCAAAGGTTGGAATAGTGGAGATGGAGTGTTGGGGGGTACTCACTGCAAACTCTAGTGTACTACTGCTTTCATATATATATTTGCCCTAGTTTATGGATACCTGTGAACATATGCTCTATCTCCTGGAACCTGGTCTTTATCTAGATTTTGGGACTTTGTTAGGAAGTGAACCACGTGGGATGGAGTTAGAGAATACTATGAAAGGAAAGGTCTCACCCGAGTGATGAAGCTGAAGGGGTGTCGTTCCACATCTGAAGTCTCTGGACACAGTCTGAAGTGAAGCATGCTGGGGTGGCACTCGTTGCGTTGATTAGGTTGCAATCAGCGGATGCAATATTATTTGATAAGAACTGGGAGAAGCATACGGGAAAGTGGGCCCTACCCTAGGGTCCCAGGACTGGGGGAAGTTTAGGCTCGATAGTGGAGATGTGAGGTTCCTGCTGTGTTAGGGCTCGAGAAGACAACGGATAGTTACTGTTAGCATCACATTATTTTATATTTTATCAAGTCTAGCTTCATAGATGTCTTCATTTATCCTATAAAGTAAAACTATGAAAGAATATATTTAGTCTTTTTTCAGAAACATGAAGCAATCTTAACTCTCTCCCTGTCCCCAGACAAAACTGTAATTTGGGCTCATTTAGTCTGTAATCTATTTGTTAAATTCAGCCCTTGATTATCAGTCTAGGAGACCATATGCCCTAATGTCAGAATGCTTGAGATTAATATTGTTGTATTCATTGCTGGGAAAACTAATTAAAGCCTCAGTGATATCATATTCTTACTCATAATATGAAATGAAAGAATGCTTTTAGGATATTAATGTGAAAAATAACATAGATGTTAAATGCTCTAATCAGTGCTTGACACATACTGCTTTGCTATTTGACACACTGTTTAGCTGGTCTGACTAGGATCACATCTCCTTTACTAAGTGCAGCTGATAAAATAAAATATAATATGTATTGGAACTACTGGAGTACTCTCTCTCCCCCACCCTCTGTGAAAAAGTCAGCATGCGGTGTTAAAGCCTCGGTCATGACAAAAATAACCTAAATAAATATTTAAGGGAACAATATAAGAACAACTAGAATAAACGTTCATATAACAAATAAGTGTTAGATTTTAGTTGTTTCTTTTTTTGATACTCAGTAATTAGACATGAAATTACAGGAAGCTAATAAAGCCTTATTTTAATAATGTCACTCTACAAAAGTTTGTGAGGTATTTTTCTATTATGGGAACCCAATTGATTGTTTGGATAACTGTTGCCATAGCAACTATTTTAGCAACAAGAAAAAGACATGAGTATACATGTTGTTTTATCATGATACTTAATATTCACATTTTTACTCAATGATAATCCAAGCTTTTTTCTTCAGCACTAGATCAAAGTGATGGCTAGAACTAAGACGATACAGCTCGCTAGTTGCACTGAATTGTTCTATTATAACACTCTTCTTGACTTGGTTTTATTATAGTTAGAACTGTGTCATAATATCAGCCCCTTTCCAGAAACCAGATGTTGTATATCATATAAAAATTAATGACCGGGAGTTGGGTGGTAGCACAGAGGGTTAAGTGCACATGGCACAAAGCGCAAGGACAAGCACAAGGATCACAGTTCGAGCCCCCAGCTCCCCACCTGCAGAGGAATCGCTTCACAGGCGGTGAAGCAAGTGTGCAGGTGTCTGTCTTTCTCTTCCCCTCTCTGTCTTCCCCTCCTCTCTCCATTTCTCTCTGTCCTATCCAACAATGATGACATCAACAACAATAACTACAACACTAAAACAACAAGGGCAACAAAAGGGAATAAATAAAATAAAAATAAAAATTAAATTAAATTTTAAAAAATGACGACCTCTGAAGGCAAATTTTATTGTCTTTATAGGTAAATATCAGGTCCATGAAGATGAAATGTAACTTTAAAACCTAGCATATTTTTTGTTGGCAAGGGAAGAAATGTTAATATCTAAACAAAGGCATATTACTTCTGCTTGAAATATATCCATTGTTATCCTTGATTACATGGGAGACAAGTATGGAACAGTTTTCTTTTTAAAATTTTTTTATCTTTATTTGTTTGTTGGATAGAGAGTCATAAATTGAGAGGGAATGGGGTGATATAGAAGGAAAGAGACAGAGAGACACCTGTAACACTGCTTCACCACTTGTGAAGCTTTCCCCCTGCAGGTGGGGACCGGGGGCTCTAACCTGGGTCCCTGCACACTGTAACATGTGTGCTCAACCAGGTGCGTCACCTGGTCCCTGGAACAGTTTTCAATCTATATAATTATTCATTCATTTATTCTACTAAGAATTCACAGTTTCTCAGGCACTAAAGGGAGTTTTGTTAATCAGTGATTGGCAAATATATTTTAGTTATGTCATTATTCAAAAAAGTAAATGATCTAGAAGTTAGGAGATAGAAAATTTTTACAATAATAAAAAAAATCATGTTACTATGAAGATTTAGTGATTAGTCATAAGACAAAATATTCATGTAAGCACTCACTTCCCCACTAATATTTCCCCCAACATTTGAGATGGATGATAATCAGTCCCTCTTTACAGAACATTACAGAACAATTAGAATTGCAACTATCCCCTTTGTAAGTGGTGAACTCATAAATCGTGTAGGAATATAGCCTTCTAGCAGGAGTGAAAATGAAGCACTGTGCCTTGGAAAGCTAGAAGAACCCAACTGAAAATGCCAAAAGGAACTAAAATGACCCCCCCAAACTGCCAAAAGACACACCCAAGTGCACTGATCAGAATGACCACTAGATGTTTCCTGGAAGCAATTGCAGTTTCAACACCCCACACCTGCAGGGGAAACCACAGTCTATCCAATTTTTTTTTTTAAAAATTAAAGATTTTATTTATTTTTTAATGAGAAATAGAGGAGAGAGAGAAAGAACCAGACATCACTCTGGTACATGTGCTGCAGGGGATTGAACTTGGGACCTCATGCTTAAGAGTCTAGTGCTTTATCTACTATACTCCTTGCAGGATGACCTCAATTTTTTTTCTTTTAATGATTTAATATTGATTAAAAATATAAAATAACAGGGATATATAATTTCACATCTTTCCTGTCACCAGAGTTCTGTGTCCCCATTCCTTCCAGTGGAAACTTCACTAGAACACCAAAGATCACAGATATGAGTTTGTTGTTAGTTTTCGGGCTGGCTTCACGGGCAGGTAACAGAGATGACCAGAGACACACAGCTGGGCCGGGAAGCTGTATTTCTTTATTCACAAACAACGATTCATAAACTAAACCAAACTAATCACCACACAGCTCTCTCCTGCATCCTTCTCCTCATCTGGCTGCTCCAAGAACTCTGGAACTCTGTAGGGGTTCCTTGGGGTGCGGACAAGTGGGCTGCGTGAAACCACCATCTCCTAGAGATGGGGGGAAGGGGACCAAACCAAACCTCATGGAATACCAACATATTCCCCCTTTTCTTTTTAACTAAATGACCACAGTATCAGGGGTGTGGGGTGAACAGAAACCTATATTGTACAGGCATTTTCAAAAAAGAAACTGGCACAAACATGGTGAAATATGTAAGCGGGTAACAAGAACCAGTGTGCTGTCAAGGGAAGGCCTGAGGGGGCCATTTTTTGCCTCTGTTGGCAAAACTTTATCAGCTTAAAAAAAAGCATTTCCTGCCTCTGGGGGGCGTACTTGCTTCGAAGGGCATTTTCTAGCATGGGGGTGGGGAAGGGCCTAGAGTCCCAAGGCATGGCTGCAGTCAGTCTTTGAGAAACCCAGCAGCATAAGGGGAAGCTGCTAGTTTTGTGCAAAGTGTACGAGGTGTACCAGTGAGTCCAATAGGAGTGCCAGTCGAAAGCAGATGTCCACCGAAGAATTGCCAAGGTGTGAATTGTTGTACGTCTGTCTTGATGGGGAATGTCAGCCATCAGAATTCTGCTTTTCTGTAGAGAACTTGACAGCTGCAATTCACTTACTTATGAAACAAAACTTGTAGCAGGTTAGAAGTTTATCACAATTGATAACGCTATCATAATTAGAAGTCTTTTTTAGAATGATTTTAGGGTTGTTTAAAGTTTAAAAAATAGAATGTGAAAAGGCAGACATAAGAATCAAGGAAAGAAAACCTCAGGCATGAATATCATTAGCATAGCCATTGTATAATCTACCATTTCTAATAGGGAAGGTAATTGAGAGTTTTACATTTCAACAAGTCTATTTAACCTTTTGTTACACCCAATCAAGATGGAGACACACCGTAAGTGTGCGCAGGTTTTTTGTTTTTTGTTTTAGACCAACTTAGTTAAAATATATTGATTGTTAACTAATTTTTATCTCAGACTTTAAATGTAAGTTAATTTTATGTTTATGAGAATTACGTTGAAAACCTTTTTCATTTAACTTTGCCTGGTAAGAATTTAGCCTTAAAGTTACATTTCTAACCTTAAAGTTACTTTTTACCAAACTTTATACACACACATAAACATGGTCTTTAATACACAAGGACAGAAACCTTTGTTGCGAAGACATGTCATTTTAAACACGAATTTAGATCTGTACTGTCTTAGTTGTTGTTGGGGGGTCACCATCCGGAGGTGGCTTCCCGCCCAGCTCCACTTCTAGGAATTGCAGGTTGCGATCTCTGCACGAATCTCTGTGTACTCCAGCTTGTCTGCCTTCAGACCGGAGCTGAGGATCTCTGCCAGGGGGCCCAGTTTCGGCAGGGAGCCCACGGTCTCCGGGTGGTCTGGGATCTGTCCAGACTTCATAGCACGAGGGTGGGCGGGCCAGCTGTGCAGAAGGTATGGGCCAAGGTGCCACAGGGTGGTGGCCAGGATAGGCTGCCGCGGCCCTGCCCCATGGCCCTGCCATGTCGGCCGAGCAGCATGGAGGGAGCCGGTGCCCAATGTCCCGCGCCACGCAGCGGAAAGCCTGCTCATGCGGGCTGGCATTGGGCTCCTGCGGGCTGGCGTTGGGCAGAAACCACAGAGATAAATATTCCAGAAACAGCGAAACAGTCTCATGAAGAAAGGGCAGAGGCCTTTGGAGATCTCTTCACAAGCAGAAGAGAAGGCCATAGTGCATAGGTAGCCAAATTGTCTTCACTTATCTGAGAGATGCACAGGTCAGGTCCACATGGGCGCCATTTGTTGTTAGTTTTCGGGCTGGCTTCATGGGCAGGTAACAGAGACGACCAGAGACACACGGCTGGGCCGGGAAGCTGTATTTCTTTATTCAGGAACAACGATTCATAAACTAAACCAAACTAGTCACCACATAGCTCTCTCCTACATCCTTCTCCTCACCTGGCTGCGCCAAGAACTCTGGAACTCTGTAGGGGTTCCTTGGGGCGGGGACAAGTGAGCTGCGTGAAACCACCATCTCCTAGAGATGGGGGGAAGGAAACCAAACCAAACCTCATGGAATACCAACATGAGTTAACTATTATTTCTATAACTATCTATTATATTTTATATATATTTGTCTATTTTTTTATAATCCTGCTTATCTTCCTTTCTAAGTTACACTTCTTCTAAGGTCCTTTTTTTACTTTCTCTTCTTTTTCTCCCCTCTATTTTCTCCAAATCCTGATGAAATTGGAGTTCAGAGTCTTCTTCCCCTAACATATACCTTTTTGGGAGTATGAAAAAAACTCTTTATATGGTTCATAAGGTGGAAGTTCTAGATTTTGTAATTGCTTCTCCACTGAACATGGATGTTGGCAGGTTGATCCATACCCCCAGCCGATTTCTATTTTTCCCTAGTGGGGTAGGGCTCTGGAGAGGTGATGTTCCGGGACACAATGGTGAGGTCATCTGCCCAGCGAATTCAGGACTGAATCATAGTAACATCCTCAACTTGGTGGCTACGATGCAATTAGATAAAAAGCAGGAAAAATGTTAATGGACAGGAACCAAAAAGTAGGAATAAAGCAGATGGAAATAAAGATATTAGGGTGAATAGAAGCTAAGAAGTCTATTTTAGGTATGTTCCTAGGGTCCCATGCCACTGTCTTTTTGCTTTGGATTGTATTCAAAGATGCCAAGCCTGAGATGTCAATCTTCCAACTCCTATAATCAGGTGAGACTGTTCCTAACACATGAGACTACCCAGTTCCATTTCAGACGGCACACTCTTTAACAAAATTACAGATCCTAGATATAGGCTAGGACCTAGGGGACTGGATACATGTATACACATATCCATAAGTTAGGAGAAACTACATACCTCAAAGTAAAAGTGCTTAACAGTCCTCTATGATTAGACTTAGATATAATAAGCTCAACAATCTAGTAGAATTATTTAAAGAAGTCACTGTAACAATTGTGGTTCAAAATCCCAGCTCTCCACCTGAAGGGAGGTTGCCTCACAAGCAGTGAAGCAAGTCTATTATAATTATAAAATTAATTATAACAATTATTTTTTTCTCATGCTAAAATAATAAAAAATGTTTTAAAAAGCAGTTTTTTTGAGTTGTGTCAATTTTTTTATTTTTATTTTTATTTTTTATTAAAGAAAGGATTAATTAACAAAACCATAGGGTAGGAGGGGTACAACTCCACATAATTCCCACCGCCCAATCTCCATATCCCACCCCCTCCCCCGATAGCTTTCCCATTCTCTATCCCTCTGGGAGCATGGACCCAGGGTCATTGAGGGTTGCAGAAGGTAGAAGGTCTGGTTTCTGTAATTGCTTCCTCGCTGAACATGGGCGTTGACTGGTCGGTCCATACTCCCAGTCTGCCTGTCTCTTTCCCTAGTAGGATGGGTCTCTGGGGAAGCTGAGCTCCAGGACACATTGGTGGTGTCTTCAATCCAGGGAAGTCTGGCCGGCATCCTGATGACACCTGGAACCTGGTGACTGAAAAGAGAGTTAACATACAAAGCCAAACAAATTGTTGAGCAATCATGGACCCAAAGCTTGGAAAAGTGGAGAGGAAGTATTAGGGAGGTACTCACTGCAAACTCTAGTATACTTCTGCTTTCTTACTTTGGTGCCATACTCCAAACTCAGTCAATTTCTGCTTTGCGTTTCTACTTCTTTTTTTTTTTTTTTTTTTTTTACATGCATAACATTCCCCAGATTCCCATTTAGCAATACAACCCCCACTATTTCATTCATCATTTTTCATGGACCTGTATTCTCCCCACACTGAATCTAATGCTAATAGAATCACCCTCCAGTTCATGGAAATGTTATACAATGAAGGGAATGGTACCCTCCCACCATTCATAGCAGCATTCAAGCACATCTGAATTCTATTTCTCCATTAGTGGTGAACAAATTGTTCATAAGTATCATTCTGAAACTTTTCACATAATCCCTTTCTCTCTCTCTCTCTCTTTCTTTCTTTCTCTCCTTCTTTCTTTCTTTTTTTTCATTGTTGTACAAAATTGTTCCAAGTTAACATTTATTAGGTAGGGAGATAGATAGATAGATAGATAGATAGATAGATAGATAGATAGATAGATAGATAGATAGACAGGGAGAAAATAGACATCAAAGCATCAAAGCTTCACCCAGTTCAGTGGTGGCCAGGCTCAAATATAGGTTGTGCTCAAGTCAGAGAAGGTATCCCCCCTGGTGAACTATCTTGCCACCTCATTATTGGTTTTGTTTGTTCATTTTATTTTCATTAATTTTAGGTGACTTACTCCTGCTTTCATTCTGTTTTTACAAGAGCCTCACCTTCTGTGCACCTAGCTTTCAACTGTGAACACTCTGCTTTGTCTGTTCTTTTCTAGACAACTAGTAAAATCTCCATCTGTGTTTAAAACATTAATATTGGTGTGAAGATTGAGTATTAAAATGTTCCTAGGCAAGTTTCAAATAACTCTTAGTGGTTCCATTAAATCTTTTTAATAGTGTTTGTCAAGCTAAACTCTGCTCTCTTCAGAGAAAATGACTTTAGGTATGTCCTCCAAATAAGTATTTGATTTTCCCCCCAAGAAAATAGCATAAAGCTGAAGCAATAGACAGTTTGCTTAAGACCAAATTAATTAGAACTTATTGGTTAATTTTCTTTGTGTAGATTTAATAGTTGTAAATGTTTGAAAACAGAAGAAGACACATAACTTTATAGAAACATTCTGTAAATTATTGGGCCACAAGAAAATCCAGTGTTTCTTGGTGTGGAGTTAATAGTTTTCAAATGTGAGAGAGTTTATATATTAAGAGTTTCACATAAATTCGAGCTGAAAAATGACAGTGGAGAAAAAAGTGTTAAAGTTGCTCACATTTATATTAGTACTGCTTCCTTGTTAGCCTGTGGTGGCTAGCACAGGAATTCACAGATGTTTCCATTCCAATTAAAATGTAGTTAAAACTATCATAGTTATGTTTTAGCGATCCTGAGTTAAGGAGGTTTGGTAATCTTGTATGTAGTCTGATGTATTGTTAGGTTACATAGAATAAATAAAATAAAATAGCTATATTAAAGTTTCATGTCAACAGAAATGAAAATATTAAGAAAAGAGCCTTAGGTCATAACTACTACTCTGGGATAGGGTACTTGTGCACATATAGCCATAAATTAGGAGAAAATATATGCCTTAAAATAAAAGTGTGCGAAAGTCTGCAGTGAGTAGACTTTGATTCAATAAGTGCAGCAAGCATGTAGAAAGACCTAAAAAGGAACCATAAAGTACTTAATCAAATATTTTATGCTTGGGCCCAGATACCCTCCTATCCTACCCTGTAGTTCACTTCCCTCAATCACTGTAGTATAACCCTGTCAGGTAAAGCAAGGACTACAAAAGTTGGATTATGGCAAGAGACTGTTATGCTTTATTGATGGCCCTTTTGGCCACTACCAAGCCACCCCACCTTCTGGGGTTCGTCAGTGAATCCTTGGATTCCCACATAGATATGATGGGTCTAAAACCTCTAACAGACCCCTCTATCCGCCATCACTGGTCACTTCCATCAGGAACAGCATTATAAGCCCTCTGAGTTGGAGTTATTTTAAAGATTGCAAGTCTAGAAAAACAACATGAAGTAGGGACTTTGTTGTCCTGATTACAATTAGAATCGCCTAGTAGCTCTATCAGTAATCCAGCAGTTTATGAATGGATAAGAACATATATAGACTCAGTTTTCCCTTGATTGTTGCATCTAATCAGTAGGTGAAGTCAGCCTTTTGCAAATTTAGCCTGTGAAGAATTTTCTACATATGCTTGGAAAATAGTTATCAGTGACACACCCAGCTGAATTTAGGAAGTATCTAGCTGGTTTTGTCTGGTGAAAATGGATCCAAAGAAGAAATATGATTACTGAGTAGTTTAAATTTACTCAGAGTTCCTCACTCTCTTTCCATAAAAGTACAAGGAGTATTTAAAAAATAATGAGGTAAAAATCATTGAGATAAAACACATGAAAGTTGGAGTGAAAATGAAGAAATAACATACATGGAGGCTAGAGTGGAGAGGGTTTCGGGGTCAAAGAAAATTGTATTTAACATTTACATTAGTCAATTCAGTTGTGTTAGATGCAGAAAGTACATGGGCAGTCAGGACAAAACTATGTATGAAGGTTAGTTACTATTCAGTGTGAAAAGTAACATAATAAAATATAGATAAAATACTAAGGAAAATATGAAAAAAGGAATTCACTGTGTATGAGTGGATTCAAGAGAGAAGGTGATATTTTAGCTTCTTTTTGAAAATGTATTATTACTTATATCAAAATCTCCCAGTTATGCTCCTTATTTTGAAGTTATATCTCCTATGGCTTTCGAATCTTTCAAGTGTCTTCACTGTCCTAAACTCTGTTAATATCAATTGTCCATAATTTTATTTTCAGCATTTTCAGTTGAACCCTTTCTGATAACACCTCTTTCTCAATTTTTTCCCAATGCTGTCAAACCACTTTCTCTGAAAATATAAATGTCTGAAAGATATAAACAACCTATGTTAAAAGTTAAGATTATATTTCTTTGTTCTTTTTCTTGATTTATTTAACAAGTCTTCTAGATTTTAAATTCCCACTTTGGTTTATTTTGCATTTATCAACACTTTGTCAACTCACTGGAGTATCCTAAGAACTACAGAATACCATTCAGTACTATTTTAAATGCTAGACTTCACCAGATATGCTATCATTTATTTCTTGTGAGAGTTGTTGTTTTGTATTTAATTTGGTTATTTATTGACTAAGCCAATTATATCAGGATTCTCATTATTTTACTTCTATATGAATTCCCTACTTGATAAAACTACTGTATAGTCAACCTTCTGGTTTTCCCTTTGCCTTAATTTTAACAAATTACTACAGTATTATAACACCCCCCACACACATGTGTAATGTACATTCATGACTGTTTGTGTCCTAGTCTTCACATCATTTTAATGTAAATGAATAATTACACTTCATAAGCCAAAATCTGATTAAGGGGTAAAATTTTCAGGTAAAATATTTATTATTATTGTTGTTGTTGTTATTATTTTACTAGTGATTTAATATTGATTCACAAAATTACAAGGTAACGGGGGTACAACTCCACACCATTCCCACCACTAGACTTCTGGATCCCCAGTCTCTCTATTGTAAGCTACAGCAGTTGTCCTAAAGTTGCAGATATAGGTTAACCCTTATTTTCACAATTATCTGTCTATATTGTATATATATATTCACCCATTTTTCTATGTTCCCGTCTTCCTTTCCAAATCACACATACTCCTAATTAGTACATCCAAATGTCTGTCCCTTCGTCCTTCTTACTCTCCTATTTCTGATGGAGCTGGAGTTCAGAGCCTATGGGTTATTCTCCTTTCACTTCTCCCCCACTGAACATATGGGTCAAAATTATTTTTGGGGTGCAGAAGGTGAAAAGTCTGTCTTCTGTAGTTGCTTCTTCACTGGACCAGTCGATCCATACCGCTACCTGTTTCTGTCTTTCCCTAGTGGGGCAGGTCTCTGAAGCAGTGAAGTTCCAAAACATTGGTGATGTTGTCTGCCCATGACAGCATCTGCAGTGTGGTGGCTGGTAGGTGACAAGATAACAAAGCAACATAAAATGATTAATAAACAGGAAACAAAAAAGTAGGAGTAGAGCAAATGAGAACAGGGATCTTAAGATTGAAAGAAGCTAGGAAGTCCATTCTAGACATGTTCCTAGGGGCCCATGGATATTATACTTTTTGTTTGTTTGTTTGTTTGTTTGTTTTTCTTTCTTCTTCTTTTAGAGTTTGATAGCTAGCATGACATTGGAGAAAAATATTGTCTAAGAGGATGATGCCAGAGTAGAGAAAAGAAGCTAGAAAGTTGGACTAAGGTAGAGTAGCTCCCATTCTTGAAAACATTCTATGAATAAAATTATCTGTTTATCTAACCCTCTTGATCCTGGGCATATGTATTTATAGTTAGTATAAGAGCCTGTGTGACCTCTGAGGCCCTATTGGTCTGAGCTCAGTCCACGGTCACAGCTCGAAACATTGCAGGCTGCACTCATTCCAGGATCAGGGCAAGATGATCCAGGCTCTTTTTTATACTGGGGCACTTCCTAATGTTGCTGCTTTATGATGAGGGCAAGGCCCTGGGAAGGCCCGCAAGAGGGTTTATGAGAATGTTATTGATGAAAGTGACCATTGATAGTGGAGCAAGGCATCCATTACAGGTCTAGGCTGATAATATTTGTGTGTAAATCGAAGGATTCCGGGAGTCGGGCAGTAACGCAGTGGGTTAAGCACACGTGGTGCAAAGCACAAGGACAGTTTAAGGAACCCGGTTCAAGCCCCTGGCTCCCCACATGCAGGGTAGTCACTTTACAGGCGGTGAAGCAGGTCTGCAGGTATCTATCTCGCCCCCCCCATTTCTCTCTGTTATATCTAATGACGACGACATCAATAACAACAACAATAAACAACAATAAGGGCAACAAAAGGGAAAATAAATATTTTTTAAAAATCGAAGGATTCCCTGACTGATGATGGGGTAGTATCCAAAAAAGCCATTATTAAGTGAGCCAGTCTCTTGCCTTTATCCAACTTTTGAAGTCCTCTCTTTATCTGACGACATTGGACTTTCTCCCAGTTGCTTAAAAAATGAGTGTCCTTTGTTGTTCCCAACTAAAATTAGGTTTCTGGGCTCTGTCTACTTTAGGACTTTCTGCTAGCTTGCCAAGCTAATTTGGTCTGTCGATCCATTAGAGAATTATGATACCTTCCTTAAGCACTTCTATTAGGATTCTAGGCTTACTAGGCCCAAGTCTTATCACAGAGGGTTTTTAATCACTTCTACTTTGAGTTATATAACTACCCCTTACTTATGGATACATGTTCAAAGTAAAATATTTTCTATCCTCCCTTGCAATAAAGGTATCTTTACAGATTATCCTCGAGGAATTACTATAGATCTTTGTTTGAGTTTCTGTTGAACTTTCTGGAACTTCTATTTGTAGAATGATAGATAGCTAATTTTATTCTTATTTCTCTCCTATTTTTTTTATTTCTATTTTAGTAGGGATGGAAAAGAAAGTGCTTCTATACTGAGAAATATCTCAACTTCATCTTTTATGATTCTCTTTTACATTTCACCATTCATATTTCGATTTTCCTTTTCTTTCTTTTATTTTTTGCCTCCAGGGTTATTGCTAGGGTTTCAGGGTCTGCAACACTAATTACCCACTCCAGACAGCCATTTTCTTTTAAAAAAATTGATATGGTAGAAAGAAATGGAGAGGAGAGGGAGAGGGAAAGGGTAAAGAGATAGACTCTAGTAGTATTGGCTTCACCGTTCATAAAGTATCACCCTATTCAGGTGGGGAGCATGATCTCGAACCCAGGTCCTTAATCATGGGGACACCTGTGCTTTACTGCTTGGCCTTTTATATTTCTATAAATAACAAATAACTCTGTCTTTGTTTCTAATCATTTCCTTTTTGCCTGGGTATTAGCACAGTGGCATCAGGTTATGGTTCTGATAACTCTCCTTGAATGCTATTTATATTTTAACATTTTTAATTTTTTTCTGGTTCCCCAACATTTTCTATCTTTTGTGTCCTGTTCTCTTAGTCTTCATCTTCTTTCATGTTGGAGACTTTTGTGTTCCCCTTAGTAATTAATAATGAAATGCTGAAAAGTTGAATTAGAACAAGTACAGATACGTAGGACTGTTCCCTGAGAGGATTTTCTCTATGTGAGGGAACAATCAACCAAATTTCATTTGTTAATGCTTCACTCATCAAACATTAATATAATATCTGGAGGTCTTTTTCATGGTTCTCAGTTACTCTAAAAATATTTCCAGTACTTTAACTGAAATGACATTCCTAACTACTGATGTTTTAGGTTCAATCAGTGTTTTCTAAAAAAGAGTTTTCTAAAAAATAAAATAAAACAAATATTCTATTTGTGCTGAAGTCTTCTCCATCACTGTTTTCTTCCCTAAGTTTCCCTTCATTCTGTTAGGATTATAGATTTTTAGCCACTTTTTAAATTTGGTTTAGTCTTGGAAATGAGCTCAAACAATGCAAGCATATACACCAAAATGTGTCTACTCTACTCAGTAAAAACTTTCTTCTGACATATGATTAAGATTTCATTAAATTGGCAAAATAGATATAGTAAAAGGAAAGCAATTTGTATTAATTTATATTATTTTAAAATTCTTTTAAAATACTTATTTATATATAGTCTTTTGTTGCCCTTGTTGTTTTATTGTTGTAGTTATTATTGTTGTCATCATTGTTGGATAGGAGAGAGAGAAATGGAGAGAGGAGGGGGACAGAAAGATAGACACCTGCAAACCTGCTTTACTGCTTGTGAAGCGACTCCCCTACAGGTAGGTAGCTGGAGGCTAAAACCTGGGTCCTGGAGCCGGTCCTTGCACTTTGCACCATCTGCAGTTAACCTGCTGTGCTATCATCCGACTCCCTAATTTATATCATTAAATAATAATTTACAAAGATGAAGAAGCCTAGTAAGAAAAAAACATACATAGATAAATATAGTTGAAATGAAATCTATCTCATGGTAAGATCAAAAGAAACAGAGAAAACAGGGTTATGGACTTAGAGGTAGAGATGATAAAAGAAGTTAACCCAATTGCCAAATAATGTGATTATAGCAATAACTATCTGTTGTCTTCTTAAACCCTAAGACAGCAGGAGCCTCCTGCTTTCTCTATAGGGCCTATATTTCCCCCAGTCCTGGAACCTCTAGGTGGGGCTCACTTTCCTAAATGCTTCTTTCAATTCATACCAAATGATATTGCATAAACCGATCCCAACCTAATCAACACAACGAGTACCACCTCAGCATGCTTCACTTCAGACTGTGTCCAGAGATGTCAGGCATGGAATGTCAACCCTTCAGCCTCATAACTTGGGTGAGACCTTTTCTTTCATAGGATTCTCTAATTCCACTCCAGGAGGTTCACTTCCTAACAAAATCCCAAAACCTAGATATAGGCCAGGTCCCATAAGATAGAGCATATGTTCACATGTATCCACAAATTAGGGCAAAATATATACCTGAAAGCAAACAGAAGTCTGTAGTGAGTCAGTATCAAGTTCATAATGAAATAGTATCTACTTAGACTTAGATACCCTCACTCACATACTTCCTATTACAGTTCTCTCACTCACTGCAAAGCTAACCTTAGCAAAGCAAGGACAGCAAAAGTTGAATAAGGGCAAGATTCTGGCATACTTTAATGATGACTCTTTAGTCACTATCAGGCCACTGTAATCTGGTGGCTGAAAAAGAGTTAACATAGAGAACCAAACAAATTGTTGACTAATCATGAACCTAAAGGCTGGAATAGTGCAGATAAAGAGTTGAGGGAGGTGTCCTCCATTTTGTAGATACATAGTAGGCATATTTTAGTTATATTCCAAAGGGCCGATGGCAATATTAGTTTTTTTTTTTTTTCCTTTTTCTTTTTTCCCCTGAGCCTGAAATCTGATATGCAGGTGGATCCAAGTTATAGTCTGAGGAGATCACGTCATGGGTGTACAAAAGGGAGTACTGAGGTTCCCAAACAGACATGATGGGTCTAGACCTCAAATAAATTCCTCTCTCCATTGTTACTGGTTATTTCTATCAGAAACAACACAATAGACCCCTTTGTGGGCCCCCATAGGCCCTTGCCCTCAACGTGGATCAACAATGGTAGAGAATATTCCATCCTCCGAAGGGAAGCTGGACAACATAATCTATGGTACACAGGAGGAAGATGGGTCCTGAAATTGGGGCAGCTTAGAATGTTCCTACTGATGACCACAGAATGTGAGCTCAGATCTATAGGGATGCAGAGGTCACATAGGCTCCTAAGCTGAATATGGGCCCCAGATCACATCAAATCGATGGAGTTTACAGCCAACAATATCTATACTCCTTTCCCATATTAGGGAGCTACTCTCTTCCCTGATCCAGACTTCTGGCCTTTAGCAATTTCTATCAATAGCACTTTTGAAAACACAGCACCTGTTTATTTCTACAGTTTTGACTTACTTTAGTGGTTCTTTTAGCTCCTTTCCTTAATGTAGTGATGCATGGGGATAGAGTTATGGATCTAAATGGAAGGGGGTTGAAATTAGCCCTGACTTCATTGACCTTACCAATGTTCCTCCAGATGGTGGATTTCGTTCCCATGAGGGGTGATTTGCAATACATGACACAGTTATGAATAGCCCTCAATGAAGAAATCCCTTCTAATGGGAAGCAAATGATGCTCATACTGAAATACAAAATGGCTCTGCCAAGATTAATTCTCTTCCCAGAAATGCCAAGGTAATTAATAACAATTAGCAGTTCAATATAAAATGATGCCAACTGGTTGAAGACAATAGATAAATGTGTCTGGGTGTGTGGCTAGCTGTCCTTTATTAAAGGTATTCATTAGGAACTAAGTCTATTTATAAAAACATTGATATTACAAGGAAAACAAATATGACTACCAAAGGCCAAAGAATATAGAAGCGTAAACAAGAGTCTGAGCAGCCATGGCTTGTTGAATGGATTGATATTTAGTTGCATTTATTTATGTATTTATTTAGCCTTTATGTCTCCCTGGAAATAGATGCCTGCAACTCATGATGGACTCCTTGCTTTATGTTAAAGAGAAAGAGACGGTGATTTAAGTAGATAAAGGGAGGTAGAGAGACAGAGAGAAAGGAGAGTTGAAAACATCGCTGCACTGCCCCACCTCATATGAAACTTCTGTGCTGTTGCTCTTACATTCACTGGGCACTTGAACCTAGTGCCCACAAATGGTGAAATAGAGGTTCTCCAGGTTGACTTATCCCCTCACACTGTGACTTCAAAAGTCTTCTTTCTTTAATGAGCTAGAGAGCTGTGAAGGAAATTATTTGCCTTGCAGAGTCCAGGGTTTGAATTCCCAGGCCTTCACAGGTGCTGGATTGACCCTCTGAATAATCTCTCTGACTCCTGTCAAACTATAGCTCTATCTCACTTGTAATATGCAAATAACAAATGCAAAGACAGAGGAGGAGAACCTAGTGTTGAAAACTGCCTGGAGGTGTTTGGGACCTACTGGGATCCTTTGTTGAACAGATAAAAGCTCTCCTCAAGGCCAGCACTGTATCTGATTCAACATTTCAAACATACAGTTGTGCCTGTCTTCTGCCATGAACTCTGCAAGTCAAATAATTTCCCTCACAGCTTTCTAGCTCATTCCTCCTGGAATGTCTGAACCCTCCTCAGATGTGTCCAGGGTAATATAAAGAGAGCAATGCTGCCATCTTTGTTCCTGAATCACAAAAATTTTGGAATCTGATTTAATTTTGCAAAATGAAAGGGCAGTCTTGAGATTTCTCACTGCTAGAGCACTAGATATGCATCTCTGATGCTAAGCTATGGTTCCTGGGAAAACCATGGACCTTAGGTGGGCTTTGGTCTTCACTGCCTCTTTCAATCAGTTGATAAAAATATTTTTAAACCTAATTATAGTTAAGAACTTGAATATTCATGTTCAGCGGGGAAGCAATTACTGAAGTCAGACCTTCCACCTTCTGCATCCCACAAGGACCTTGGGTCCATACTCCCAAGTTAAAGAATGGGAAAACTATTGGGGGAGGGGATGGGATCCAGAGTTCTGGTGGTGGGAATTGTGTGGAGTTGTACCCCTCTTATCCTATGGTTTTGTCAGTGTTCCCTTTTTATAAATTAAAAAAGAAAGAAAGAAAGAAAGAAAAGAACTTGAAGCTTCCATGTTTTCCGAGAAGGTTGAATTTACATATTTACCAACAGAAATTGAGTCATTTTAACTTAGATGACTTTTATAGAAAGTTAGAGCTTCTTCCCCCAGGAGAAAGTTTGACCCTTTCACCTAGGTCAGATCTTACCACCAAGAAGCAGAGCTGAGAAGGTAGGACACTCTTTTTGAAGGGCATGGGAAAGAAGTGGCTCACTGCAGAGTTCCAAAATCTTTGAAGCAATACCAGTAGTGACTAGAACGTGTGGGAAGAGGTACCTGGGCAAAGAGACAGAAGTAAGTCATGAAAATCAGTTTTCCCAACTTTAGCCTGGTTGCAAACATGGAATAAAAAGCAAATGGGTGATCTTCATGTGTATCATTCACAGAGTGTATCTAAAGGGATTTAAAAAAATGTCTGAAGAATAGAATATATGACAAGAATCTCACCTCCGTGTTCATCAACTCACATTGCCAATCAAAACAAGTCATCACCTCACACCTGTGAGAATGACTAATATCCCAAGACGCAGAGAGAAGGAACTTTTGCACATAGTCGGTGGGAATGAAATACAGTGCAACTAATGATGGACACAGGATGTGGACTGGTGAAATAGATGACTTGGTTGTTGTTCAGGTAGGAAAGCAGCCCCCACCTTATTGTAGAAAGCTTCAGTACTATGGCTTCTTTCTCTCTCTTGATGTCTCTGTCTCTATCAGAGAAAGTCAGCCTGGAGAGGTGAAGCCAACCAGACGAATTCACTAAAAAAATAAGATAAAATAAAATAACAAAATAAAGAAAAGGTGGTCTGGGAGGTGGCACAATGGGTAAAGCATTGGAGTCTCAAGCATGAGGTCCTTTCTGAGTACATGTACCAGAGTGATGTCTGGTTCTTCCTCTCCTTCTTTGTCATTAATAAATAAGTAAAATCTTTAAAAAATTAAGAAAAATAAAGAAAAGAAAAGAAAAATAAATTAAGATTATACACAGTCTCACTTCTGGGTATTTACCCAGAGGATAGTTACACTAATTCAAAGAGATACATGTATCCCCATGTTCACTGAAGCATCTATTAAAACATCCAAGAGCCAGAAAGAACCTGAGTAACAAAGGACTGGATAAAGAGGATGTGGATTAAATACACAATGGAATACTGCTCAGCTACAAAATGTGAGGAAATCCTGCCATACACATCAGTATGAATGGGTACAGTGGGCACTATGCTAGGTAAATAAATTAGAGGAAATGAAAGGACATGTACTTTCATTCATGTGGCACACACACACACACACACACACCAGGTGGGTGGACTAAAAAAATATTAAAATAAACTTTTCAATTCTAAGGCCAAGTAAGTGGTTCGAGAAAGGAAGAGGCAGAAAAGAGTAGGCCATTCAGGTAAAAAGGAGTGGACTTCAGGGTGAAGGATAGAATTGGATTCTTCTTAGCAGTGAATTTAATGTAGACTATACAGATGTCGATTATTAACAGAGCACATCTGAGACTCACATAATACTTCAGTGCACAGTAACAGTGACTTTAGTTCTCATGGGAACTTCACTACCTTGAGAGGACTTCAGATAGAATGATAGAGACTCAGAGACAGAGTTAAAGAGTCAATGATATGGATCCAGGTGGTGGTGCACCTGATCAAGGATACAAGGACCTAGTCCCTTGGTAGCACAGAGATCTCTGGGAGTTGTAGTCCCACTGCTCTTGGCTGAGTGATCCTATTGATATAAATGGGGCAATCTGGATTACAACCCCAAGCATGCCAGGCCACAGAAGCTGCCTAGGTTCTGGGAGAAAACAAGTAGGCCCACAGAAAAATTCCAGTAGCAGAGATTCTTTTTCTAATTACAGGTGTAGCAGTAAGGATATTGGGCAGGCAGACCTAACAAGCCATTGAATTGAAATGTAAGAACTGGTCACATTCCCTTAGAAGTTTCCTATTCCCAGGCCTAACTTACATTGATCTAGTGCCTTAAAAGTCTAGTGGTACATTAAAGGCTGTGTATGATCTCAATGAATTCTTCCTCCAACTATGGGAATTAAGAATACATGTTATGGGGGCTGGGTGGTAGCACAGCAGGTTAAATGCACATGGCCCAAAATGCAAGGACCACCATAAGGATCCCAGTTTGAGTCCCCAGCTCCCCACCTGCAGGGGTTGCTTCACAAGTGGTGAAGCAGTTCTGCAGGTGTCTATCTTTCTCTCCCCATCTCTGTCTTTTCCTCCTCTCTCGATTTCTCTCATCCTGATATCAACTGTTTTTCAGTTTCAAGTACGTTCTATAGTATATTAAAAGCATATCATTGAGAATGAATTTGAAGCACCATTTTCACAGTAAAAGGCTAAACACAAATGAATTTACAGTGAGAAAATGTTGCAAAAGTAGTTGAGTGTTTGAGCAAGGTGTTGAAGCTTATTAGTCAGTGTGTGCTATGTTTATGCATGTATAAACTTCTAACACATTGCCTTGAAGGGATGTACACCCAGCCGTCTTTCAAAAATCGGTTAAGAACGTTGAAAGGATTCATCAGCTTCACAACCCTCTCTCATCTATGAGAGATCATTAGGGGGAAAAAAGAGGTTCCCTTACCAGCAGAGCCAAGCATATAGTGGTAGGATTTTATGTTAACAAGATGGAGGCCTCAAGTTTGAATCCCACTCAGGGAAAAACATTTCTATCATAGTCATTTTTTTGTAAAGATGTATAAATGACAAAGTGATCTTTAAAAACAACTTATGCCTACACCATGCATCTCTGAAGAAGATCCAACCCAAGTCTCCTTGTATCTAGTGTGGAAATGCTTAAGTCCTCTCAATAGTCTACTGAATTGAGAGGAAACTTGAAGGATTATTATCCCATGAAAAGTCCAGATAGGATTGATTCAAAATGGAAACACCTTCTACAAGTATGTGAGTGTGTTAAGCAAAGTTTACAAATATCCTATTCGGTGTGTTATCAGTTTGTAACCAGTGTAAGAGTTTCTGAGACAATGCTGAGGGGGACTTAGACACAGCTTCATCTTAAACTTAAGAAGAGCGATAAGAAGCAACAGCTTCACAGCCCTCTCTCATCTGAGAGATCATTAGGGCAAGAAAAGAAGCCCTTTTCAGCAGAGACAGGCAAATACCTCAGTGGTAGAGGTTATGTTTAACAAAATGGAGAGTACAGGTTTGAATCCCTTAGAGGAACAGAACTTTTATTCCTTTTTTAAAAAATTTATTTCATTTTGTTGTCCTTGTTTTCTTATTGTTGTTGTAGTTGTTGTTTTTATCGCTGTTGTCGTCGTCATTAGATAGGACAGAGAGAAATGGAGAAAGGAGGGGAAGGCAGAGAGGAGGAGAGAAAGATCCACACCTGCAGACCTGCTTCACCACCTGTGATGCGACTCCCCTGCTGGTGGGGAGCCAGGGGCTGGAACCGGGATTCTTACGCTGGTCCTTAACTGGCTGTGCTATGCCCTACTCTCCTGCTGGGAAATTGTGCAGATGCAGTTACATCTACCATGTTGTCCCCTCAGGCTATTGCTAGTTCCCTTGAGAGTTGGGACATTCTCAGAGTGCCTGTTCCACCATGTTGTGCCCTCTGGGCATTGTCAATTCCCTGAGATAGTTGGAGTGCTCTGGTTACTCCTCCCCCTTCCCATTCCCACGAAAGTTATTATCCTACCCTGGAGTGCTATGGTTACTCCTCCCCCTTCCCATTCTCACGAGAGCTATTCCCATAAAAGCCCTTCTTCTTCTGCCCCTCATTCTCTTGCCCACTTTTCACCTCAGTGACAGAAGGATGTGATGCGTAGGAGGCGGCCATTTTGGCTGGCTCTATGTGGCCTGAACCACCTGTCTGACCCAATAATAAAGGATTGTGTTCCCTTTCTGCTCCAAACCTCCTTTTTCTGCGTCCTGCCGCCACCACTGCAGCAAGCGACACTCCCCAGAACTTTTATTGTAGTATCTGTTTTGTACATATGTATGTGACCTGGTGAACTTTGAAAACAACTCAGGACCCCACTGTATCTTTGAATCAAACTACTCCAAATCTCAATATACCTAGTGTTGAAACAAACATTCAAGTCCTCACCATAGTCTATTGAAATGAGAGTAAACGTAAAGGAAGATCATCCCATGAAAAATCCAGTTAGAATTGAGTCAGGGGTGGGGGTAAGTTGAGAGGAAGGGAAAAAGTGGGAGACGGGCAGAAGTTGAATTCATGTGGGAAAATTCTGAAAAGTGTTTGAGCAGCATGCTTACTTATAGGTATGTGCTACAAGTGTTTCATACCAGTAGGCCATATATGTGTGTGTATGAGTGTGTATGTGTGTGTGCAGACTATGTATGAAGATAGCATTATGAAAAATAACCTGTAGCATGAGCCCTCAAATTATTTCCATTTCCATCAGCAGTTCTTGGAAACTGCAACTTTAAGAGGCCTGGGGCCAGGTGGTAGTGCAGCAGGTGAGCACCCATGTTTCAGTATGCAAAGGCATGGCTTGTAGTGAATCCATGTTGTTGCATGCTGTCATTTTGTGGATGTCTTCCTCTTGTGACCCCAGAAGGAATTTGGGGCAATTAGCATATGAGTGACATCAGCCTGAGGAAGAGCACACTCACAAGGGAATGTATATAAGCAAGGACTTATATACATGGATATAAGCAAGCAGAAGCTCACTCTCTTGCTTGGATTACCTTCATCATGACACTTTCCTGTTGGTTTGGCTCCAGACTGGTCCTGATGGATCTCTCTCTGCATGTGGTGATCTTGGGTAGCTTAGTTGCAGACTCTTGCCTCTTTTCTTAACTAGACGTCTCCCCTCACATTTACAGTGATTTTCTTTTGTTTCATCTTAAATGGAGCCACATGTTGTTTCCACATCTTCATAGGTTATTTTTTCTCAGCAATGTTATGACAAAACAACTTAGAACAAAGGGATGCTACTCAAAGACACAGATAATAACTATTGCATAGGAAATAGAATTGTTTGCCAGATGATCTGGAATGTGGTAAGGTTGAAGGAAAAACAAAAGAGGAGGTTCATGGGGAACCAACAGAGGTGGGGAGGCCACAAAGTTTCTCGAAAGATTATGTTGCTTGAATTTGGACTGTACTGCTGTATCCTATTTGCTGATGTGTCCTACATCGAGCTATTTGTTCAGAGTAAGTTCTTGGTTCATATAGACAGCTTGAGGTGTAGTATACAGTGAAGTTTTTTTTTTTTTATCTTTATTTATTTATGTGAAAGATAGGAGGAAAGAGAAAGAACCAGACATCACTCTGGTAAATGTGCTGCCGGAGATGGAACTCAGGACCTCATGTTTGAGAGTCCAGTGCTTTACCCTCTGTGCCACCTCCCGACCACAACAGCATAAGTTTTTCTAAAAACATTTACTCTGAAGGAAGTTGGTGAGACCCTGAAGCCAGCCAGGTTCTCTCCTTAAACTGCTCAAGGCAAATAGTTTTCCGTTTCTTGTTGGCAAACTATCTAACAAAGTAGGTTAGGTGGAGGACCCTATATAATTTAAGTCATATAGTTTCTGGAGAAACTAAACAAGCGCATGAACTCAATAAAGTAAGAGTAACCCCTTAGGTTACTAATCTGTAACCAGATTAGTGGTTACAAAAAGAAAAAGGAAAAGAGGACTAGATAAACCTAACCAGGTCTGATACTTCAACTGTATGGAGAAAGATGAACTTGAACATTTAATTGTGAACTTAATGTGATATATATTAACTCTTAATCAGTGGTAATGTGAATCTGAAATTTCTATATTATATAATCTGTTGCTACTTCAATATAATCTTTAAAACTGTGAGCAAGTACACGTGTATAATATTTGACAACTAGTATTGTTTTATCACAGTTTATCAATTTAAACAGAACTGAAATAGTATCTAAATCAAATCAGACAGGAAAGTAGTAAGTCACATGTGTTTGCAAGTAATTATATCTATGGAAATTCATTTGGAAATCAACCATGTCATGTTACCATATCAAAAAGTTTAGAATAAAAAGATAGATTAGGTATTATAACCAGGAAACACAGATGCACATTCCTAATTATTCCCTGTGCAAGATCAAATCTGAAAAGTATTTCTGTGCTCTGTGAGGTTTATGAAATCCTATAAGATACTCTTTTCTAAGTATCAACTATACTGCATTGTGAAGGCATGTCTGCATGGAATTCCTTAAAGTTTGAGTGATTAGCAAGGAGTGAACCTAGCAATCAGATAATTGACAGGGCCAGGCAGTGGTGCACCAGATTAAGCACATTTATTACCACCCACAAAATGAGGGTTCAACATCCCCCAGTACCCATCTGCGGGGGGAGAAGTATCATGAGCAGTGAAGCAGAGTTGTAGTCTATTTTTCCCTCTTCCTTCTCTTCTCTATATCCATTCCTCGTTCCTCTACATTTATCTCTGTCCTGACAAGTAAAAAGGAAAGAAAAGTAGAAAAGGAAAGAAGAGAAAGGAAAAGAAAGGAAAGGAAAGGAAAGGAAAAGAAAGGGGAGATAAGGTAAAGGAAAGGATAAAGGGCTTGCAAGTACTTGCTGGTGAGAGAAGGGCACATTTCAGCTTTGAATCCATGATCTCAGGGGCATTAGCCAGGAAAGGATACCACCCAGACAAAGAGACTTCCCACAGAGTGGGAGAAGATCTTTATATGCTATATATCAGACAAGAGGCTGAAGCAGAAAATAGATGTATAATTCCTTAATATAACCTGCCCTCATATTTCCCTGTCATCTGATGACAAATGAGGCAACTGCTGCTGCCTCCCACTGGCTGAGCAGACCAGCACCAGGGGCCATGCTTTGAGATGAGAGCTGCCAGCACCAGGGGCCATACTTTGAGATAAGAACTGTTAAGGCCAGTCCCAGGGGAAGGGGCATATCTTCCTCTGCCTAGTTGCTTTGCATCTAAATAACAATGATTTTTGACACATCCCTGTGAAAGTTCTTTCATCTTGTCCTTTGAAATCAAAATGTAACTATGTTGAGACATGCTATTTAAAAACTTTCTGAAGAGATTCTGTTCTCTTGCCTACTAGTCTTATAAAACTACTCTCTTTTCACAATAATTTTGGTTTAAGCTTTGTGTTTGGGCATAATATCTGCAACAAGGCTAATAACTAAAATATATAAAGAGCTCACCAAACTCAGCAACGTAAATGATATTGTGTCCTTTGGGATTAAGTGGATGGAATTAGAGAAGATTATGATTAATGCAGTAAGTAAGAAGCTAAAGGACAACAACTAGATGTTCTCACTCAGTATTTGGGATTTAGAGAGGTGAACACAGGAACTTGAAACAAACAAACAAACAAAAAGTCAAACCATATCTAAGACTGTGGAAAACTATAATGGTTGTATGAGGGACTGGGAGCACAGACCTTTGGTGGTGGGAAAGTGTGAAATTATAATCTTCTCAATTTATAGTCTCATCAATCACCATTAATTTAACTTGTCAGGAAGGGGACTGTGGGAAACAGATTTAATACTTCAAGTTCTCTAATGGTCTAGACCATAGCTATTAGTATTTACATTTTCTTTATCCTAAGTATTTAATGTTTCAGATGTGTAAGAAGATCAAATTCTGGCACTGTGCTTAAAATGTTCAAGGAGCTCTCAAAATATGTTTGTATATATATAGAGCTTCTTAAATATATAAGTTACCTACCACCTTAGACCAAATAGACCAAAACAATTTGACCATGCCAGTATCTAAGGTTTAGTGATTAGTAAATACCCCCAAAGGGCACAGAGCTTAGTGTGGTCAAGTATATTACAGTAGATCCTAACCATTGGATTTTCATAGAAAAGCAAATCCCCAATTAACTTTGTCACAATAATAATTAACCATTACTATTTTAAACTCTTTCCAAGACTACTAAGAACCCTTTCCATTTTCTTTAAGATCCTTATGTCTCCTAGTCCTAGAACCTTTAGGACTATGTCCTTATTTCTTGATGTTTCTTCTCTCTGATCCCTTACCATCATACTCCCTCTGTCAGCCTCAACTAAATTAATGCTACCAGTGCTGCCATGCTACATTTTGACACTACTGACTTGTTACTACAGATTGTCACCAGAAACACAAAGTCTGAGATGTTAACCTCCTAAATCCTCTACTGTGGTGAGATCTTTCCTAACACAAAGGACTACCTAGTTTCACTTCAGATGTCATGTTATCTAACAAAGGTACAGATACTGATACAGCTAGTGATTAGGGTGCTGGATATAGGTGTACTGTAAGAAGCAATTATATAACTCAAAATAAAAGTGCTATAGTTAGAATTAGACCTACTAAGCTTGGGATCCTTATACGGGCCTAAAAAAGGTATCATAAATTCTTTAACTAATCAAACTTAAACCAAAATAAGCTTGGTAATCTAGTGGGAAGGCCCAAAGAAGACAGAGATCATAAACCTGGTTTTGATACAACAAATAGCACTCAGTGCTTTAACAACTGGGAGAAAGTCTAAGTTTATTCAGATAAAGAAAGGGCTACAAAAGCTGGATAAAGGCAAGAGACTGGCTCACTTAATAAAGATGATGTGTGTGTGTGTGTGTGTTGCTGTTGTCATTTATTTGTTTTGTTTTCATTTAGGTCTATACAAGACCACCCCATCATTGGGTGCCATAATGAGGGAATCCTTGGATTCCCACATATATGATGGGCCTAGGTGTCTAAAAGATCTCTCTCTCTCTCCACCATCACTGGTCACTTCCATCAGCAATATTCACAACCCCCCTCATGGACCACTCCAGGAACTTGCCCTCACTATAGAACAGCAAAGGTAGGGACTGCCCCACTCTCTGAAGGGAGATTGGGTCATCCTACCCTGCCATATCCCTATCCAACTAGAAAAGGATAGAAATAGGCTGGGGTTATAGATTGACCTGCCAACTTCCATGTCCAGTGGATAAGCAATTACAGAAGCCAGAACTCCCACCTTTTGCACCCTAAAAAGACTATTGGTCCGTACTCCCAGTGGGGGAGAAATGATCCCCTGGCATTGAACTCCACTTCACCAGGACCCACAGAGAGGGGGAAAAAAAAGTTCATTTGGAAGTAGTAATAGTGTAGGTGTAACTTAAAAAGAAAGAGAAAGCAGAGCCATAGAAACAAATATACAAATATATACAAATAATGACAGATAGTTATAGAAATAACAACTATCCCTTATCTGCAAGCTTGGGAAAACTGCTGTGGAATTTTATTTTAATTTATAAATTCTTTACTCTTCTCAGCCTTTTGGCTAAGATCATGTGTAGTATCTGTTCTTATCAGTTTAATAAAAAGGAAACGCTGACAAAAACCATAGGATAGGAGGGGTACAACTCCACACAATTCCCATCAACCAGACCTCTGTATCCCATTACCTCTCCTGATAGCTTTCCTATTCTTTATTCCTCTAGTAGTATGGACCCAAGGTCATTATGGGGTGCAGAAGGTGGAAGGTCTGGCTTCTGTAATGGCTTCCCTGCTTAACATGGGCATTGCCAGGTCAATCCATACTCCCAACTTGTCTTTCTCTCTGTTCCTAGTGGGGCGGGTTCTGGGGAAGCAGGGTTCCAGGGCACAGTGGTAGGGTTGTCTTTCTAGGGAAGTCTGGTTAGCATCTTGGTAGCATCTGGAACCTGGTGGCTGAAAGAAGAGTTAACATATAAATCCAAACAAATTGTTGACTAATCATGAACCTAAAGGCTGGAATAGTATAAATGAAGAGTGGGGGGTATTCATTTTGTAGACAGTTATTATGCCTATTTTAATTATATTCCAATGGGCCCATGACTATACTCGTTCTTTTTTTTTTTTTTCCCTGAGCCCGACATCTGATATGCAGGTGGATCCAAATTATTGTCTAGGGAGATGATGTCATGGCTGCATAAAGGACCAGAAAGTTGGATCATGGAAGAGAGTAGCTCCCAAATAATGGGAAAGGTGTATAAATATTGTTGACTGTAAACCTCATCGATTTGATATGATCTGGGGCCCATATTCAGCTTTGGGGTCTATGTGACCTCTGCACCCTGTAGATCTGAGCTCACATTCTGTGTTCATGGGTAGGAACTTTCCAAGCTGCCCTAATTTCAGGATGCATCTTCCTCAGGTGGGACATAGAGTATGTTGTCCAGCATCTCTTCAGAAGATAGAACATTCTCTACTGTTGTTGATCCACGCTGAGGGAAAGGTTTTATGGGGCCCCAAAAGGGGGTCTATTGTGTTTTCCCTGATAGATATAACCAGTATAAGTGGGGAGAGGGATTTATTAAAGGTCTAGGCCCATCATGTCTGTTTAGAAATCTCAGGACTCCCAGACTATGGCCCCAGCTGATGGGGTGGCTTGATAGCGACTAAAGAGGCATTGTTAAAGTATGCCAGTCTCTTGCCCTTATTCAGATTATGTAGTCCTTACTTTGATAAGGTTAGCTTTGGAGTGACTGAAGGAAGTATAATAGGAAGAAGGTGAGGATTATATCTAAGTCTAAGTAGATACAATTTCATTAGGAACTCTATGGTGTCTTTTTAGGTTCTTCTACTTGCTTGCTGCATATATTGACTCACTGCAGACTATTGTGCCATTTTGCTTTCAGGTATATATTTTGCCTTTGCTGTAGTTTTTAATGGAAGAGATGGTAATACAGTACTCTGTTGGTAGGATGGTGCAGAATTATACCCTTGTTTGTTCATAATTTTCTAAATCAATATTAAGTCAATAATAACATTTTAAAAAGAAGAGCAGAAATTCTGAGATTTGTATTAGAGAGTGGTTAGAATATTTTTCTCTCCCTCTCTGACTCTCCCTCCCCTCACCATTTGACCATAGAGGGCAGTGATCTTACAAAGACAATGAGAGTGTGCTTCTTGTCTGACTGCAGTTACTAACAATTGTACACTCCCGTGGCCAAGCCAACAAAATAATTAGACTGCAGAGAAGCTGTTTCTTACCTTTTGGGATATCCATTTGGGTAATAATGACTGCTTATCATACTCTGGAAATGTAATCACACTTTGCTTAATTTTTTATTTCTCTCCACAGTTTTATTTAAAACAGATCCATTTTTTAAATCTCACACACACACACACACACACACACACACACACACACACACTTTACTAATAATTCTTGATGACTACCAAGGAACCTTTTCAGTAAAGAAATCATGGTTGGCACAGTGAAAGAAAATACATTAAGATTTTTAAACACCATTAGTATTGTATTTCTGATTAGCGTTCTATACATATGGTGATCCTGTGTCCTGACTGACATAAATTATCCACTTCTTTCTACTTGATGAAACCTCATTTCTGTTCACATTGTGTTTTGTCTCACCTCTTGATGAGGTTTCCATATTTGAGAGTCTTCCAATACTGCAGTGATGAGGCTGAGCAGTTTCAAAATAACAATAACAACACAAGGGAAACATTTTTGAAATATTAACAAATAAATGGCAGAAGCAGAGAGAAGATTTAGGAAACTAAATTCAGAGCTCTCCCATATGACATAATATCCTCTTGTTTATAGAAAATTACTGAATGATTTTAGAATATTTAAAGCTTCCACTTATAAACTCGAGCTTACTAGGAGCACCTAAAGTACGATTGCCCTCTCTCTCTCTCTCTCTCTCTCACACACACACACACACACATACACTATCATAATGGTCATCAAAGCAAAGTAATTTTAACATAAATATTTATGGATCAGTTTTTTTCTCAAACTTCCAAACATTTTTAAAATAAATATTTAATAAATACCAAGTACTAACATCAAGTCAATCCTACATTAGTTTGAAAACATTTTTTTGCAATATTGAAAAGAACATTTTTATATTTTTATGCCAAAAAGGATTTAAAACTTTCATTTCCCTTCTGTTATAATATAATAACACTTTGAACAAATATTCCACCAGTAAGATTAATATGCTATTATGTACTATAGCTTTTAAAATCATTGTGGGTATATTTTTATATAATCTACATGAATATGGTTGAACTGTGTCTCTTTTGTACTCTCCTGTTGCTCTCCATTAAACTGAAGAAATGAGGGTTGGGTGATGGTACACTTGGTTAAGTCCACATATTACCATGCACAAGGTCTGGATTGGAGCCCCTGGTACCCACCAGCTGAGAGAAAGCTTCACAAGCAGTGAAGCAATGCTGCAGGTGTCTCTCTCCCTCTCTATATTCTCACCTTTCTCAATTTCTCTTCGTTCTACTAAGTAAAATAAATAAAAGTTAAAACAAAAGATAGGAAGGAGTCAAGAGATAGCTGACCTAGTAAAGCATATGTCTTTGATGCCTGAAACCTGGGGTTTGAACCCCAAATCATGGAACCACATGGAAGCTCCCTGGATGGGAAAGTGATGGCAATGGTATCTCTCCTCTTCTTCTGTTTGTCTTTTCTTCTCTCCCTCTCTTATTTATTCCACCTCTTAATGAAATAAAAAAAATTTAAATGGGCTGGGGTATCCAATTTTCCATGATATTGCTGATGGATTAATCCATAGGTTTATCCCCAGATGACTCATTAAAAAATTAAAAGAGACATGGAACATAAGAACAGTATTCTTAAAATCTTACTAATATAAAATTGTACATTTGTTTAAGCAAAATTTTTCTACAGAATATAATGCTTCTATGAGATGGTCCTTCATTTGTACCATTTTGTCATTACTACATTTTAACTTTTCATGTGTTCATGGTATTCCTAGTTCTTTTATTCCTCCTTCAGAATGCTAGGACTTTAAATTACTGCTCTAAAACTAGGAAGCAAGATGGGGCTATTAGATTTAGCATCATATATTTTCCCAAGCTGTATACACAGCACTTTTTAAATATGTATGCAACCCGTTTTAGACTGTAATCTCTTTTCAGTTATTTATACCACTGATGGGCTTTAGATCCTTATTCCTGACACAATAATTTAATGCCATGATACAAACCCAGGATTTACTGCTTCCACTACTGGCCCTAGAGTTCCATTTCACTTTTCTGATACAGTGAATTTGGAGGAGTTGTAGTAGGGAATTTCATCAGAAGGGGGGAATATACATATATATTAAATATTTTGCAGACTCAGTGTTCATTATCTTTCTGTTAGAGGAGTGCCTACCTCCAGACTTTCAAGTCTGTTTTGTAGTCCTGGGTTTTCCAAAATTGACACTCTATTGTATTTTATACCTCCACATGCCATTCACTGAAGGGACTGTGAACATATGGAAATCACTTATCTCTGTAAAAAAAAAAAAAAAACAACAACAAAAATCTCATCTGTGAAATGGGGATAAACTATGCAATCATGTAGTTTTTGTTGTTGTTTTGTTTTTTGGAATTTGTGAGTTTTGCATACAAAACACACAGAACAGTGCCTGGCACATATAAAGTCATTCATAGTACTCTAGAGGATATAAAAGTGTAAATTGTCAAGTTGAAAGTTATGCATAACATAATTCCAGTGTTTCCTTACCATAGATTATGATGGGAGCAATTTGGTGTGATAGGATTACCTTTATCCAAGAGTTTCTAAGAAATTATTCTAATGAATCAAGTGTAGATAGAACAATTATAGTTAGAGAGTTATAAACCTCAGTATCAGTTGAATAAATAGAAGCAATTTAAATGCTTACTGAAAGTCAACATGTACATAAATCATGCTGCATTTGAACAATGGAATGCATACTCTGTGACTATTGTAAAAGAACAGAATGTTTTGTGGCACTGAAATTCTACATAACCTGAAACATGATAGTTGATAAAATCAATGGAAAAATGAGTATGTTCATCAAAATTCAATACTTTCACCATATATTAAATATAGAAAGGAAGTGTTGAATGCCAATACTGAACTATTAGCCAATAGGTATCAATCAAGACCGAGATTACAGAGCATGTCAATGTTAAGTGTCAGACTTTTGCAATCATTTAAAAATATTATTAGTAAAAAATGTTAACAACCACATTTTTGGTAAATCATCAAGACTAGTCATAGCAATATATCATAAGTGATTGTGGATGACATTCAAACAATAAAGCCTTCTTCTCACAGTTTTGGAGAGTGGGAAGTCGAAGATAAGGTATCAAAAATTTCAGTGTCTGTTGAAAGTGCCTTGATTCAGAGGGCTCTTTTTGACTCATGATCTTTTTCCTGTGTTCTTACATATCAGAAGAGGATGAGAACTTCCATGGGTTCTTTTGGATTAGGGCACTAATCCCATTCTTAAGGGTTCTATCTATATGACCAGATCACCTCTGAAAGCTCACCTCCCTGCCAGTATATACAGTTGAATATTAAAACTTAAGTTCTATTAATTTAAGGGTGATGTAGGTAATAAATCTATGGTATTTCTGGTTACTTTAATCAACACTCATTATTTACAAACTTATATTCATCAAATAGAATTGTACATGTGCCTATCTGACCAGTATCAGATTATTTTGGTTGTATGTCAAAAAACCTGAATATTTTAAGGGTGTATGCAAGCATGATCAGATAGATCAGTGACCCTTCTGATAAAACAGGCTAACACCTTATTGACAGATTTGTTAAACTTATATTTCTAGGGGCTAGGCAGTGGCACATCTTGTAGAATGCATACATTACATTACAGTGCACACGAACCCAGGTTCAGGCTCTGGTCCCCTACCCACAGTGGGTGGTAACGCGTGCTGTAGTTTATCTATTTGCCTGCCTGTCTGTCTGTCTGCCTGCCTGCCTGCCTGTCTGTCTGTCTGCCTGCCTGCCTGCCTGTCTGTCTGTCTGCCTGCCTGTCTGTCTGTCTATCATCTATCGATCTATCATCTTTTTATCTAGTTATCATATCATATCTATCTATCTATCTATCTATCTATCTATCTATCTATCTATCTATCTATCTATCTCATCTTTCCCTTCCCTCTAGGTTTCTCTCTGTGCCTATCCAATTTAAATAAATAAAATATAAAAAATAATAAAATATACTCATTTCTGAAGCAGTGTTTATTACTATCTTCCCAGTAGTAAAGATTCATGATGTATTTGTGTTGAGCCTTTTGAGAGAAGATAGTAGTCAAATATCTTAGAACCCATTCTTTTAAAAAATATTTATTTGTTTTATTAGAGAGAGAGAGAGAGAGAGAGAGAGAGAGAGGCTATTCAGTTCTAGTTTATGGTGGTACGGAGGATTGAATTTGGGCCTTTGGAGCCTCAGATGTGAAATTCCTTTGGATAACCATTATGCAATCTTGTCCGCCCTTTACAGTCCATTCTTGTAGGACCTGTGGACAGAGAGAAAGATGCTCTTCTCCTTTTATAAAGCATATAAGGTAAAGATTCTCATCATCACAACATAGTAGATGATGGACACACACAAAAGAAATTCTGGAAAAGAATGTCATCCCAAACCAAAGTCAATGTACAAAACAACAGGAGTTGGTGCCAATGCCTAGGTGACCATAATTTAATATGAACTTACCCTCATATTGTACATTTCCAGACAAGTTATTCTGGCAGACTCATCCAGAGAATTTTTCATGAATAATCTAGCACATTTGACAATTTTTATTAATGTATGTCAATATCAATCTTTCCACATATTTCTAAGTTATAGAATATATTCATAACTCCTAAAAACTTATTTTTGGATAGACTACTGCTTTGTTCATGTTAATCATATGATTATAATGCATATCTCTGATATTGCACACATAAACATCCATATTTTTAAATGTTTGCCTACTTGAGAAACAACAACTAACAGATGAACTAGTGTATAGGTCTTCTGAATGAGTTCTCATTAAACTAATGTGAACTATACTGATAGTATTTGATGGAAAATGGCAGGCTAAGATAAACTCAGAAAAATATTCCAGGCCAAAAAAAAAATCATTCTGGTGTGATTAACTGGTTGAAAGTATATATATATATATATATGTATATGTATATGTATATGTATATGTATATGTATATGTATATGTATATGTATATGTATATGTATATGTATATGTATGTATATGTATATGTATATGTATATGTATATGTATATGTATATGTATATGTATATGTATATGTATATGTATATGTATATGTATATGTATATGTATATGTATATGTATATGTATATGTATATACATAGTTTAAAAAGTTAAATAATAACCATAGTAATCACTATTGTTAAGCACATGAGTTTATAATAATTCAGCAAGTTTGGGGTGACTAAGTATAAAGATACGTTGGGTATAGGCAGAAATATAAATGAAGGGCATGGAAGTTTGCATTAGAAAACTTACTTTCGAAGATGTTTAGAATGTTTGCAGGGAAGTCAGGATAAGGAAGGCATCTGGACTTGCAAGATTGGACAGAAATGATATAGGGAAACAATTACACATAAATAATGTAGCTTTAAAAGTAAGATAGATTGAATTTGAGATTGCTGATGTGGAACAGTGCAAAAGATGTCTCATAGACTATTCTTGAAGATTTTTTAATTAAAGTACCAGTAGAAACTTTTTTATAGACGTACTTCATCTCTTTAAATGGATCTATATAAGTGGAAGCCATATAATTAAAGACAATTTTGATTACTTGTAATGAAAACTAATCCTAGCTCCACTTGATAATGCTTCTGTATTCCTTTTTTTTAAAACTAAAGAATGATACACCAAGGATGTGAATTTTTTTGTCTTTTTTATTACTGATTTAAAAAAATATGAGGTAACAGGGGTATAACTCTACACCATTCCCACCACAGAGTTCTGTGTTCCATTTCTTCCACTGGAATCTACAACAGTTTTCCCAATGTTGCAGATATGAGTTGACTATTATTTTTAGAAATATCTACATTTATATATATTCGACCATTTTTCCCTATGGTCTTGCCTTCTTGTCCTTTCTTTTTTAAGTTTTCAAGAAATTTATTTTTTAAATAAAAATGGTAATATTGGGGCCTTCTTGTCCTTTCTAACTCACACCTATACCTATTGCTACTTCCAGTTTTCCTTCATTTTTTTCCTCTTCTCTCTCTGGGTCTTGATGGAATTTTAGTTTCAACTGACAAGCCAAACCGACCAAGGGAAGCAAAATGTTCAGTCACGTTCATTTAACAGTATTGCTTTGTTTCAATCATGAGTTCAAAACATATCTTATAAGAATTCATTATTATAATTATGAAATTTGAGGAAGGTGTTGTTCATAGAAAAATGTGGGCAGAAGCTGTGTCAGGAACAGGTAAGATGGCTCACCTGGATAGTGTATCTGCTTTGTCATGTGAAAGAACCTGGCCCAAGCCTGTCATCCACTATGCTGGAAGAGACTTTGATATTGTGGTGTTATGTCTATTCCACCCCTGTTTCTCTATTTCTAGCTGAAAAAAAAAATGTTCTAGGGAAAGGAAGCCCAGATAACAAAAAGAAAAAGAAATGCCAGTAATTATTCATTGTTAAATCCAGAGAGAGACATGAAAAAAATCTTAGATTATCCCTTACTGCTGTCTGTAGACATTTATGCATGACTTTACTCATTCTTCCACTCACCTAGATCTATCCATTCACTGTTAAAATTTTTACTGTTAAAATGTCTGATGTAGGGAGTCGGGCTGTAGTGCAGCGGGCTAAGCGCAGGTGGTGCAAAGCACAAGGACCGGCATAAGGATCCCGGTTCGAACCCCGGCTCCCCACCTGCAGGGGAGTCGCTTCACAGGCGGTGAAGCAGGTCTGCAGGTGTCTATCTTTCTCTCCTCCTCTCTGTCTTCCCCTCCCTCTCTCCATTTCTCTCTGTCCTATCCAACAACAACAACAACAACAACAATAATAATAACTACAACAATAAAACAACAAGGGCAACAAAAGGGAATAAATAAATAAAATAAATATAAAAAAAAGATTAAAATGTCTGATGTAGGGCTGGGTGGTAGCACTCTCAGTTAAGTGCACATGGTGCAAAGCACTAGGACCACGAAAATATCAATTTGAGCCCCCAGCTTCCCACCTGCAGGGGGCGGGGAGGTGGCTTTGCAAGCTGTGAAGCAGGTCTTCAGGTATCTATTTCCCCTCTCAGTTTCTCTCTGTCCTGTCCAACAACTATAAAGGCAGTAATAATAATAACAGCAATAACAATAATGGAAAAATATGGCCACCAGGAGCAGTAGATTAGGATTTGTAGTGCAGGTACCGAGCCCCAGTGATAACCATGGAGACTATATATATTTATATATATATATATATTTTTTTTTTCATTCCTTCATATTGCTTCCTATAATCATTATGACATATATCTTGTCACTTATAAATACAATTTGACAGTGACTGTCTAAACTTGCTCCAAATTAGAAAGTATCAAATAGAGTCCTTGGATTCCTTACTTGTAGGGGAACACAAAAGAAAGCTTGTTAAATTTCTCCATTAATGTCTATGGAGCAGTAATACTGAGATGAACCTCTAAGGCTATATATAGAAAGATTTCAAAGAAGTCTTTTTTAAATATTATCTTTATTTATTTATTGGATAGAGACAGCTAGGAATTAAGAGGAAAGGGGTGACAGAGGAGCGAGACAGAGAGATACCTGAAATACTGCTTCAATACTCACAAAGCTTTCCCCCTGCAGTTGGGGACCAAGGGCTCAAACCCAGGTCCTTGCACATTGTGACATATGCACTCAACCAGGTGCCCCCAAGACCATTCAAATGAAAGAAAATAATGAGACAAGGAAATTTTGCAGAACTCCAAAGAAATAAAAGAAGTTATGAATTTAAGGTATGGAGAAAAACTGTAGCTGTTGAGTAGAAGTTTGGTAGTATGGAATCTGACAGGTATATAGAGTCCAGATTATGCCTTAGTGGAACATAATAAGTAGTGAAATTTACCAGGTGTTACAAAAAAGTCTTTAAGAAAAGAAGGTTCTTGATTAATGTTTAGAAAGAAAAAATTTAGTAGGGGTAAATAAATAAGTAGCAGTAAGGCGGAAGAAGAGCAGGAAAAACAATAGCCTTTTATAAAAGGTTAGTTAATAGGTGTAAATATTTGGGCTAAAAGAAATATAGCATTTCATTTCTCCTAGTTATTGAGTTCATAACCTAAAGAAATAACAGTAAAAACCAAAGCTATTGACTGATGAAGTGTTTTCATACATCTGTGACCTAATTAAATAATTGTTTTCTGATAGATGTTTAATTAAGTAGCATGGGTATCTTTGTAAAGGATGTGGAACAACCAATTAAAAAATTTATTTTATTTATTTATTATTCAAAATTAATTAACCATTAAATGTCAAAGACTAACCTTCATCACAGATATTTAGCTATAAGTGGGGTGTGGAATAATTTTTGTTGGGATAATTTTCTAGTCTATATTTATCTCTCATGTATATTTATCTCTCATGTGGCAAAACACAGAAGTCAATCTGAGATATATTGCTGAAACTCAAGAACACTTTTGATAATGATAACAGGTTTATAATTATTTATTATACTCAAATCTAGTCATTTAGAACTATTGAGCACTTGAAGTGTAAGTATACATTGAGAAATTGCATTTTATAATCTTAAAATAGTATTTGACTAATTGATTTTATTTGCTTTGTGTGGTGTCTTTGGGACTTTGTTCATATATGATTCCAGTATTCCAGGCCAAGATTTTCAGATCTGGAGATGGGGGAGGGAGAGGGAAAGGGAGAGGAGGGAGAGGGAGAGGGAGAGGGAGAAGGAGAGGGAGAAGGAGAGGGAGAGGGAGAGGGAGAGGGAGAGGGAGAGGGAGAGGGAGAAGGAGAGGGAGAGGGAGAGGGAGAGGGAGAGGGAGAGGGAGAGGGAGAGGGAGAGGGAGAGGGAAAGAGAGAGGGAGAGGGAAAGAGAGAGGGAGAGGGAAAGAGAGAGAGAGAGAGAGAGAGAGAGAGAGAGAGAGAGAGAGAGTCAGTCTACAGTACTAGAGCTTCCTCCAGTGCTATCCTACTCCTATGTAGTGTGCTAGGGGCTTGAACCTGGCCTTCACTGTATAGCAAAGCAGGAGCCCTGCCAGATGAGCTCCCTCATAGGCCAGGTAGTTAATTTTAAATACAGAACTAAATAGCACCTGTAACAAGTAGCTGCCATGCTGAATAGTATCATCACAGACTATGAGGAATGAAGATGGAGAATCAAGTCAGCAACACTGTAATCTGTAAACATGAAGATGACATGTTTGAGGTTGCCAAGAAAACATACGGTGGAGTTGGAATTGTATACTAACCACAGTTAGTTAATAAATGGTAACGCTGTGGGGAAATCTGCTTACACATGGACTCTGTCAGTGTCATCACATGTACTGTAGTGGGAGTGACCACATTAAGTTTCATGTTACTGTAAAAACAAAAGTTATGGTCTGGCTAGGAAGACAGCATAATAGTTAAGGAAAAGACTTTCTTTTTTTAAAAAAATATTTACTTCTTTTCCTTTTTGTTGCCCTTGTTTTTATTGTTGTAGTTATTATTGTTGTTGCTATTGATGTCGTCGTTGTTGGATAGGACAGAGAGAAATGGAGAAAGGAAGGGAAGGCAGAGAGGGGGAGAGAAAGACACCTGCAGACCTGCTTCACCACCTGTGAAGAGACTCCCCTGCAGGTGGGGAGCTGGGGGCTGGAACTAGATGCTGATGCTGGTCCTTGCGCTTTGCGCCACCCACTGTGCTACGCCCAACTCCCTGGAAAAGACTTTCATACAGAATGCTCCAAGGTCTCAGGTTAAATCCCCAGCATAACCTTAATCTGAGGACTGACCTCCTCTGTTTTCCCCCTTCTCTTCTATTCCCCTCCCAATCACTCCTTTTTTCTCTTTCTCCCTCATAAAAAGAAGATAAATAAAATATTGTATTTTTTCCTCCAGGTTATCGCTGGGACTTGGTGCCTGCACTACAAATACACTACTCCTAGGGGGTATTTTTTTCCCTTTTGTTTCTCTTTTTTATCGTCGTCGTTGTTATTACTATTATTACTGTTATTGCTCTTGTTGTTATTACTGTCGTTAAATAAAATATTTTCTATATTACTGATCACAATCAAAGGAAAAATCATAGAAGAAATCGGCTTATTTTCTTCATTACTTTATTGATTTGTATGACATTTCTCTATCTTAATATAATATTGCTTTGGGAGTTAATTTGTGATGTAAAAGTCAAGGATGTGTTTGGGGGGGAAAGCTTTTAAAACAAAAAGGTGAATTTGATGAAAAACCTGTTTTCAACTTGTAATGCTCTTGTGAGTGTCTTTTTCTACTTGCCTGTTCCTGTCTGTACAATCTTTTATCATCGTTTCTTAGCTGCCTGTTACCTTACAGCCTCCACAATTACTTCAAATGATCCCCACTTTCTAGAGTTTATAGTCTCTTTTGTCTCCTTCCCCCACAGTAGTAGCATTGGTCTATGAATTCTGTAGAAATATCGTTCTTCATAGTTTAGTTACTTTGCTGCTAATCACTCACTTTCTTAATAAAAATCTAAGGTATATTGTTCCTTTAGAGGCCTCAGCTAGGGCAGGGGGAATAACTTCCTTAGTTCGCTTCTCACATGTACACCATCTGGCTTTGAGCCTGGCCCCCACCACATCGGAGGAAGTGACCAGGGTTTGATGCCTCTCTGTTTCCTGCCATGGTTAGATAAGAAATCATACCCATTTGTCAACAACTGTCCTGTAATCATTCATGAAGTCCCACCCCCAATAAAATGAAAAAATGAATAAATAGATTAAAAAGTGACCTCCAGCCTTAGTTTAAACTTCAAATCAGGTAGATTTATTGCAACATTATGAGAGAAGTTGAGCTAAAATCTCCCAAACTGCCCCCAGATTTCCAGTCCTCAGAAAGTGGGAAATAATAAACGATGTTTACTTCATACCCCTAAGTTCAGGGGTCTCGAAACTTTACATCAGGCTCAACCTGACGCTGTTGACTGGCTACGGAAGAAGGGCAAATGCTAGAAGAAGAAGAAGAAGGGGTAATTTCTACATTTACCTAATTTCATTTTTACTGACCTTTCACACACAATAATGACCATACTGAACTCTCTGTAGTTCCCAAAGTGTTTCCCATTAATTCTGTACTCCATAATTTCTTGAATGATATTCTTTGGACATTGACCTTTTTATTTTTTTCTCTTTTAAGTGCTAAGCATATATTTTCCTTTTGAAACTAATGTTCATTTTTGGCAATCACATGGTTTTATCAATCTGAATAAAAATACCTACCATCATTCATGTTTCTATAGCACCAGTTACCTGAATCTCACTTAGCTCTAGTTCCTGACATTTTTATGATTTTCCTTGACAAGTCACCTACTGGATTGTGAATTATTCAAGTTGGAAATTTAGTCTTATTAATTTGACAGTTACTGTGCCTAGTATATTGACTAACAGAGAGAATTTACCTAATCTTTGTTTTTGAAATCAGGTAGTAACAGAAAGAATGCTCTAATCAAATGACGTATATTAGTCCAAATTATTTGATAGTGATGATATGTCACTATCATTTTCCTTAAAAATATATAGCATCCCAACTACACATGTAGATACATCCTCCATCCCTTTAGACATGCTTTTCTAAGAAATGTTTACCAAGTTTTTGTTCTGACTTTATTTTTAACTGCAAATTAGGGGAAGCCTAAGACCTCATAATCAGATGCCAGAATATTTATGGAGTATGTGGCCCAACATGTACCTGGGCATAACAGATGTCTGTTAGTATTATAGCAAATGTTGGTAAACTGCTTTCTCACTTCCTGTGTCTTCAGTCATCTTTCCATTAAGTAGTAAATATTTTATTTTATTTTTTGTCCACTTTGCATGCTGCTACCAGTGGATTTTGTTTTTCATTTTCATTTCAGACAAAGAGATACAGAGAGGAGAAGAGAAGGAGAAAAACAAATTGAGACACCATAGCAGTACTGCTCAACTGTCCATGGAGCTTGCACTGGTGTTCTGTATGGTGCTCCGATGTGGTGTCCGGGCTCAAACTCAGGTCCTCACACATGGTAAAGTATGTATTCTTCCATGGGATCTATCTCTCAGCACCCAGCACAAAATATTTCAAAATTTGTTTTCCAATAGTTTCTAAAAGTTCTTGAAGGCATAGTTTCTACTTATACCTAGTCTTAATAAATTCCATTCTTGTGCTTCTATCCTCTTTGAGAAATTCTTTTTTCTCCATTATGAAATAATTTATTTCTTTTTTTGTTTTTTTAAAACATTTTTTATATTTATTTATTTATTTTCCCTTGTGTTGCCCTTGTTGTTTTATTTTTGTAGTAATTATTGTTGTTGCTATTGATGTCATTGTTGTTGGATAAGACAGAAATGGAGAGAGGAGGGGAAGACAGAGAGGGGGAGAGAAAGATAGACACCTGCAGACCTACTTCACTGTTGGTATCTCCTAATTCTGCTTTTAAAACCCCCTTCTGTTTCATTTGGTTTAAATCCCCCCTGCTTAACCACTTCATTCTATTTACATAACCGCTGTTAACAAGCACCACCCTCCCTCTAGGGCATTGGTGGTTCAGTGATAGAATTCTCACCTGCTCCACCCCCTCTCCTTGTCACACCCTGATCCTCTCCTTGTCACACTTGATTTTCACCAGTCACTTTTCTCTCCACCCTCTCTATGTTACATCCTGTTCACACCCTACTTGGGAAGTATATATAAAGACAACATTGTTCGTTAGAGTAGAGTTTAGTCTAGCTTGGTATAGACTGCGCTGCATCCTGCATGAATAAAGAGATACTGCCTACAGCTCAACCATGAGTCCCTGGTCGTCTGTTACCTGCCTGTGAAGCCAGCCCGGCGAAAACAACACTTCACTGCCTGTGAAGCAATTCCCATGTAGGTGGGGAGCCAGGAGCTCGAACCGGGATCCTTATGCCAGTCCTTTAGCTTCATGCCACCTAATAATTTATTTCTTTTGACGATATTTCTTTATAGAAGTCTCTCTCTTACTCTGAGCATCATGTATATGCAATTCCACCACCCCAGGTCAGAATTTTTTATTTTTCATTTTTTTAAAATTATAGATTGATAGAGAGGGAGAAAGAAACAAAAGGAGCAAGGCAGAGAAAGAAGCAAAGTGAAAGAGGGAGATAGCCCTGTGCTGCTTTGCCATCTGTGGAGTTCCCCACAGTGCTTCCATGTGGTGCAGAGTTTTGGATCCAGGGCTTCCTGTGCACTGGAAGGCCACTGCCAGGCATGTTGTCTCTTGGCCTATTTTAGACTAATCTGCAAGTTTATGTCAAGTAGTTAAAAGTGAACATCTAGCAAACCAAATTCTGTATTTTGAAATACTGAGGTTCACATCCAGATACCAGAAATAATCAGATACTATGTTTCTGAACAGTTGCAAATGATGCCTTTTTCTTTTTCTTTTTCTTTTTCTTTTTCCTTTTGCCTCAAGGGTTATTGTTGGGGCTCAGTGCCTATACTGGGAATCCATGGCTCTGGAGGTCATTTTTTCCATTTTGTTGCAGTTGTTGTTATTGTTATTGCTGTTGTTGTTGAATAGGAGAGAAAGAAATAGAGAAGAAAGGAAGAAAAGAGAGGCAGAGAGAAAAATAGACACCTGTATAGCTTCACCACTTGTGAAGTGACCCTCCTGCGGGCTTCCAGTTGGGGAGAGAGGGCTTGAACTGGGATCCTTAAGCCAGTCCTTACATTCTCGCCAGCCATGTACACTTAACCCACTGTGCTAACACTCATCCCCGATGCTTTTTTTAAAAAAAAAAGTAAAAAGGCATCATATGTTTATTACTACTGTTTAATTTTTTCTTTGTATTTTGCATATATATAGAGAGAGAGAAAGTGAGAGATGGGGGTATTCAGTGGGAGAGAAATATTTGCAGCACTGATTCACCACTTATGAAGCTTCCCCCATATAGACTGGCCTCAAAGGCTTGAACCTGTGTCCTTGTTCTTTGTAATTTGTGTGCTCAACCAGGAGCACCACTACCTGGCTCCTTCATCACAATCTTAGAGTGTAAAAAAGGGGACAAGATCATATTAGTCTAAAACAAGGCCAGCACTCACAGAATCTTCACTAGATTATTGGTAGTCCTAATAGTAGAAGAAGACACTTGGTAGATATTAGAATCATGTACAATAAGATTATATACATTTTTATATTTATTCATTTTCCTTTTTGTTGCACTTGTTGTTTTTTATTATTGTGATAGTTCTTATTGTTGCTATTATTGATCTCGTCGTTGTTAGATAGGACGGAGAGAAATGGAGAGAGGAGGCAAATACAGAGAGGGGGAGAGAAAGACAGACACCTGCAGACTTGCTTCGTTGCCTGTGAAGCGGCTCCCCTGCAGGTGGGGAGCCAGGGGCTGGAACCGGGATCCTTATTCTGGTCCTGTGCCACGTGCACTTAACTTGCTGTGCTACTGCCCTACTCCCATGATTATATATTTTTTAACCCTAGTGAGAACTGTAGTGATTACTGGTGGGAAGGGTCACAGGACTTCAGTGGTGGATGTGCTGTGGAAATATTCAATCTTGTAAATCACAATTTAATAACTATTTTTTCAAAGAATATATCTTCTAGACCCAAGTTCCTCCATTACAACTGAAATAATAAAAGTGAGAATATATACCCCGTACCCTCTGAATAACATCATCAGGCTCTCAGTCAAGTTTCTGTGATAGTTGGTGCACTGCCAGGCTTCGGGAAAGTGTCTGCTCTACTGACTTCCTTCACAGAGTATAAGTATATATTTCTTGTTTGTGGAAGCGGGTTGGCATTCCATCATCCCCTGGCATATCTCATTGTTGTTATAATAATGTGATAATAATTTAACTGCACAGTATATTAGAGAGATGTAGTGTGTACTCCCTGCTGGCAGTTTTACAGGGGGTACTTTCCTTCTACTCCAAGGAAGGCTTGTTATAATGTAAGAAAAAGTCTTCATTCTTCGGAAGAAAAATGAGGATGACTTTCTAATCAAGGTTTCAGAGAATCCTGCCATTTCGTTCTTCTTAACATCCTTGTGGGATGTTAACTGACCTTGTGGTGGAAGGTCACTATTTTAGTGTTTGAAAATGGGAAGTTGAAAGAGAACTCCACCTCTTACAGTTTCTTTTCTTTTTCTTCCCTCTTCTTTCTTTTCTTTTCTTTTTTCTTTTTTCTTTTTCCTTTTTTTTTTTTTTTTAACCTTCAGGATTATCACTGGGGCTTGGTGCCTGCACTACGAATCCACTGCTCCTGTAGGCCATTTTCCCCATTTTGTTGCCTTTGTTGTTGCGCTTGTTGTAGTTGTTTTGTTGTCATAGCTGTTGTTGTTGGGTAGGACAGAGAGAAATCGAGATAGGAAGGGAAGACTGAGAGGAGGAGAGCAAGATAGACACCTGCAGACCTGCTTCGCCACTGGTGAAGCGACTCCCCTGCAGGTGGGAGGGGGGGCTCAAACCTGGATCCTTATGCTGGCCCTTTGCCCCACCTGTGCTTAACCCACTGCACTACCGCCCAGCTCCCCTCTTACAGTTTCTTATGGAACATGATCAACACTTATACACCCAAGCTCTGAAGAGCATGAAGAAGTAAATATTAAGCTTTTCAAGAAACTATAACCTTGAGTTTTTATTTATTTATTTTCCCTTTTGTTGCCCTTTTTGTTTAATACTGTTGTGGTTATTGATGTCGTTGTTGTTGGATAGGACAGAGAGAAATGGAGAAAGAAGGAGAAGACAGAGAGGGAGAGAGAAAGAGAGACACCAGCAGACCTGCTTCACCGCCTGTGAAGTGACTCCCCTGCAGGTGGGGAGCCGGGGGCTGAACATGTTCATTATTCTGGTGTTTGCTCTTTGCATCACGTGTGCTTAACCCACTGTGCCACCGCCTGACTCCCTAGCCTTGAGTTTTAACAGGTTGCAAATTGGAAATTCATTATTAGCCTCTGTTGTGGCCACACTTCGCTTCATCTTTTAAAACTTTACTTTTCCAATGGAGCTGGGGGGTGGGTGAGCTGAATTTCATGGTACTCCCTGGTTTCTCTAGATCAGTTAGACCTTTTGTAACAAGTTGTTGATAATGGTTTGTTAAGAGCTACTCACAAATGTTTAAGAGTAAAAGATGTGTCTTTTTAATTATTCACTTATTTACCTCCAAGGTTATCGCTGGGGCCTGGCGCTGACACTACAAAGCTACTGCTCATGGTAGCCATTTTTCCCCCTATTTTATTTAGTAGGACAGAGTCTCTCCTGAAGGTGGAATCTGAACCCTTGCACTTAGCATTATGTGTCCTTAACAGTGTGCACCACCACGTAGTCCCCAGGTGTGTCTTTTTAAATTACAGACTTTTCTTGGGAGTCGGGCTGTAGCGCAGCGGGTTAAGCGCAGGTGGCGCAAAGCACAAGGACCGGCATAAGGATCCCGGTTCGAACCCTGGCTCCCCACCTGCAGGGGAGTCGCTTCACAAGCGGTGAAGCAGGTCTGCAGGTGTCTTTCTTTCTCTCCTCCTCTCTGTCTTCCCCTCCCTCTCTCCATTTCTCTCTGTCCTATCCAGCAACGACGACAACAACAATAATAACTACAACAATAAAACAAGGGCAACAAAAGGGAATAAATAAATAAAATAAAATATTAAAAAATAAAATAAAAAATAAATTACAGACTTCTTTTTTAAAAAAAATTATTTATTTATTTCCTTTGTGTTGTTTTTATTGTTGTAGTTATTATTGTTGATGTCATCCTTGTTGGATAGGACAGAGAGAAATGGAGAGAGGAGGGGAAGACAGAGAGGGGGAGAGAAAGATAGACACCTGCAGACCTGCTTCACTGCCTGTGAAGTTACTTACCTACAGGTGGGGAGCGGGACTCGAACCGGGATCCTTATGCCAGTCCTTGTGCTTTATGCCATGTGCACTTAACCCGCTGCTCTACTGCCTGACTGCTAAATTACAGAATTTTCTTAACTCAAACCCTTTGAAAAGAATTTTAAATTACTCTAACTAGCTGGTCTGAACTTAGTGCAATAGCTCCAAATTCTCTTCAGAACTCTGGTCTAGATTAATGTTTTCATGAGTGGAAATTGTAAAAACATGAAAAATCTCAAATTTTGTATCTATCTTAAAATAAAGCTCTTAGACCATCTTCCAGGGAGGATGGAAAGAACAAAAACACAGACAAATCTAATTTGTTTTCCAAAAAGATCATCCAGTAAATGACTTTGTCTACTGGACACATGAAGACTGCTGAATTGTGAGAGTAGGACTTTAGAAAATTTTATAGGCATCTATGAATGTACACTGACTATTAAATGCTGTTCCTAGCAAGATTTTTTTTTGTTTTTATTTTGATAGTTTTCAGTGACATGAAATGTTAATGCCACATCATTGTCCTTAAATGCACTCTTCACATGTGTGCTTTAAATGAGATGTTTTCCTTTCTAAATAGAAGTATAGTAACCTTTGGAGTGATTGAGGGACCATGCAATAGAAGGTAGATGAGGAGGGTATCTTGGTCTAAGTAGAAACTCTTTTATTAGGTACTTCATCGTGTCTTTCTGCTTGCTTGCTATATTTACTGACTCACTGCAAACTACTGTGCACTTTTGTTTTAAGGTATGTTTTCCCCCAACTCCTGAATACATATACTTATGCCCTATCTGGACCCTGGTCTATATCTAGGTTTTGAGGTTTGTTAAGAAGTGTACCACCGGGAGTTGGGCGGTAGCTCAGCGGGTTAAGCGCATGTGGCACAGAGTGCAAGGACCAGCGGAAGGATCCCGGTTTGAGCCCCCGGTTTGATCCCCCGGTTTGAGCCCTCGGCTCTCCACCTGCAGGGGAGGCACTTCACAGGCAGTGAAGTAGGTCTGCAGGAGTCTATCTTTCTCTCCCCTTCTCTGTCTTCCCCTCCTCTCTCCATTTCTCTCTGTCCTATCCAACAACAACAGCATCAGTAAAAACAACAATAATAACTACAATAATAAAACAACAAGGACAACAAAAATGAATAAATAAATAAATACAAAAAAATTTTTTTAAAAGAAGTGTACCACCACAACAATAATAACTGCAAGAGCAATAAAAAAAATAAAATAAAAAACAAGGGCAACAAAAGGGAAAATAAATTTTAAAAAAGTGTACCACCTAAAATGAATTTAAGGAGTCCTATGAGCTAGGAAAGGTCTCACCAGAGTGATGAAGCTGGTTCACATTCCATGCCTGACATCTCTGGATGCAGTCTGATGTGAAATATGATGAGGTGGTACTGGTTGTAGTGACTAGGGTGGGATCAGCAGGTACAGTATCAGTTAGTATGAATTGGGAGAAGCATGCAGGAAAGTGAGCCTCACCCTAGTGGTTTCAGGACTGGGAGAAATAACAGCTAACTCTGCCAAACAAACAAGGACTACAAAAGCTGAATAAAGACAAGAGACTGGCATACTTTAATGATGACTCTTTAGTCCCTATGAGGGCACTCCATCACCTGGGGCCCTAGTCAGGGAGTCCTGAGATTCGCACACAGGTTCTTGCCTTTAGGTTCATGATTGTCAACAATTTGCTCTGCTTTATCTTAACTCTTTTTCAGCCACCAGGTTCCAGATGTTAACATGATGCCAACTGGACTTCCCAGGGCAGATGACCCCACCAATGTGTCCTCGAGTCCTGCTTCCCCAGATCCCTGCCCCATTAGGGAAAGAGAGAGACAGGCTGGGAGTATGGATCGACCTGTCAATGCCCATGTTCAGCGGGGAAGCAATTACAGAAGCCAGACCTTCCATCTTCTGCACCCCATAACGTCCCTGGGTCCATACTCCCAGAGGGATAATGAGTAGGAAAGCTATCAGGGAAAGGAATAGGATATGGAGTTCTGGTGGCGGGAACTGTGTGGAATTGTACACCTCTTACCCTATGTTTGTGTCAGTGTTTCCATTTAATAAATAAAAACTTTGAAAAATATAATAACCTAAAATATTTATTCAAATGACCTGAAAAATCGTTTCTCTCACTTCCTTTTTGTAAATTGCAGAATTTGTCAAAATTATAACCTTATAAGACCTTGAAGAAAATATCAACAACTTTGTTGAAACTTTGTACAAGAAACTTTTTAGACTATTTTTTTCAAAGTGCTCATAAGTTTATCCTTTTTCTTATTTTTCTTTATCTAAAGTTAGTTGTGGTTTGTCAACAGTATCTTGTGTCAGCTAAGCCATGGTGCTAGTTTTCTTTAATTCAGACTGTCTGGAGCCTTGTTCTGTCATACAGCATCTTTGCACTTAACACCTTAATGGTATTAAGAAGTGAGATGGGGAGAAATCTTCAGTGGTGAGATAATTAAAGACAGACATGCAAATGCATTTGGTGCCAGATTCGATTACCACAAATGAGTAAAATTAAGGCAAACATTTTATCATCTACTATTACATAGTTACTCTCTTGAGGATCATTAAGCCTAATGGGTATATGACCTTACAGTGACAAAACTTAGGCAAATGGATCATTCACAACTGAAGTAATACCAAATGGGATTTACTTTTGAGTTAATATTTTTAGTTATTATATAAATGGGGACAATGCATCATTTTCTCTGTTCCCGAGTCAAGTCACAAACAGTGTGGAAATTTCACTTTCCATAGGAAATCTTTTCTGACAATATCATAGCTCACAGAGAGGAAAGTGGACTTGGAATTCAGATAATGTAAGATATGTGTCTTGTTGGATAAATGAAGTTGGAACACCTACTTCCCTAAGCTTAAAGTATTTTGTCTCAACAAAACAAAAATTAAGTTAATTTTATTTATCATTTATGCATTTGTTTTGATTAGAAGCAGACAAAAATTGAGAGGAAAGGGAGATAGAGAGGGAGAGACAAAGAGAACATCTGTAGTACTGTCTCCTTACTGTTGAAGCCTCCAAAATAAAACATTTAGGGCTGACTGGTCACTAGTTTCACAATATGGTTATGATCAGCAAATGTATTCTAATGTGACCACACACAATCATTTATAAAGCGGTATATACACTTTAATCATTTTACTGATTTAAATGACGTGATCATGACAGAAGAATTATTCTTATAAGATCAGAATCATTGTAAATTCATAACCCTGCTATAAAATATGTACTCAGGGGCTAGGCAATGTTGCACCTTTTTACAGTGTGCAAGAACCTGGGTTCTAGCTCCTGGTCCCTTCCTGAGGGGGAAAGCTTCATGAGTTGTGAAGCAGGGTTGCAGGTGTCTCTCTGTCTCTTTCTGTCTCTATCTCTCCCTCTCCTATCAGTTTTATTCTATCTCCTTCCAATAATAAGTAAATTAATTAATTAATTTTAAAAAAGAAAGTATTTACTCAAATATGAATATATCAACAATGTACCTCAAGTTTTTAAGGACCTCATACCTCAATTGTTGTACTGTATTGGCTTCGTTTCTTCATTGATATTATTCTTTTAAAAATATTTTTAATTTTTTTTTTAATTTTTTTAATTTTCCCTTTTGTTGCCCTTGTTGTCTTTTTTTATTGTTGTTGTAGTTATTATTGTTGTTGTTGTTGATGTGGTTGTTATTGGATAGAACAGAGAGAAATGGAGAGAGGAGGGGAAGACAGAGGGGGGAGAGAAAGATAGACACCTGCAGACCTGCTTCACCGCCCGTGAAGCAACTCCCCTGCAGGTGGGGAGCCGGGGGCTGGAACCCGGATCCTTACGCCGGTCCTTGCGCTTTGCGCCACCTGCGCTTAACCCACTGCGCCGCCGCCCGACTCCCTAAAAATATTTTTAATATTTATTTATTCCTTTTTGTTGCCCTTGTTGTTTTATTGTTGTAGTTATAATTGTTGTTGTTACTGATGTCATTGTTGTTGGGTAGGACAGAGAGAAATGGAGAGAGGAGGGGAAGAGAAAGATAGACACTTGCAGACCTGCTTCACTGCTTCTGAAGCAGCTCCCCTGCAGGTGGGGAGCCCAGGGCTCGAACTGGGATCCTCACTCTGGTCCTTGAGCTTTGTGCCACCTGTGCTTAACCCACTGTGCTACCGCCCAACTCCCGGTATTATTCTTATAATAATACAATTATGTCTATTACAAAATATTATTCAACTGCTCAATAACTAGTACAAAAATATGTTGAAGTATAACAAAAATATGTCTTATTTATTTCATTAGGCAAATAAAATATCTCTGTGTTACTGGCAAGAAAGAAATCAGAGGTCAAATAAAATTCTCAAGGTTACAGAGATGGAAATTGATGTTAAAGTGTGCATTCTGTCTAATCAATCTAAGAATTGTTGGCTCTGATGCCGTCAAAATGTATTGATTTGCATGTTTTTTCTCCCTATAATAGGGTTCTCTTAATCAATACATAATCCAATCGGTGAATGAGATAAAAATATATGGAAGCATTCTTATCCTTATGTTTGGATGCAAACACATATTTCGAGTTACATAAAATGCCATCATGATCTATTATGTCTCTGGATATCCTTGGCTTTGGACCAGGAACATTTTCACATTAAAGAAAATCCATGGAATTCATTAGTCTTTGACAGAGTTGCTCATGCATTTGCTTAATATATGAACACTCTATGGCCAGTTTAATAGAGAGCTTTGCACAGCATGTAAATCAAGGCACCACTTCTGTTTGTTTTTCACACTGGTGCATTGAATTCTAAAGATAAACCTTCTTGGTCTGATTGGCTTAGTGAGGATTAGCTAGGTTTTTACGAAAGATGTTCTAGTTATAGTATGGTTTCCCTGTGATTACTTTTTACATCTTTTCTTTAATTTTAAGGAATCAAGTAACTTCCCATTAAATCTGTTCATATCACTTCCATGTTTCCTGTGATACCACACTCTATCCCAGTTGCTCCAACCTAGATATTGCTAACTTTGAATATGTCATTTTTCACTGAAACTCCTGACAGCATTCAATCCTATATTCTTGTGATAATGTTAATAGTATAGAGTTAACAGTTGTACATTTTTAACCTAATAATTAGTTAATTATTTTTTGTCATCTCTGGTCTTAAATGATCTGGGTTTACTTTTGTAGAGAGAAAAAGGCAGAATAAAAGAGGGAAAGATAATACAGCACTAAAACATTCCCCAGTGTGGGATATTATTATTTTTATTAAATTTGGATAGAGACAGTGAGAAGTTGAGAGGGGATGGGGGAGATAGAGAGGGAGACAACTGCAACCCTACTTCACTACTTGTGAAGCTTTCCCCCTGTAGGTAGGGATTATGGGCTTGAACCCAGATCCTCACACACTATATTGTGTGTGCTTAACCAGATGCACCATCTAGCCCCCTGGGAATTATTTTTCAAGCCTCAGCTTAATCTGAACTGTATGCATGGCAAAGTAGGCATCCTTCTGGGTAAACTATCTTGCTGTCCTCCCATCTTTATCTGTACAAGGAAAGAGAGAGTTAAATTAGTTTATTTCTAAGAACTCTTATTTAGACATTGCCATACCCTTTTTATAGGCTCTCTAAATTTAATTTAATAGGACAACAAAAATGAGAATGAAAGGGAAATAAAGAAGTAGAGATAGAGAGAGAAAGACTCCTACAGCATTGTTTCACCATGTGTGAAACTTCCACCCTGAAGGTGGGAACTGGGGGCTTGAACTCTAGTCCTTTGCACATGATAATGCGTGCACTCAACCAGGTGTACTGCCACCCAGCCCCAGTATACATCTTTACTATCATTTTAGAGCTTGACTTAATGTTTCTCACATATGCCTTTCATTTTTATGAACTAGAAGTGTTTTAGAATTGAATTGGAGTTTTGAAACTGTTTACCTCTTTGATTCTCTAGTAATCATCTCTCTAATTGAATAATTTCAGTAGCAGTTTGATTTTATTTGTACAAAGAGGTTCCAACTTTTTCTGTGTCCTCTTTGAAAGTGTTTTCTCACTGGAAACTAATTATAACTCCAAACCTCTAAGTGCATGAAAGCTCTTTAGAGTCTAGGTGAACCCAAAGTGTATGTATTTATGTGGATATTTTTTTTTGTTGTTTATAAAAGGGAAACATTGGCAAAACCACAGATTAAGAGGGGGTAAAACTCCACACAGCTCCCAGCATCAGAACTCCATATCCCATCCCCTCCTCTTTCCTATTCTTTATTCCTCTGGTATGGACCCTAAGTCAGTGAGGGGTGCAGAAGGTGGAAGTTCTGGGTTCTGTATTTGTTTCCCTGCTGAACATGGGTATTAACAGGTCGATCCATACTCCCAGCCTGCCTCTCTCTTTCCCTAGCGGGACAGGGCTATGAGGAAGCAGAGCTCCAGGACACATTGGTGTGGTTGTCTGCCCAGGGAAGTCTGGTTGGCATCATGTTAGCATCTAGAATCTGGTTGTTGAAAAGAGAGTTAACATATAAAGCCAAACAATTTGTTGATTAATCATGAACCTAAAGGCTGGAATAGTTCAGATAAATAGTTGGGGGTGTCTGTTTTGTAGATAGCTAGTAGATCTGCTTTAATTATATTCCAAAGAGCCCATGACTATACTAGTTTTTTTTTTTTTTTTCCTGAGCCTGCAATCTGATATGCAGGTGGATCCAAGTTATTGTCTGGGGAAATGATGTCATGGCTGGAAAAAGAACCAGAAATCTGGATCAGGGAAGAGAGTAGCTCCCAAATATGGGAAATATATATATATAAATAATGTTGACTGGGGAGTCGGATGGTAGCACAGTTGGTTAAGCGCACATGACCTGAAGCACAAGGACAGCCTAAGGATCCTGGTTTGAGCCCCTGGCTCCCCACCTGCAGGGGAGTCGCTTCACAGGTGGTGAAGCAGGCCTGCGTGTCTATCTTTCTCTTCCCCTCTCTATCTTTCCCTCCTCTATCCATTTCTTTCTGTCCTATCCAACAACAATGACATCAATAACTACAACAATAAAAAACAACAAGGGGAACAAAAGGAAAAATAAATAAATAAATAAATAAATAAATAAAATAAATAAAAACAATGTTGACTGTAAACCCCATCAATTTGATTTGATCTGAGGCCCATATTCAACTTAGGAGCCTATGTGACCTCTGCGTCCCTGTATATCTGAGCTCACATTCTGTGGTCATGAGTAGGAACATTCCAAGCTGCCCCAATTTCAGGACCCGCACCTGTGTTTTTTTTTTTTTTTTAACCTATGATTAAGCTCTTCTTATATTGAATCTCGTAACTATACCACAGCTATATTGAGCAGTGTGGGATACAGGAGTAATACAGGGTAAAAGGCCATGTCTTATATTAGATATACAGAGAAGTATTTGATCATGAGCTTTTTATTTTGCATATGTAAATAGCCCACTTTTCTATCTAGGGCACAGTCACTAACATGCTTATATAAAACTCAAAGGGAACTCACCGCTTCCTTTACTGAGCCCTCATGGTTCTCTGTCTCGGCAGCGACACTGGCTAATGGCATTGCAGTTCTCATTTCTTTTACATGGACCTTTACTAGAGAGTTCTGAATGCAGACCTCCACATGGTTCATCTCTGTGTCCACACTGCCAGGGACACATTGTACTAAAATAACACAGTTAAAGATGTCATTTGTGGTACATCTATAAGCTCACCTCAGACAGGCATGTGGATATGCTCACCTTCCCCTTGACTTTATTATTTTTTTTTTTGCTACGAAGGTTATCACTGAGACTCGGTGACTCCACTGCTCCACCTTTCCTAGTGGTCATCTTTTTCTTTTTTGTTTTTTCATTTTTAATTTTTTAAATATTTATTTCCCCTTTTGTTGCTTGTGTTGTTTTTTATTGTTGTTGTAGTTATTATTGTTTTGTTATTGAGGCTGTCATTGTTAGATAGGACAGAGAGAAATGGAGAGAGGAGGGGAAGACAGAGAGGGGGAGAGAAAGATAGACACCTGCAGACCTGCTTCACCGCCTGTAAAGCAACTCCCTTGCAGGTGGAGAGCCAGAGGCTCGAACTGGGATCCTTATGCTGGTCTTTGAGCTTCAGGTCATGTGCACTTAACCAACTGTGCTACTGACCGACTCCCTCTTTTTCTTTTCCTTTTTTTTTTTTTATAGAGAGTGAGAAATAAAGAGATATGGAGGAAGAGATAAGAGAGCAGAGGAGACACCTAAATATCTCCCCTACCTCTTTTAACCTTGATAAAAAAAAAGTTTTGTTTCTTTGAAGGGAGAGCAAGGTATCATGAGAGAGAGAGAGAGAGAGAGAGAGAGAAGCCAGAGTACTTGTTCATCATATGAATTGTTGGTAATTGAATCTAGAACCATCCATGTGTTTCCTTTCCCTCCCAATTCAGAGAGAGCTACCTCTCCATTTGCAATCACCCTGGGCTTCTCCCCCTTTTCACTTCAACCTACTGAAGCTTTCTCCCATGAACTGTTCTATGAATTAAGAAAAAAAAAAAAAAAAAAGAAAGAAAAGAAAAAAAAGCGAGAGTCAGTGAATGTTTCACAGTATCTTGCCATTTGGGGTGTACTATTTGGAGATTTGTGGCAAGTCTCTAACTGAAGTGACAGCAGAATCATGGGCTGAGTTCCCAGTAGTCCCACAGATTAGCTGCAATGTTGCAGTGTGACACAGTCCTTCCTTTCCTCAGTCTGGCATATGTCCCTTGCTCATTCTACAGAGCTCGTTCACCTCTCTCTCTCTCTCTCTCTCTCTCTCTCTCTCACACACACACACACACACACACACACACACACACACACACACACACACACATCACTCACACAAGCGCACACACGTGCTTAATAATGCCTGTTGCCTTATAAAACATTTCTAAACCTCTGTTATGGTGCCCTTTGTACCCTGCTCAGTTTTCTTGCAGCATTACCTTTATATAATCATTTTACTATGAAGTCAGTAAATTGTAGGTGGTAGGTTGAGAAAAAAAAAAATGAATGGTAACCAAATCAGTTGTTTAGGAATTTTTTTTTTAAAATAATAGTTCTTTTCAATTCAGATTTAATATTTACTTAGAAATCACATACAAATCAAGTAATTCTACTGTAATGCTGTGAAAGTCCCCTGATTTCAAGCTTTAATGTTTCCCATCTATTGCCCAGAGTATTTCCAAAGGGATGATTCTGAACCATAAATTCAACACCTCCTTCACTTTTAAATAAGTGCTTAATATTCTCTTAGAGCCTTCAGGATAAACAAGGTGGTTCTGAGCATTATAGACAATCATATTTGGTGCTTATTATCGTGGAAACTCACCCAGTTTGGTGTTCGGCTCTATAGGGGCTGCACCAGTTTTCATTCCCACCCACCAGCAGTGTGAACGCATCCTTTTTCCTCCACATTCTCAACAACAATTGCCATTTCTTGTTTTGTTGACCTAGGCCATTCTTACAGTTATGCGGTAGTATGGTCGTATTAATTTATATTTCTCTAATGATAAGTGGTGTGGGACATTTTTTTATATGCTTGTGCTGTGTGCCATTTGGATATTGATACCTTTGTTGTTGTTTTTTTTTGAAAAATTTCTGTTCAGATATTTTGCCCATTTTATCATTGGGTTGTTTGTTGTTTTGCTGTTGCACTGTTTAATTTCTTTGTCTATTTTTTTTTATATCAATCCCTTGTCAGAAGTGACTCTTTTTCAATAAGAGGAGGGAGGGATGTTTCAGCACTCAACAGCTGCCTGGCATTCAGCCAGGGCATCCCTCATCCCTGCCTCCCAGCTATGGCCCTAAGGGTAGAATGAGGGTCTTGGACCAAGGACACAGCCAGGATGCTGTAACCCTAGTGAGCGCAGTACCCAGAGAGCCAGGCAGAGCTAACAAGACACTGAGATATTAGGAACTGGAGAAGGACTATTGCTTCCTGCTGCTGCTAGAGCCATATCCAGAAGGCAGCAGCCTCCTTGGGGTGGGCCTACTCAACATCAGCCAGGGACACAGCCCGGTTTTATGGCATCCTCTGTACCTCTGAGATTGCCATCCAGACAGGGAATTGGGCCACCTCTTAGCACCTGGCCTACCAGCACCGCAGCCAGACCTGCATTTCTACACTTAGGGCCATTCCACTGTACAAGGCACACCAAGGTGCGCTCAGTGCCTGCTGCCTGGCTATGCCTCCACCTGGGTCCTCCAGCTAGTGGGGAGCCTGGCTCCTAGCCACGGTTTCGTAGACAGTGGGCACTGTGCAGGAGTTCACAATGTATGCTGTAATCACGTGAAACTCTGGCTTTAACACTGGCATACGAGACATTTCTGGCTGCATCTATAAGGCAGAGAAAAGGACCTGGTCGTGTCTGCTGGCATCATGTCAGAGTGTTGAGTAGCACTGCATGCCCCTGGAAGGCTAGTGGTGCAGGAGGGTCCAGTGGCACCATCCCCTTCTGCTACCCCCTCCAGGGGAACTTCTTGGAAGGCCTACTCATAAGTTTGGCCCTGCTCAGCTCAAGGAAGGAACATGAGAATGCTGAGGTGATAAACAAGAGCAGCCATGCTGTACCATAAGGTGAAGCCGCGGCTAGGTGGGGAAATGAGTCCCCAGGTAGCCCTGCAGGACCTGCTGCTCATAATCTAGCAGCTTCTCCAGGGTCCTGGAACTAATCTCTGCCTCCCAGAAGTTCCTTCTCCTCCTCCACCTTGACATCACAGCATTATATTGCCACCTCATTAAGCCACCAGCTTCTCTCAGGATAGGTAATGTGAAGCTACATTTTATTTTATCTAACTTATGTCTTTCCAGTTTTATTTATTTATTTAATTTTTAAAAATATTTATTTTTCCTTTTGTTGCCCTTTTTTTTTTAATTGTTGTTGTAGTTACTATTGTTGTTGTTATTGATGTCATTGTTGTTAGGACAGAGAGAAATGGAGAGAGGAGGGGAAGACAGAGAGGGGGAGAAAAAGATAGACACTTTCAGACTTGTTTCACCACCTGTGAAGTGACTCCTCTGCAAGTGGGGAAGGTAACCGGGATCCTTATGCCGGTCCCTGTGCTTTGCGCCACATGTGCTTAACCCGCTGAACTACTGTCTGACTCCCCTTATTTATCTATTTAGTTATTATTTTGCCTCCAAGGTTATTGCTAGGGCTTGACTGCCTGTACTATGAAATCACAGCTTTTGGCAGCCTTTTATTTTTCCTTGAATAGGACAGAGAAATTGAGAGATGAGTAGAAGATAGAGAGGGGGAGAGAAAGATAGACACCTGCAGACCTGCTTCACTGCTCCTGAAGCGACCCCCTTGCAGGTGGGAAGCTATGGGGTGAAATGGGAATCCTTGCACAGGCTCTTGTGTATGCTTAACCTGCTGCGCTGCTGCCCAGCCCCCTAGTTTTAATCCTTTGTATCAAAAGAGAACCTCAACAATTTATAAATTGCCAAGTGAAATAAGAAGTATTTGAGGTTCAGACAGATTGTTTAAATTCTCATTATTCCTTATGGGAAAACTTTGTTCCATACTCATCATTTTTGACCCCTGTTGAGACTTCTAGAACCAATTAGCAGTGAGTGTCATGGTAGCACACACATGAACTCGTGAACCCTTTGAGCCACTTGGTCCTTATCTTTGCTCCTAAACCTCACTCCTTCACACCTTTCAGCTTTCTCCTGGGGATGAACATTCTCACTCCTCTGCTGAAGAATTTTTACTGATTTTTCAAGCAGCTTCAAATAATAATCACTGCTATGATCTTTGCCTACTCATTTGTACATGACAGTGTTCTGTGGTTGGCAGTTCCACTCCCTATCTGGAAAGCTCTAGCATGGGGTCTTCATCAGCATGTGGGCTTATTACTCTCATTTTTTCCATTATAATAATGGAGGCTTTAATTCAGGTGTTCTGAGTGTGAATCCAGATTTGTCACTGGCCAGTTTTTATGGCCTGAGGAATTAATAGGGTGATCAGTAGTGAGAATGGATAAAATGTCTACATAGGTTCAGACAGATGAGGGGAAAGCATCATGATATCGGAATGCAAAATATGCAGAAGGTCAGGCATGTAAATAGAGGGAAGAGAAAGTTACAATTGGGTTTGACAAGGGGAAGTGATTTCTGTGGCTGGGAAACAAGTAGATTGATGACTGATGTGGGGAAATAGTGGGGGATAAAAGTGTATGTGGACATTAAAAGACAGGTGTTGAAGTATTTGAAAGACACAATTACCAGCTTTTATTGTAAGAAATCAGCAGACATTAAGGGATTTTATGCACAATAGTAAAAAATTGCTTCTTCTTTAGGTTCCTCTGTTAGAGGGATAATGAAGTAAAGGGAACAAACAAGTGCAAATTGAGAGTGCAAAAGATGGCTGTTGTCATACTCTCTGCAAGAAATTCTCATGCCCTTCACTATGGAAGGCATGGGAATTATAAAGATGTCCTATGTTAATTTTGGCAATACGAGCACAAAACACAATGATAGATAGCATTATAAGTGGAATGCTTTCCTCATTTCCTATTCTAATACAGCAAACCTCTTAAGTGTGAAATGATTTCTAGGTAATATGTGTGTTTTTTCTCTCTTTTTGCTTTGTGCATTAGGTAGAGACCCTCTCCTCTGTAAAGGAGTCTCAACATTTAGAGAACTGCAGTAACCTCATATAGATGTCACTCGTACTCACTCAGCATTTATACCACTAAACCCCTTGAGTTCCTGTCAAGGGCATATAAGAGGGAAAATTTTTAAGTAGCTTGGAGGGTGGGAGGCAATTGTTTAAATGGTGGAAGAATGGTCGAAGCATTCTTCCCTTCTTGTCCATCTCTTTGGACTATAACCCAGGTATGACAAAGTCTCATCCTGGAAGCTTAGGGACTATTAAATACTACAGCAGCAGACCCAATCTGTTTACATCTGGATTTACATTAACTTCTCTATGTTGGTGAAGAGTCTACTGAATGTCTATGTGTACCCAAAGAAATTTTAACTAGCTGGGTAAGCAAAAACTATCCTATTGCATTTGTATTTCAAATAGATATGTTCCTAGATGCTGTACATGTAACTCCTCATTCTATACTCCTCTGCTCATTGGCATAAAAGAGCAGAACTTTTCCTCCCAGTAACCTAGACATGCTATTGGAATAAATGACAGGCCAAGGGTACAAAAGATATTGGATTTTAATTATGCAAGGGTTCTTTGGAGAGCGAAAGAGAGAGGATAATAGAAAGAGGAGACATGAGAGGAAGGGACAGAGAAAAAGGCTTAATTGTGAGGTGTTTTTTTTTTTTTTCTTTAAAACTATAACAGCCGCAGAAGATTTAAGACTCAATAAGGAATTTTATATGCAATTTCCACAAACATTTTTTCATTTGCTATAAGACGGCATCCTACTTAGGAAAGGAAAGTCAGAAATATGCAGAGCAGAAACAAAATGGTCTTAGATAAACACTGGTTTGCAAAAACATATAATAATTGCTGCCTACATCAAGATATGCTTCTCTTAGGGTGGCTGGAGATTCAGTAAATACCTCCTGACAAAAAAATAACATGGTTTAGGTAAGAACAAATTCCCTGTTTTAAGAAGGCATAATTTCACTTTTGGAGATGAGTACTGGTTGTCCAGATACTGATATTAGCCGTAGAACTTGCTGGCCACTCAGATTTTGTATTGAAGAAAAAATTTATGTATCTGTATATATATTTCTGTGAAAATTCTGGAAAGATTTTTAGAAATAAGGCAGGTGTTAGTGCTTGTAAGTAGAAAACTAATTCAATTATTACATAGAAAGTATTTTAAGTAAAGGGTATAATTTGGGATGAGGTATAAAAGTGAAACAGCTCAATTTATATACTAATGTAAAATATATATACACATATATATTCATTTTCCAGTTTATGTCCTTACCAGGGAGCACTTTTTATTTATAGAAATATGAATGTAGCCATGTAGTCATTAAATTTTAATTGAGTATCCTTCATATACAACTATATATATATGTTATTTCTTTATGGAAATCTACATTTTATTTTTATTTCACACAAAATATACCATTCTCTGTATGTTACTTGTTCTGAACTTCAGTATTTTTCCCTAATAAAATTTTGAATCGTTACATACTAGTAAATAGAAAAATTTCCTTTTGTATTTTCCAGCTATGTATTATTTACCACTTATCATAATCCTCCAAAATTTTACTCTATATGATATTCTAAAAAATTTGCTTCATTGAAGTACATATAAGTCATTTTATACTTGTGACATTTGAATTTATTATAAATTCCACAAATTAGGAATTCAGAGACCACTAGTATTCTGTCCCCAAAACAGTATTTGACAGATTGGCTCACCTGGATGGGTTGCTGTTCTCCTAAGAATGTGGCCCAGATTCAAGCCCAGAGCCCACTGCACTGAAGGAAGATTTGGTTTCTTACCCTATATCCACCCCCCCACTTCTCTTCTCTCTCTCTCTCTCCCTCTCTCTCTCTTTTTAAATGTTATTATCTTTATGTATTTATTGGCTAGAGTAGCCAGAAATCAAGAAATAAGGCATTTATAGAGAAGGAGAGAGACACCTGCAACACTGCTTCACCATTCACAAAGCTTTCCTCTTGCAGATGGGAAGTGAGGGCTCGAACCTGGGTCCTTGCATACTATAACACGTGTGCTCAACTAGATGCACCACCACTGAGCCCCTTTGTCTCTCTGTAGCTCTGTTTCAAAAAGTCATTCTGGATATATCTTCTTTTAAGTATATGTAAGTTTAGTATAATTTTCATTCAACAGCAAGATAATTTTAAAAATTGCTTTGTTTTTTATTATATTTAATAGTACAGAGAAGATTTGAGAAGGGAGTGGGGATAGACGGGGCATGAAAGAGGGAAACCTGCAGCATTGCTTCTCTGCTTGTGAAGCTTGCCTCTTGCAGGTGGGGATCAGAAGCTTGAACCTGAGTACTTGCACATGGTGATGGTAATGCTCAATCAAGTGCACCACTGCCTTGTCCCACCCAGATCATTTTTAATAGCAACAGTGCCTAACCAGCATTTAGTATATTTAAGGCTTTATTTATTTATTCGATGTAATATAGTTTTTCCATCAGGAATATTTCTGGGGCTCAGTGCTTGTGCGATGACTCCATCATTGCTGGAAGCCCATTTCCCCAATTCCTTTCTTTCTTCCTTCCTTCTTTTGATAGAAGGAGAGAGAGCGAGGGAAAGAGGGGAGGAGTATGTAATGGGGGTAGAGGGGGAATAAAAACACCTGCAGCATTGTTCTACCACTCCTGAAGCTTTCCCCCACCCAGTGCGCACATGAACCTGGATTATCAGGCTTGATAATGTGTGTTTTAAACCACGTGAGTCACCACTGCCAGGTTTCTCCAACTATCTGTGCTATTAAGACCTAAGTGAATTTTAAGATGGAGGAGAAAATAAAATTTACAGTCTTTAAGAAAGTCAGCCAGTGTTAATGACCATGATATGCTGCTATTAGAAAAACTGCAAACTGGGGAGTCGGGCTGTAGCGCAGCGGGTTAAGCGCAGGTGGCGCAAAGCACAAGGACCGGCATAAGGATCCCGGTTCGAACCCCGGCTCCCCACCTGCAGGGGAGTCGCTTCACAGGCGGTGAAGCAGGTCTGCAGGTGTCTATCTTTCTCCCCTCCTCTCTGTTTTCCCCTCCTCTCTCCATTTCTCTCTGTCCTATCCAACAATGACAAAAACAATAATAACTACAACAATAAAACAACAAGGGCAACAAAAGGGAATAAATAAATAAAATTAAAAAAAAGAAACAAATCCGTAACTTAAAAAAAAAACAACAAAACTTCAAACTGAAAATAGACCCAACATGCAGAACACATCAAGGTAATATTCATATATGATTTTTGATACTAGATAAAAATAATTAAAGTCATTCCTGAGATATTTTAATTCTCAACAAATTTTCACAAAGATTTGGAGACAAATTTAGCATCATCCCGTATAACACAATGAACTCTTGGTAGGGAATCAGCTTAATGTAGCCTTGAATTGTTAAAGTCCCAAACATTATAACAAACACAACACTATTTTCCTCTAGAAAATTGCTTTCAATTCAGATATTAAAATATCTCACAGATAAATTTCCAGGAACTAAAACATTACATAATGCATTAGGAAAAAAAAAAGGCATTTTACAAGAGTGGACTGATGGAATCTGACATGGAACACCTTTGTAAGTTTCAAAATACAAAATAATAATATCGCTCAAATATTACACCATGTTTGAATTAAAAAATTAATTACATTAGAAGTAATAATATAGAAGAAACTAAGAGACTAAAGAAGCAAAATTAATTTTCTTAAAAAAGTTGTATATTATATGCATATACAAGAACAAAGCAGATAAACAGTAAAGAATACTAAATTGGAAAACCAACTATCTTTGATGTTAAGACATAAGTGAAAGTTAAGGCAGAAAAGAAAATAAAAAAGCTAAAGTGTAATCCATTAGAATTAGTAAGGGGATGTGGAACCAGTGGAACTGAAGGCATATTTGAGAAGGAAACGAGTGTTTTCCAGGAATTGTTTAGGACAACAGCCCACAGGTTCAATAGATACTGAGAAGGATAAATAAAAATAAACTAACATATTTTTTCTTTTTTAAAATTTATTTATAAAATAAAAAATATCAATAAGACCATAGGGTAAGAGGGGTATAATTCCACATAGTTCCCACCACCAAAGTTCCAAATTCCATACCCTCCCTTGAAAGCTTCCCTACTTTTTATCCCTCTGGGAGCATGGACCCAGGTGGCAGGTGGGTAGAGCAGTGTTAAAGGTGTCTTTCTTTTTCTTCCTTCCTTCCTTCCTTCCTTCCTTCCTTCCTTCCTTCCTTCCTTCCTTCCCTTCCTTCTTTCTCTCTTTCTTTCTCTCTTTTTCTCCCCTCTTAATTTCTTTCAGTCTCTATCCAAAGTAACTAAATAAAATATTAACAAGGAATGGGTTAATAACACTAGAGAGACTTAAGAGAAAAACCTACTTACAGTGGAACAGAGACTATCTTCTGCCAATCTCACCCTTGAGTCAGTAATTATAGTTTTCTGAAGAGTAGTATTTCAGGATTAATGTCCCCTCCAAGATCAGAGGAGATTAGGCATTTTCACAGTGGGATGGTTATAGATGACTGGTATTATCCCCAAGACTTGACTCCCCCTTTATTGCATCACCTTAATATGGTAAAATCTATGAGAACAGTATTAAGCATCACCTGTTTGTGTATTATTTTTACTATCAGGTTTTCTTCCTTATTTTTGTAAAGAACCAAATAATATAAAATGCCAGCTGAAGCAGTTTTATTGAGTCTTCAACCTAAGGCCATTCCTTCTCCTGAAGTAAGAAAAAAATGAAGTTACATGAACTATATGTGAATAATCACTTCTGACAGTTTTCAAATAAAACATCTCAGTCACCACTGCAGTGTAATCAATAAAAATTAAGGAAGGTTTTGGATGTGACAGGCCAGAATGGATACCAGACCTTCCCCCACTCCCAAATCTATTTTTACAATACTGGATTTCTAGTCATTTCTTAGTTATTAGTGTACATCAATATAAGACTGTCCTTAATTGTGATATCAGTGACATATTCTTACTGACCTACCTATTATGTGAACTCTCTATACTTTAATTTTTGTGTTTCTATTTGTTGGATGTGCCTCCTAATTAATCATTCCTTTTGAAAAATTTCTTTATTGGGGGATTAAAGGTTTATAGTAGACAGTAAAATACAGTAGTTTGTACATGTATAACATTTCCACATAACAATACAACCTCTACTAGGTCCTCTTCTGCCATCATGTTCAAAGACCTGAACTCTCTCCCACACCCCAGAGTCTTTTACTTTGGTGCAATATACCAGCTCCAGTCCAAGTTATGCTTAATGTTTTCCTTTTTGATCTTGTTTTTCAGCTTCTGTCTGTGTGTGAGATTATCCCATATTCATCCTTTTGTTTCATACTTACCTCACTTAACATGATATCTTCAAACTCCATCCAAGATAGGGTAAAAAAGGTGAATTCACCATAATTATGCCTTTTTATTGTTGCTCTTGAAATGTCATCTGTGTACAAAACCACTTTTGTTCCTTTGGTGTCTTTCTATCTCAAAAAGTCAACCTGGAGCAGTGAAATAATATTTTTTTTCAGATAATGGAGTTTGTATGAGGCCAAGGTTAGCTAAGATGTGCTGTCCCAATTCACACACACATACACACACACACACACACACACACACACACACACACACACACACACACACACACACACATAACATCCTAGTTATGAAACAGAGAAAAATCTCCCATAGATTAGAAGCAGCTGGGATCTGAAACAGATGCAGACTTCAAAAAAGCTTGACAATACTAAGATTCCTGGCTCTTAAGCTGAAGGAAAATTTCAATTTCACTTTTGAAAAAATGAGTCAAACTATTATGTAATAACCCCCCAATAATTTAGCTTTATCACATATTAGTGCAACTCTTATTCTAGCAAACTGACAGGAAAAAACTCATTATGAACATAGATAATTTTATTCCCATCTCTTCTGAGCTGTCTCAAAGAAAATGGCTGTGTGTGTGTGTGTGTGTGTGTGTGTGTGTGTGTGTGTGTGTGTGTGAGCTACGCCATAATTATAGAAAATGTGGGTAGAAGTAGACAGAGGGGTTGGCAAAGACGCTTACTTGGATAGTGTACTGCTTTGCTATAGGTGTGTCCCACGTTTAAGACCAATCTTCACTACACTGGAGGAAGCTTTGGTGTGTGGTTTCATTCCATCTCTGAAAAAGTAAAGATGGGGGAAGTCCTGGAGATGATTGATGGTGATAATAATGTAGACAAAGATGTTGTGATGTTTAGAGGATACAAACAACAACCAGTCACAATAGTAAAAAATTCAAAAGGTCTAATGGAAAAGAAGGTTAATGATATGTATGAAAATAAATGAGAGGCTTAGAGAGGCAAGGGCGTTCACCTCAAACACAACTTTTTCATACACTAGAATCCTCTATATATTAATGAGTTTTTGTTGTCACTGGAATTGTTTTTGGTTTGTTTTACTCAAATACACACACACACACAGAGGGAGAGGGAGAGGAAGAAGGAGAGGGAGAGGGAGAGGGAGAGGGAGAGGGAGAGGGAGAGGGAGAGAGAGAGAGAGAGAGAAAACTGGATGGAGAGAGGGAAAGACTACTAAATACCCAGTATGATGAGGGCTGGACTCCAATCTGGGTCAAATGCATGGCAAAGCAGATACCTTCTCAGGTTTTCTCTCTCTCTCTCTCTCTCTCTCTCTCTCTCTCTCTCTCTCTCTCCAGAAAGCAGGAATGAGTACCCCTTCTCCTTCAGTAGTTGTGTGCTGGACTTGTGACAAAAACAAGCACACTATCCAAGAGTGCTATCTTTTTGACTGGGAATCATGGTCTTTACAGTGTTTTTCTTTTTCTGTATTATCTTGGACATTGTTTTCTTATACAAATGTTCAGATCAGCGCTCTTCTGAATTCATATGTGTACCCTGTGTTGGTATCCAAAACTCTTCCCAGTACTTTTCTTCCTGAGACCATGATTTGTCCACAAAGTCCTCTGATTTCTCAGGACTCAGTACCAAACCATGCCCTTTCCTCAGTGATGCTCCACAGCTTTTCTTGAGCACCTCAGTTCTCTTTCACCCCCTGGAGTCTCACTGTGACTCTAAGCAGAGGGATCTATAAAGCTTGCCTCCTTTGTTTTCAATGCCTTAAATTTTTCTCAAATTCATTTTTTGGTGTTCCATGTCATAATGTTATTTTTTCTCATGTTCTCTGTTGATATATTTGCTTCAAGTGGTAAGGTAGATGGAATATTAGTACCTTTATTTTGATCTGAAGGAAACTGTGTGATTCTGTCTTTATTAAAAGTAGAAATGACAAAGGAATCTAAATGATGAAAATTTGAATAAATCCACCTATGGGGGAGGGCTAACGGAAAGGAAGTATATAGTCATTCTATCTTTGTAAACTGATCTATATTTTCTATATGTTCTGTTTGTTGCTTGTCCAAACTCATGAAAATTGTCAGGTAAGATATATATCTTTGCAAACTTTAACATACATGATATAAAATTACTATAAATGAATACACCTGTGAACTCCATGAGGTAAATCTCATATTCTAATCCAGAGAACCAGGTACACTCCCATCTATCCCACCCTCAAACACAGATTAGGGCAAATTCTTATCACTAACTTAATTATATATTTTTAATTTTTAACCTCTATAGGTAGAATCTAGTATAGTTTTAAATTATATAGAGACAAACCTTTATGCATTCTTGCTAAGACTAGCACACTGTTTTGTTGATAATGAAAAAATAAGTTGTTTTCCCTCCCAATGTTTACTTTAAATATATATAGCAGTCACTTCCACAAAGTTGACCTTTGAAATGCTGTATAACTTACTTCTTGGTTTTTTATGGGACAGATTTACTACCACATCAGTTTTAATGGTCTCTCAGACTTACTATGATTTTTTTTTTCTGTTTCAGGGCTGCTACCCTGCAATTGGGTTTCATAGCTTTGCAGTGAGGGCTCCTTCATTTATTATCATGAAAGTTCTGGTTTGCACACTTGTTTTCAATCCATTATCACACTAACTTAAAATCTTTCGGCTTGCCATTGTGATAAGTAGAGGATAGTGAAATTAGCCTCAGTTTCTAGAATATTCCTCTTATGCATGTTAGAAGGTGATGTGAAATAAAGGGATTTTCAATATTTTGTGCTTAGATATTATTTCTGGGATAATGGTCAGAGGATTTCAGCAGGATGTCTGTCTTTGAGAGAGAATATGACAAAATTAATTTCCTCATTTTCTAGAAAGATACTGAAATTACGACCAAATTTTAGAAGATTTAAACCAGTGCCTCCAACAAGATAGAAGAACACAGTAAGAGACAGGTATGAGTTCTGGTTCCCTGCTTCTCTTTGTTAATTGCTAAATGGAGTAAAGACAGACTTTGATACGGGAGCAGAGGAAATAATTATGTGTTTAAAAGTCTCTACCAGCATCAGTTGTAAAATATGTTTTATTTTAATTAACTTAATAAGTTATGAAGCATTAGTTGCCTCATCTTTAATATGACTTCTTGTTCTTACCAAGGGATGGCCAAATCATCATCAGGTAATGTATTTTGATAATTACCCAGGCACTATGAGCTATAATACTAAGGATGCAGATATAACAATGACCTTCAGGTGCCTAAAAATAGTCAATATAATACAAACACAGGCTTTGCTACCATAATATCAATCTTAGGAGAAATAATAGAAGGTAATATGAAACAAAGTAAGTAATGTCTACCATAAGTAGCATTGTTAGTAGACAGAAAATAAGTCCCGAAACACTAACATGTAAGGGTGTTCGAACCAAGCTCTTTGTAACCGCTTTCTGTTGCTTCTGGCATTATCCAGCTCCTTCAAAATTTAGATGTCATGTATTGATGCTCAGAGATATGGTCAGTAGAAAAATCTAGCTAGAATGAAAAATTAGGGATAATGTGTGGAGGAGGTGCTGATTTATCCTTGCCACTTCCACTTGAATAGTTTGTATATATATATTTGTATATATATATATATATATATATATATATTATTTCTGCATATGTGTGTGTTCCTCAACTATTCAAAAACTTAAGTAAGATAATTGAATATATAAGTTTTACCTATATCTTTTTTAAGTTTACTTTTAGATTTACTTAATTTATTTAGCTGATAAGACAGAAAGAAATTGAGAGAGGAAGGGGAGATAAACAGTTTCTTGTCTCCCTTCAGTAACAAGTATCTATATAACATACCCACCAAAACTGAAGTCTTCCTCCAGCATTGTGCACAGGCTACCCTGCCCTCTCTGACCCCCTCCTCCACATCCCTTTAGTTTCTTTGGCTCTGCTGCAATAGACCCCAGCTAGGCTAAGATTCATTTCCCTTGATTTCTTTCTTTTGCCTAATTGCTATGGCAAGAACTTCCAATACTATGTTGAAAAGTAATGGTGATAATGAACAGCCCTGTCTAGTCCCCGATCTGAGGGGGAATGCTTTCAGTTTCTGTCCATTGAATACAACGTTGGCTGTAGTTTTGCTATATGTGGATTCCACCATCTTGAGAAATTTCCCAGCTACTCCCATTTTTTGTAGTGTTTTGAGCATGAATGGGTGTTGGGTTTTGTCAAAGACTTTCTCTGCATCTATTGAGATAATCATGTGGTTTTTGGTTTTGCTTTTTGTTAGAGAGTGGGACCCTCTCTCCTGGAAAGTCCAAGTCATTGTTTCCATGAAGTCCAAGTGACAAGGGCAGGTCCTCCGGTCTCTGGAATTTATGATTTTATTTTTTTATTTTTTATTTTATTTTATTTATTTATTTTTTATTTAAGAAAGGATTAATTAACAAAACCATAGGGTAGGAGGGGTACAACTCCACACAATTCCCACCACCCAATCTCCATATCCCACCCCCTCCCCCGATAGCTTTCCCATTCTCTATCCCTCTGGGAGCATGGACCCAGGGTCACTGAGGGTTGCAGAAGGTAGAAGGTCTGGCTTCTGTAATTGCTTCCTCGCTGAACATGGGCGTTGACTGGTCGGTCCATACTCCCAGTCTGCCTGTCTCTTTCCCTAGTAGGATGGGTCTCTGGGGAAGCTGAGCTCCAGGACACATTGGTGGTGTCTTCAATCCAGGGAAGTCTGGCCGGCATCCTGATGACACCTGGAACCTGGTGACTAAAAAGAGAGTTAACATACAAAGCCAAACAAATTGTTGAGCAATCATGGACCCAAAGCTTGGAAAAGTGGAGAGGAAGTATTAGGGAGGTACTCACTGCAAACTCTAGTATACTTCTGCTTTCTTACTTTGGTGCCATACTCCAAACTCAGTCAATTTCTGCTTTGTGTTTCTACTTTTTTTTTTTTTTACATGCATAACATTCCCCAGATTCCCATTTAGCAATACAACCCCCACTATTTCATTCATCATTTTTCATGGACCTGTATTCTCCCCACCCACCCACCCACCCCAGAGTCTTTTACTTTGGTGTAATACTCCAATTCCATTTCAGGTTCGACTTGTGTTTTCTTTTCTAATCTTGTTTTTCAACTTCAGCCTGAGAGTGAGATCATCCCATATTCATCCTTCTGTTTCTGACTTATTTCACTCAACATGATTTTTTCAAGGTCCATCCAAGATCGGCTGAAAACGGTGAAGTCACCATTTTTTACAGCTGAGTAGTATTCCATTGTGTATATATACCACAACTTGCTCAGCCACTCATCTGTTGTTGGACACCTGGGTTGCTTCCAGGTTTTGGCTATTACAAATTGTGCTGCCAAGAACATATGTGTACACAGATCTTTTTGGATGGATGTGTTGGGTTCCTTAGGATATATCCCCAGGAGGGGAATTGCAGGGTCATAGGGTAGGTCCATTTCTAGCCTTCTGAGAGTTCTCCAGACTGTTCTCCACAGAGGTTGGACCAACTGACATTCCCACCAGCAGTGCAGGAGGGTTCCTTTGACCCCACACCCTCTCCAGCATTTGCTGCTGTTACCTTTTCTGATGTGTGACATTCTCACAGGAGTGAAGTGGTATCACATTGTTGTCTTGATTTGCATTTCTCTGATCATTCTTTAACCTTGTAAGGTAACCTTTTACTTGTGATCAGTCTGTTGGTCAAAATGTGACTATGCATTGTGTTGCTCTGTGTTTGTGTTAATGGTTACCTCAAACTTCCCCCCTGAGTTATGGATATATTTACCTGAATTTTATTATTTTTATTATTTATTTAAGAAAGGAGACATTAACAAAACCATAGTATAAGAGGGGTACAGTTCCACACAATTCCCACCACCCAGTCTCCATATCCCATCCCCTCCCCTGATAGCTTTCTCATTCTCTATCCCTCTGGGAGTACGGACCCAAGGGCATTGTGGATTGTAGAAGGTGGAAGGTCTGGCTTCGGTAATTGCTTCCCCGCTGAACATGGGCGTTGACTGGTCGGACCATACTCCCAGTCTGCCTCTCTCTTTCCCTAGTAGGGTGGGTCTCTGGGGAAGTGGAGCTCCAGGACACATTGGTGGGGTCCTCTGTCCAGGGAAGTCTGGTCAGCGTCATGCTGGCATCCAGAACCTGGTGGCTGAAAAGAGAGTTAACATAGAAAGCCAAACAAATTGTTGAACAATCATGGACCTAAAGACTGGAATAGTTCAGATGAAGTGTTGGGGGACTTTTGTTGTTTGGGAAGATTCTTAATAACTGTTTTGCTTTCTTTGTCTATGATTGGTGTATTTAGGTTTTGTAGTTCTTCTTGGTTCAGTTTTGGAAGGGCATATATTATAGGAATTCTTCCATTTCTTCTAGATACTCTAGCTTGGTGGCATATAGTTCTTCATAAAAGTTTCGCATGATTTTCTGCATTTCTGTGGTGTGAGTTGTGATATCTCCTCTATCATTTACAATTCTGTTTATTTGAGTCTTCTTCCCCCCACCTTCTTTTTCAGTGAGTCTGTCTAGGGGTTTGTCAATCTTGTTTAATTTTTCAAAGAACCAACGTTTGGCTTAGCTGATCTTTTGTATGGTTTTCTTATTTTTGATGTCATTTATTTCTGCTCTAATCTTCGTGATTTCCATCTTTCTGGTTGCTTTAGAGTTCCTTTGTTCCTCTTCCTCTAAGTCCTTAAGGCGTGCAATAAGGTCTTTAAATTGAGTTTTTTCTTGTTCTCTAATGTGTGATTGTATGGCTATGAGTTTCCCTGCTTTAGCTGTGTCCCAAATATTCTGATAGCTTGTGTCTTCATTTTCATTAGTTTCCAGGAACATTTGAATTTCTTGCTTGAGTATCTCTCTGACCCAGTGGCTCTTAAGGTTCTTAAGCAGCATGTTGTTGAGTTTCCAAAAACAAAAACAAACAAATAAACAAAAAAGCAACTAGTATAGCCACAGGTCCTTTGGAATATAACTAAAATATGCCTACTAGCTATCTACAAAATGGGGACCCCCAAACTCTTCATTTGCACTATTCCAGCCTTAAGATTCATGATTAGTCAACAATTTGTTTGGCTTTATATGTTAACTCTCTTTTTAAACACTAGGTTCCACATGCTTTCATGATGCCAAACAGACTTCCCTGGACAGACGACACTACCAATGTGTCCTGCAGCTCCAATTTCCCAGAACACTGCTCCATTAGGGAAAGAGAGGCAGGCTGGGAGTATGGATCGACCTGTCAATGCCCATATTCAATGGAGAAGCAATTACAGAAGCCAGACCTTCCACCTTCTGCATTGCACAAGGACCTTGGGTCCATATTCCCAGAGGGTTAAAGACTAGGAAAGCTATCAGGGGAGGGGATGGGATACAGAGTTCTGGTTGTGGGAATTGTGTGGAGCTATACCCCTCTTATGGTTTTTTTCAGTGTTTCCTTTTTATAAATAAAAATAAAAAGGATGAATTTCTCTTCTTTCTTTGTTTCTTGAGTACCTCCTGTGTGTAAGATTATCCAGTAGCTGCCATTCTCTTTCTCATTTATCTCACTCAATAGGATCTTGTTTTGCAGAACCTTACTTTTACTCTGAACTCTGAGATGTGGATATTCTGTCCTTAATGGACTTTATCTCCACGGCTTTGATTGTGCCCTCTCCTTTTACTGGAATATCTATTTCCAGGTTTTGGTTCCATCTGTTTTACTATGACTAGTATACTACACACTATTTCAGTAAATAGCTGGTGATTAACTCAGGGCATATATTTCTGTGTATTGAGTCAGTGATGTGTATAGTGCACAACTTTGCCATTCATATGAGTGAGGTTCGATCCTTGGCTCTTACTGCATTGAAGGGAATTTCAGTGCTGTGGTACTTCCCCTTCTCTGACTTATCTGTCTCTATAAAAAATATCTATTTTATTTGGAATGATGTTATAATTGTTATAATGTAATGCTCATTTTGTGTGGAATCATGGTGCTAGGGGAAAATAAGTTCCCTTGCGTCAGTGTATATTGACACCATATATTTGAGATATTATATATGTGATAATATTAAAAGTGGTGAGGTAGCTTCTGGTAATTTTACATAAAACATATTAATATCACATAGAACCCAGAGTAAATTTTAGAACACTTTGCCCTCATACAAGTCATCCATTGTCTTCTATTTGCTCTTCTGAATGTGGAATCTAGGCCTTAGGTACCAATATTCTATTAATGTGTGGTAACACCAGGGTAAGCATAAAATAAGTACCATGGGTCCGACTAATATGCCTTGTCTGTTCATAGTCAAAAGTGCTGGCTCATAATGAAATGCCTTAAGCAAATATATCAATAAAAATAATTTCAATTTGAGAACATGACAATTTTCTTAAGTAATGTCTAGGTATTGCTGGAAGGCAAAAGGTCAAGTTGTACTAACATTTATTTCTCCACTGGGAAATTTACTAACGCTGGCAGGCCTGAGTAATAACCAATTGGCAGGGATATAAAATCTTGTTTAGCTTTAGCTTCAAAGACAAAATTGCTCAGTTTTGAATTTTCATTGCTAGCAGGAAGGTAGAAAATTTATCTCAAATATAAATTACATTCAATAAATGTGAGGGATTTCATACAAACAACTGTGTTCTATAATTTGTCTACCTCATACCTATTCAAGACACAAGTCTGATGTGATCCTTTATTTCAATCACTGTGCTCATTTATTGTTTTCCTAGGACAACAGATTTAGATGTTAACATGACTTCCCATCTTTCAACAGCTTTTTTCTCCCACCGTTTGTAATTTCCCTTTCCATCTGTGTTTCCTGTCTATATTATTTTGCTTCAACTTTTAGTTTATTAAAAACTATACAGGGACTGGACATTGGTGTACCTGACTGAGAACACACACTACTATGTTCAAAGACCTGACTTTAAGCCCCTGGTTCCCACCTTCAGGGAAGCTTCATTAGCATTGAAGCACTACTAAAGTTATCTTTCTCCCCCTGTTACATATCCCCTTTTCCTTTTTTAATTACACCTGTACTTTCACATAAAATTAAAAAGGATAAAAATGGTTTCTGATAGCAGTGAATTCACAGGGCAGGCCCAGAGGCCCAGTGTTAATAACCCTGGGGGTAATTAGCTATACAACATGTACAGCTCAGGTTCAGGTCCACTCCCCTCTACATTGAAGGGAGATTCAGTGCTATGTGTTTTTATTTATTTATTTATTTATTTATTTATTTATTTATTTATTTATTTATTTATTTTATTTTTTTATTTTGCCTCCAGGGTCATTGCTGGGCTAGGTGCCTGCCTACGAATACACTGCTCCTGGAGGCCATTTTTTCCCTTTTGTTGCCCTTGTTGTTTATTGGTGTTGTTGTTACTATTATTGTTGTCATTGTTGTTGGATAGGACAGAGAGAAATCGAGAGAGGAGGGGAAGACAGAGAGGGGGAGAGTAAGATAGACATCTGCAGACCCGCTTCTCCATGGGTGAAGTGACTCCCCTGCAGGTGGGGAGGCGGGGTTTGGAACTAGGATCCTTTTGCTGGTGCTTGAGCTTCTTGCCACGTGCGCTTAACCCACTGCCTGGCCCCCTGTTTTTATTTATTTATTAACATAGCTATGCAAGAAAGAGAGGGAGAGAGAGATAGAAAGAGACAGTGAGGCAGAGATAAAGAGAGAGAAAGAGAGGGGGAGAGAGAGAAAGAGAGAGAGAGAAAGAGAGAGATCATGTTTCTGGCAAATGGCATGCCAAGGATAAATCTCAGGACTTTGTGCTTCTGAGTTCCACACCCTACTCAAGTGTGGCCTCTGGAGCCCAGTGCTGTGGTTTTATTTCTTTCTGTCTCTCTGTCTCACTGTTTATATCTGATAAACATGTAAAAATCAGTCCAAGTGGTTAAATCCAAAAATGGAAGTTAACATAAAATAAAATATAGAATAAAATAAAATAAAACAATTCTACAACTGCTGAAAGCTTCCTCCGCCCCTGCTACATAACCTCTAACATGCAGGAAGGAATTTTAAAATGTCAAAAGATAAACATTATTTTTTATTGACTTAATAATGATCTATCTTTCTCTCATCCTCTGTCTTCCCCTCTCTCTCAATTTCTCTCTGTCCTATCCAGCAACAACAGCAGCAACACTAACAATGGACAAAAAGATGACTACCAGGAGGAGTGGATTCAGAGTGCAGGCCCTATAGGATTAGAGGGATACAATTCCACACAATTCCCACCATCAGAGTTCTATATCCCATCCCCTCCATTGGAAGCTTTCCTATTCTTTATCTCTCTGAAATCATGGTCTGAGGATCATTATGGGGTGTAGAAGGTGGAAGGTCTGGCTTCTGTAATTGCTTCTCCACTGGACATGGGGGTTGGCAGGTGGACCCATACCCCTAGCCTGTCTCTCTCTTTCCCTAGTGGGACAGGGCTCTGGGGAGGCAGGGGTCCAGGACACATTGGTGAGGTCATTTTCCCAGAGAAGTCAGTTTGGTGTCATTGTAGTATATGTAACTTAGTGGCTTAAAAAGCATTAATAAAGAAAAACAAATTGATAAACCTTAGTTTTTTTAAATTTGAGAAAAGGGAATTTGAATCCTGGTTCTTATTCCTTCTATCAACATAAGAATGGATAATAGCTTAATCTTTCTGAGATTTGCTTTTATATACTTTAAAGTGAGATATAGGAGATCATTTTACTTAAAATAGCTTTTTTTTTTTTAATTGCTACCAGGGTTATTGCTGGGACTTGGCGCCAGCACTATGAATCCATAGCATCTGGAAGTCACTTTTCTTTTCTTTTCTCTTGCTCTTTCTTTCTTTCTATTTTATTTTTACTTGACAGGACAGAGAAAAATTGAGAGGGAAGGGGAGATAGAAAGAGCGAGAGAAAGATACCTGCAGACTTGCTTCACTGATGAAGTATGCTCTCTGAAGTTGGGGAGCAGAGGTTTGAACCCAGATCCTTGTGTGCTTAACTGGGTGTGCCACCACCTGGCTTCCAAGAACTTTTTAAAATTATTATTATTAATTTACTTTATTGGTACATATTGATTTGCAGTACAATTGTTGACACATGGGTACAATTTTTCACTTCCCTGTGACAAGTGTCTACGGTCACCTGCAGCTTAAGTCCTCTTCTACCATCTTGCACTAGGAAACCCTGAAAGAACTTTGGTCATGATCAGATTAGATAGGCAAATGTCCCGCATGCTCAGTTTTACTCTGTGTTTTTTTTTTTTTTTGTTATCTCTTTTTTTTTAAATTTATTTAAGAAAGTATTAATTAACAAAACCATAGGGTAGGAGGGGTACAATTCTACACAATTCCCACCACCCAATCTCCATATCCCACCCCCTCCCCTGATAGCTTTCCCATTCTCCATCCCTCTGGGGTCATTGTGGGTTGCAGAAGGTAGAAGGTCTGGCTTCTGTAATTGCTTCCCCGCTGAACATGGGTGTTGACTGGTCGGTCCATACTCCCAGTCTGCCTCTATCTTTCCCTAGTAGGGTGGGTCTCTGGGGAAGTGGAGCTCCAGTACACATTGGTGGGGTCTTCAGTCTAGGGAAGCCTGGCTGGCATCCTGATGACATCTGGAACCTGGTGGCTGAAAAGAGAGTTAACATACGAAGCCAAATAAATTGTTGAGCAATCTCTGTGGTTTTATGTAAGATATTTTCCATCCCTTCATACTATGTCTCCCTTCAGTTATTTAAACATAGTTATTTAAGAGTTTGGAGAGATATCTCGGTGGTAGAACACTGGCCTTGCTCATCTCAGTGGCAGAGCACTGGTTCAGTTACTACCTCTACTTCCCAAATGATGTTCCCTTTGTTTTTTATTATTATTTATTTATTTATTTTAATTTCTTTATTGGGGAATTAATGTTTTACATTCAACCATAAATACAATACGTTGTACATGCATAACATTCCCCAGTTTTCCATATAACAATACCACCCCCATTAGGTCCTCTGTCATCCTTCTTGGATCTGTATTCTTCCCACCCACCCACCCACCCACTCCAGAGTCTTTTACTTTGGTGCAATACGCCAATTACAGTTCAGGTTCTACTTGTGTTTTCTTTTCTGATCTTGCTTTTCAACTTCTGCCTGAGAGTGAGATCATCCCATACTTACCCTTCTGTTTCTGACTATTTCACTTAACATGAATTTTTCAAGGTCCATCCAAGATTGGCTGAAAACAGTAAAGTCACCATTTTTTTATAGCTGAGTAGTATTCCATTGTATATATATATATATATATATATATATATATATATATATATATATATATATATATATATACACCACAACTTGCTCAGCCACTCATCTGTTGTTGGACACCTGGGTTGCTTCCAGGTTTTGGCTATTACAAATTGTGCTGCCAAGAACATATGTGTACACAGATCTTTTTGGATGGATGTGTTGGGTTCCTTAGGATATATCCCCAGGAGAGGAATTGCAGGATCATAGGGTAGGTCCATTTCTAGCCTTCTGAGAGTTCTCCAGACTGTTCTCCACAGAGGCTGGACCAATTTACATTCCTACCAGCAGTGCAGGAGGGTTCCTTTGACCGCCCCAACCTCTCCAGCATTTGCTGCTGTTAACTTTTCTGATGTATGACTTTCTCACAGGAGTGAAGTGGTATCACATTGTTGTCTTTATTTGCATTTCTCTGACAATTGGAGATGTTGAGTATTTTTTCATGTGTTTCACGGCCTTTTGTATCTCTTCTGTGGTAAATATTCTGTCCATGTCCTCCCCCCATTTTTGGATGGGGTTATTTGTTGTCTTGTTGTTGATATTTGCAAGTTCTTTATATATTTTGGTTATTAGCCTCTTGTCTTATGCATGGCATGTAAAGATCTTCTCCCATTCTGTGAGGGGGTCATAGTTTCTTTAGCAGTGCAGAAGCTTTTTAATTTTTTTTAAATTTTTTATTTAAGAAAGGATTAGTGAACAAAAGCATAAGGTAGGAGGGGTACAACTCCACACAATTCACACCACCCAATCCCCATAACCCACCCCCTCCCATGGTAGCTTTCCCATTCTCTATCCCTCTGGGAGCATGGACCCAGGGTCGTTGAGGGTTGCAGAAGGTAGAAGGTCTGGCTTCTGTAATTGCTTCCCCGCTGAACATGGACGTTGACTGGTCGGTCCATACCCCCAGTCTGCCTCTCTCTTTCCCTAGTAGGGTGTGTCTCTGGGGAAGCTGAGCTCCAGGACACATTGGTGGGGTCTTCAATCCAGGGAAGCCTAGCCAGCATCCTGGTGGCATCTGGAACCTGGTGATTGAAAAGAGTTAACATATGAAGCCAAACAATTTGTTGAGCAATCATGGATCCCAAGCTTGGAATAGTGGAGAGGAAGTGTTAGGGAGGTACTCACTGCAAACTCTAGTGTAATCCTGCTTTCAGGTATATATTTTGCAGTAGTTTATGGATACGTGTGCACATAAGCTCTCTCTCACAGAAACTGGTGTATATCTAGGTTATGGGACTTTGTTAGAAAGTGAACTACCTGAGATGAAATTAGAGTGTATTATTAAAGGAAAGGTCTCACCCGAGTAATGAAGCTGAAGGGTTGTCATTCCACACGTGAAGTCTCTGGATACAGTCTGAGGTGAAGCATGTTGAGATGGCAATCGTTGCTTTGGTTAGGTTGTGATCGGCGGATGCAATATTATTTGGTTTGGATTGGGAGATGCATACGGGAAAGTGGGCCCTATCCAAGGGTTCCAGGACTGGGGGAAGTAGGGGCTCTATAGTGAAGATGTGAGGTTCCTGCTGTCTTAGGGTTCAAAAAGACAATCAATAGTTAATATTATCATCACATTATTTGTTAATTGGGTTAACTTTGAAAAGTCACTTTGTTATGGTTTGCTGTACAGTACCCAGTATCTTGTATATAGCTGTGCTATTGGAAGCTTCTAATCTACTTGGTCTAGGCTTTTGAGAGAGTCCGCATATCAAATACATAGCCTATATATTAAAAAGATTCAGTTTGTCTTTTGAGAAACTTTGAGACATACAATTGATTTCCCCCTCTCATATTAATTAGCTACTGATTTATATGTCTACATTTTGCTAGGAGTGTACATAAACACCATTCCCACCACCAAAGGACTGTGACCCATCCCTCCCGCCCACTCCCACCCCCCACTGGCACAGGAAGCTCATGTCTACCCCTCACCACTGGGTTTTTACTTTGGTGCCCTACTTACAATTTGATCAGGTCCTGCTTTTAGTTTCCCTTTCAGATCTTCTAAGTCAGCTTCTGTTGATGAGTGGGATCATCCCATACTCATCTTTATCTTTCTGACTTAGTTCACTTAACATAATTCCTTCTAGTTCTGTCCAAGATGGGTCAGAGAAGGTGGGTTCATTGTTCTTGATAGCTGCATAGTATTCCATTGTGTATATATACCACAGCTTTCTCAGCCACTCATCTGGTGTTGGGCACCTGGGTTGCTTCCAGGTTTTAGCTATTATGAATTGTGCTGCTATGAACATAGGAGTACACACCTCTTTTTGGTTGGGTGTTATGGAGTCCTTGGGGTATAACCCCAGGAGAGGAATTATTGGGTCATATGGAAGGTCCATGTCTAGCCTTCTGAGAGTTTTCCAGACTGCTGTCCACAGAGGCTGTACCAATTTACATTCCCACCAGCAATGTAAAAGGGTTCCTCTGTCCCCACATCCTCTCCAGCATTTGTTGCTGCTGTCCTTTTTGATGTATGCCATTCTTACAGGAGTGAGGTGGTATCTTAGTGTTGTCTTAATTTGCATTTCTCTGACAATCAGTGACCTAGAGCAGTTTTTCATATGTTTGTTAGCCTTTTGGATCTCCTCTGTGGTGAATGTTTTGTTCATTTCATCTGCCCATTTTTGGATGGGGTCATTTGCTTTTTTGCGGCTAAGTTTGCTGAGCTCTTTATATATTTTGGTGATTAGTTTCTTGTCTGATGTCTGGCATGTGAAGATCTTCTCCCATTCTGTGATGGGTCTCTCTGTTTGTTTAATAGTGTATTTGGATGTGCAGAAGCTTTTCAATTTGATGTAGCCCCATTGGTTCATTTCTGCTTTGGTCTTCCTTGCAATTGGGTTTGATTCATCAAAGATGTCCTTGAGGTGTATGTGGGAAAGTGTTTTACCAATGTTTTCCTCTAAGTATTTGATTGTTTCTGGTCTGACATCTAGGTCTTTGATCCATTTGGAGTTGATTTTTTGTTTCTGGTGAGATAAAGTGGTTCAATTTCATTCTTCTGCATGATTCAACCCAGTTTTCCCAGCACCATTTATTGAAGAGAGCCTCCTTTTTCCGTTTAATACTTTGGGCCCCCTTATCAAATATTAGATGCCCATAGGTGTTGGGATTTACTTCTGGGCTTTCAATTCTGTTCCACTGGTCTGTGTGCCTATTTTTGTTCCAGTACCATGCTGTTTTGATGATGATGGCTTTATAATATAGTTTAAGGTCTGGGAGTGTGATGCCTCCATTTCTGTTTCTTTTCCTTAAGATGGTTTTGGCAATTCTAGGTGTTTTCAGGTTCCAGATAAATGATTGTAGTGTTTGTTCTATTCTCTTAAAGAAGCCTGGTGGAACTTTGATGGGTATTGCATTAAATTTGTATATGGCTCTGGGGAGAATATTCATTTTAATGATATTTATTCTTCCAATCCATGAGCATGGGATATCTCTCCATTTCTTGGTATCAGTTTCTATCTCCTTGAGTAGCGACTCATAGTTTTCACTATACAAGTCTTTCACTTCTTTGGTCAACTTTATTCCTAGGTATTTGATTGATTTTGCTGAAACATTAAATGGGAGTGATTTCTGGATGTCTTCTTCCTCAGATTTAGTGTTTGCATAAAGAAATGCCACTGATTTTTGTACATTGGTTTTGTAGCCTGATACCTTGCTATATTGCCTAACAACTTCCAGTAATTTTCTACTGGATTCTTTAGGTCTTTCTATGTATACTATCATATCATCTGCAAATAGTGAGAGCTTGACTTCTTCCCTTCCAATCTGTATCCCTTTGATTTCTTTCTCTTGCCTGATTGATATGGCAAGAACTTCCAATACTATGTTGAAGAGTAACGGTAACAGTGGACAGCCCTGTCTAGCCCCCGATCTGAGGGGGAATGCTTTCAGCTTCTGTCCATTGAGTATGATGTTGGCTGTAGGTTTGCTATATATAGACTCCACTATCTTGAGGAATTTCCCATCTATTCCCATTTTTTGTAGAGTTTTGAGCATGAATGGGTGTTGGATTTTGTCAAAGGCTTTCTCTGCAACTATTGAGATAATCATGTGGTTTTTGGCTTTGCTTTTATTGATGTGATGAATGACATTGATTGATTTACGGATGTTGAACCAGCCTTGCATTCCTGGGATGAATCCCACTTGGTCATGATGAACAATCTTTTTGATGTGTTGCTGTATCCGGTTGGCCAAGATCTTGTTTAATATTTTGGCATCTATGTTCATCAGAGATATTGGTCTGTAGTTTTCCTTTTTTGTTCTGTCCCTATCAGCTTTTGGTATCAGGGTGATGTTGGCTTCATAAAAGGTGGAAGGGAGTATTCCTGTTTCTTCAATCTTATGGAATAGCTTAAGAAGTATGGATATTAACTGTTTCCTGAAAGTTTTGTAGAATTCGTTTGTGAAGCCATCTGGTCCAGGACTTTTGTTGTTGGGGAGATTCTTAATAACGGTTTCAATTTCTTTGTCTGTGATTGGTGCATTTAGATTTTGTAGTTCTTCTTGGTTCAGTTTTGGAAGTGCATAGGTTTCTAGGAATTGTTCCATTTCTTCCAGATTCTCTACTTGGTGGCATATAGTTCTTTATAGAAGTTTCGCAGGATTCTCTGGATTTCTGTGGTGTCAGTTGTGATATCTCCTGCATCGTTTACAATTCTATTAATTTGAGTCTTCTCTCTTTTTTGTTTGGTGAGTCTGGCTAGGCGTTTGTCAATTTTGTTTAATCTTTCAGAGAACCAACATTTGGCTTCATTGATCTTTTGTATGGTTCTTTTATTTTCGATGTTGTTTATTTCTGCTCTAACTTGAGTGATTTCTGTCCTTCTGGTTGCTTTAGGGTTCCTTTCTTCCTCTTCCTCTAAGTCCTTGAGGTGTGTAGTAAGGTCGTTCATTTGGGCTTCTTCTTGGTGTTTAATATGTGATTGTATGGCTATAAGTTTCCCTCTCAGTACTGCTTTCGCTGTGTCCCAAATATTTTGATAGGTTGTGTCTTCATTTTCATTAGTTTCCAGGAACATTTGAATTTCCTGTTTGAGTGAGTCTCTGACCCAGTGGTTATTAAGGAGCATGTTGTTTAGTTTCCAAATTCTATGTCTTTTAATAATTTTCCGTTTGTTGTTAAAAGTTAGTTTTACTCCACTGTGGTCTGAGAAGATACTTGGGATGATTTCAATGCTCTTGAATTTATTGATGCTGTCTTTGTGGCCTAACATGTGGTCTATCCTTGAGTATGTGTTATGTGGATTTGAAAAGAAGGTGTATTCCAGTTTTTTGGGGTGGAGGAGTCTGAAAATGTCCAAGAGGTCTAGTCTGTCAATCTCTTCATTCAATTCTCTTGTATCTTTATTGGTTCTCTGCTTTGTTGCTCTGTCTGAGAGTGGGGTATTGAAGTCTCCCACTATTATTGTATTACTATTGATGTATTTTTGAAATTCTTTCAGTAGATGCTTAATGTATTTAGATGGTCCCTCGTTGGGTGCATAGATGTTAATAATTGTTAAGTCTTCTTGGCTGATTGATCCTCTAATCATTATGTAATGTCCTTGCCTATCTTTTATTACTTTATTTAATTTAAAATCTATCGTGTCTGAGATGAGAATGGCTGTTCCTGCCCTTTTTTGTGGACCGTTAGCCTGTATGATAGTTTTCCATCCTTTCATTTTAAGTCTGTGTTTATCTTGTTGTGACAGAGCTTTTTAATTTTGTGTAGTCCCATAGTTTTATGCTCTCTTAGTCTTCTTTGTAATTGGATTAGTTTCATTGAAGATGTCTTTCAAATTAATAATAATTAATAATAATTATTAATAATGATTAACAAGATTGTAAGATAACAGGGGTACAATCCCATGAAGTTCCCACTACCAGAGTTCTCCATTGGAAACTTCTCTATTCTTTATCCCACCTTACTGCATATAACTACAATTCTTTCATTTGATTATTTTATTGATTGAACTACAGACATGAATTACTATGCTGATATATTGTAAGCTGTTTTTCATCAGATGATTTTGTCCTTGTGTGGGTATCACAGTATATAACCAGGTCCTTCTATCTATTCTAACCACAGCCATATTGTAAGACATATACCTCTTATTATATATAAATTAGAGGAAGTTGCTTATATGTGTAACTTGAATATTACACATTACAAAAATTTACAAGATTGTAATTATACACAAAATATGCATGAATTTCTATGAAAGCATGTACTTAAATTTCAATAAACTCCAAATATACATCAGATAACACTGAAATGACAAACAGGTGTTTTAAAAGGATTTTGAGGTATGCTACCATCCTGGAATCTAGAAGAATTCACAGATCAGAAACCTCTCTGAATCCTGGACTTTAAAAATTTGCAACAGATGATTCATAAAGTAATATTAACTGGTTATTAGTTCGATTTACAGTCCCTGTTTTCTCTGAGAAGAATGAGGTTGTGAGACTGAAAACTTCAAGTTTATAATTTTGGGTATCTTCCTGGGAGCATCTCTCTACCTGGGCACTCATCAGGAGCCATCTCATTAGAATATAATATGTTACTGTCACCCTGAAAATTCTAAGATATTCATGACTTGTGTCAAACATTTCTATAACTCATAAATTTACAGAGGTATCATGAGTTCCATGTCAGGTATTAATGTCAAAAACCAGCTATTAGTGGGAAGTAAGGCTGTAAAGAAAAATGCATTCATTTCTTATTATTTCACCACATTGTATTTATCAAACAGGTTTAGAAATAAAAAGCACAATCCAATTTTTAGAAGTAAATATATTTAATAATAATAAATCTAATAATAAACTTAATACTAAATTCAATGTCCATTCTAAAATCATTGTTCAGACCTTCCTGACATTAAAATGTAATTCAATATTTCTCCAGGAATTTATGTGCAATATGCCAGCCACAATATAGATGAAGCTATTTTATACAATTATAGTAGTACACTGCTAATAATCTCAGAGTCTGTCTCTTGTTTTCACATCATCCAATTTATCAAAAGGCATGGAAGTTTGTGCTTAATTTCTTCAATTACTGTGAGTACTTCTGCTTGATATTAGACATAACTGACAATGATTCAAGATACTGATTTTTTTACACTGTAATTTTTCAATTTTTTTAAGAATAAAATTACAACAACTAATCAACTATCCATTTATCTCTTATCATGACAGTACTGGGTAGAAGTTCTTCAAGAGAAAAAATTGTGTATTCTTCAGAGAATGTAATTTCAGCTAAAGATCTATTTCACATTACTCTGATGACTGTCATTAGGAATTCTCAAATAGCTCAGAGTTCAAGAGCAAAACTCTATCACAGGTAACAGAAAAAGTACTGAAAAGCAATAATTAAACCATACAATATAATGTTAATAGGGGTCAGCTGGTGACCCACCTGGCTGAGTGCACAAATTACAACACACAAGGACCCAGGTTCAAGCCCTTGGTCTCCACTTGCAGGTGAAAAGCTTCAATTTCTGACTGTCTCTATGCAATAAATAATTTAAAATAATTAAAAAATTAAATAAACAATAGAATGTTAATAAAATGTTAGTGAGAGATGACATAACAATGAATAATAGATAGCATTTAGATATCATTTTTACCTATTGTGAGTTAGGAATATCTAACACTTGAACATTATATTCCTACAGTAAAACATATGCAATGTTTTTTTTCATTAAAAAATAGGGACTTAATGATGAGTGGAATTAATAAGTGGAGCATATAAGGGTGTATAAAATTGACAAGATTGAAAGACAGGGTTTGGGCTTTTATAGAAACCTAATTTTAAATAAAATTAAATAAAATGCTGACTGTGTGGCTTTAGTCAACTTTCTTCTCCATAGTCAATTACTACACTGATAAAGGGAGGAATACAGATCTTTGTTTTGTGGTCTATGTTAGTGTCCATGATTATTCTGTTGTCATTGCTAAATGTAATTTTTTTTCTTTTTCTCAAATCACTTTACTGGGTAAAATAATGATTTATAAGACAAGTGTGACATTCCTAAAAATAAGTATCTGGCACCTCACCTCAGTGGATGTATAGGTGTGTTTTGTCTTTGTTTTTAAATAGAAGAGTTGAATGTAGAGAATTTTTAATATGTGATTAAGATGTAATGACTCCAACAAGAACAAAAGCACTGTTTACAGCCTGAAGTTGCAGCAAGAACAGATCTAAGCTAGTATAAAAGGAGAGTTGGTGGTAACTTCAATTTCCTGTTTCTTGAAAGGGAAATCTTCTGCAAGATCCTATTAAATATGTAATGCAGAAAGTAAATAAAGATAAAAAAATCTGTGGCTTTGATTTGAAGAAAAAGGATAGAGTTAGCTTTGGCTTAGGAAACAGGTAAGGACATTGGGGTAAAGTGAGAAAAATATTCTTTGCATCTCAAGTTATTTGGATCTTGCTCAGTGCTTAATCTAGTTACAGGGTTCTATTATGGGTGTGTGTGTCTGTGTGTGTGTGTGTGTGTGTGTGTGAGAGAGAGAGAGAGAGAGAGAGAGAGAGAGAGAGATTATTATTTACATGATGACCTGGACAGAAAGGAGAGAGAGAAGCCCACGGGTCTCCTTTTTAAAACCCAAGCCCTGCCTCCACCTCTGGGCAGTAGCCTCCAGGTACCTTCTGGCCCTCAACAGCTCCTTGAGAGGAAATGAACAGGTTAAAAGAGACAAAAGAAGAATGCATTTTACTAGAGAGGTGCTGGCTGTTGCTCTGGGTCCCTCGCCTCCCAGGCCATTGGGCAATGAAGGTCAGAGCATCCCCCTGGGAGTCCTGGGGTGGCTCTGCATGTGTGTGTGTGTGTGTGTGGGGGGGTGCACAGAGAGTCAATAATCATGCTAGAATCATCCAGCTCTGGGGGAGGCCTCAGAAAAGTGGGCAACCCGTTTATTGAGGGAGAAAGCAAGCAGATATACCCATTGCACAGGGAGAAGGTTAAGGTAATCATTAGCCCAAACACCAAGCAACTCAATTCATAGTCACATTTTGACCTACAAATTACTTGATCACAAGTGAAAACCTACCATACAAGGTTTGATCACAAGCTCACAATGCAATTTTCCCCCAGGGGGTAAATTACAGTCACTTCAGAAGAGGGGGGCAGATGAGTAACAGAACATTTGCGGTTTGGCCAAACACAATGAATGTATTTTAAGGGGAGAGGAGGGGCATGTGCAGAAAGGTATCCCCCATCTGGAGACGCCATCTGTCATTAGTTCAGGAGGTCAGGGGACCCTGCCATTGGTCAACCCGGAGAGGGTAGAGCCTGGGCTCCACCCTCTTGGACCTCATAGAAGCAACAACCTGGACATTCTGGACAGTGAGTTCACTCTTCAACAGAGAAGGTTTCACATATCCTGTCCCTCCTTCCTACTCCCTCTACAAAGACTTTCCTAGTATTCTGAATGAGATACAGGGAAGGAGCAACTATATGAGGTAAGGTCATAAGCTTACTTAGTTCAAGGGCAATGAAAATTACTGTTATGATGTTGACAGGAGAACTCGACAAGCTCATTCCTGGCCTCAAGAATATACACAGTCGTCTTCTGGAAAATTGGACCAGATTCTTCAGATATCACTTATACACACCTGTCATATGTTTCCACTGTAATTGCAAAAGCATTTATCACAGTCCTGAAAAAATTAACATAAAAACTAACTGAAGCAGATAAATAGCAATCTGATTGTTGTAGGATCCAAGAGCAGAGCAGAACGATGGAGGCAAAGTAAGGAAGAAAACTGTATTAAGGTGAATGGGCCATAGAAAGCGCTCATGCTTTCAATGAATTCTGTGCCTTGAACAAAGAGAAGGTACAAGCTTATCTAGGGGGTGCAGGCTGAGAGCTTCCTTACAGAAGCAGAGGCTTCAAGGTTAAGGGGGTGGGACTTGGATCCATTGCTCAGGGTCTGTTGTCTTAGTTACTGTTATCTTTTTCTGCATAGCTGTGCCTGGGAAACTTTAGACTTAGCACTTAGAAGAAGTGTCTGCCTGAGATATACCACTGGGGAATGGGTTACCTTCCCTCAGGGTCTGTTATCTAGGGCTTCTTCTTCCAGTTTGGTTAGTCAGCTCTTTATTTGCCTTGACATTCTCTCTCCCACTTCACTATCATACCTACCCTTAATTTTTGAAGTAGAAGCAGAAATATCATTAACATTGGAGACACTGGATTTGATAGTGAATTACTTAAAGACTACTAACTGAACTAAAGAGACAACATAATGGTTATGCAGAAGGCTTTCATGGCGAAGACTCTGAGATCCCAGGTTCAGTCCTCAAATCTACCATAAGCCAGAACTGAGCAGTGTTCTGGTCTATCTCTATCTCTTTTATTAAAATAAATAATTTTTTTAAAAAATGTAAATATGGATACTACTAACTTACATTTTCTCTTTCTGAAAGCCTAAGAAATGACATTCTTGTTTGCTGCTAGAATTAATTAGAATAGAATGGAGGGCACAGAAAGGAAATCCTTAGTACATTAAGTGATGTTAGAACTGTTTGCTGATTATGAAGTTAACCCCAGTATCTATATAAAACTAATCATTGCAGGTATCAACTTAAAAGAAATTTAAGGCACTGCTTGTAGATTTAATGGAACCAAATGAAGTTATTGCTCTCTCATATCTTTGTGTACACTGTCTTTGGGAAGAAAATAACTTGAAAAGTGACTTCTAAGATATCTTTGGGGATTAAGAGACAGGGTCTCTCTCTCTCTTTCTTTCATCCTTTCTCTTTCTTTGCTGTTTGCTTTTTTATTGCCACCAAGGATATTGTTAGCACTATAAATCCACCTTTCCCAATGGCCATTTTTTCCATTTCTATTTTATTTGATAGTACAGAGAGAAATTAAAAGGGATAGAGGGGATAGAATGGGGAAGAAAAAGATAGGTACCTGCACACCAGCTTCACAACTTATGGAGTGCTCCCCTCAACCTGATATAGACAAGATTTCAGAAGAATAATGTTGGTTTTCTCTTTGAAAAATATGACATCCTGTTGATGTGACATCATACAACTTGAAGATAAATGAAATGGTTCATTTGAGCCATACTCAATCTTTTGAGCCAACATTGTGAACATTTTTTTGCATATGCCTGTTGAGGTGACAAAAAAAGAGGAAAAAAGGTCTGGACATCATTAGCTATTGTAAGGATGTAAGGGATAGAAATATCAGAGTTAAGGACCACTTGCTTTAGAAATGCAATTCAAGAAATCACTGGAGATAGACTACTGAACTCTCAGACAGGGGCTGGGCAGATAGTATAATAGTTACACAAAGACATTCATGCCTGAGGTACCAAAGGATCCTGGTTCAGTTCCCTGCATCACCATAAGCCAAAATTGAACAGTACTCTAGTGAAAAAAAAAATAATAATATGCCAGTGAAAACTCAGACATTCACCTCTGGAACCCTTGGATAGGGCCCACTTTCCCGTATGCATCTCCCAATCCAAACCAAATAATATTGCATCCGCCGATCACAACCTAACCAAAGCAACGATTGCCACCTCAACATGCTTCACCTCAGACTGTATCCAGAGACTTCACGTGTGGAATGACAACCCTTCAGCTTCATTACTCGGGTGAGACCTTTCCTTTTATAGTACACTCTAATTTCATCTCAGGTAGTTCACTTTCCAACAAAGTCCCATAACCTAGATATACACCAGTTTCTGTGAGAGAGAGCTTATGTGCACACGTATCCATAAACTACTGCAAAATATATACCTGAAAGCAGGACTACACTAGAGTTTGCAGTGAGTACCTCCCTAACACTTCCTCTCCACTATTCCAAGCTTGGGATCCATGATTGCTCAACAAATTGTTTGGCTTCATATGTTAACTCTCTTTTCAATTACCAGGTTCCAGATGCCACCAGGATGCTGGCTAGGCTTCCCTGGATTGAAGACCCCACCAATGTGTCCTGGAGCTCAGCTTCCCCAGAGTCACACCCTACTAGGGAAAGAGAGAGGCAGACAGGGGGTATGGACCGACCAGTCAACGCCCATGTTCAGCGGGGAAGCAATTACAGAAGCCAGACCTTCTACCTTCTGCAACCCTCAACGACCCTGGGTCCATGCTCCCAGAGGGATAGAGAATGGGAATGCTACCATGGGAGGGGGTGGGTTATGGGGATTGGGTGTTGGGAATTGTGTGGAGTTGTACCCCTCCTACCTTATGCTTTTGTTCACTAATCCTTTCTTAAATAAAAAATTTAAAAAAAAAAAAAGAATACCTCTGAGCTGTCTCATAGATTCATTTTTTCTTTCTTTTTCTTTCTTTTTATTCTTAATAAGAGAACAAGGAAAAAAGAGATGGAAAGGGGGGTCGGGCAGTGGCGCAGTGGTTAAGCGCATGTGGCGCAAAGTGCAAGGACCGGAGTAAGGATCCTGGTTCGAGCCCCCAGCTCCCCACCTGCAGGGGAGTCGCTTCACAGGCAGTGAAGCAGGTCTGCAGGTGTCTATCTTTCTCTCCCCCTCTCTGTCTTCCCCTCCTCTCTCCATTTCTCTCTGTCCTATCCAACAACGAACAACATCAACAATGGCAGTAATAATAACCACAAGGAGGCTACAACAACAAGGGCAACAAAAGGGGGGAAAAATGGCCTCCAGGAGCAGTGGATTCATGGTGCAGGCACAAAGCCCAGCAATAACCCTGGAGGGGAAAAAAAAGAGATGGAAGGACAGAAGAGGTACTGCAGCCCTGTTCTACTAGCCTAGAGCTCCACTGGCGCCGTTTTAAAAAAAATATTTATTTATAAAATGGAAACACTGATAAGACCATAGGATAAGAAGGGTACAGTTCCACAGGATTCCTGCCACCAGAGCTCCATATCCCATCTCCTCCCCTGATAGCTTTCCTATTCTTTAACCCCTTGGGAATATGGACCAGGGTGCATATGGGGTGTAGAAGGTGGATGGTCTGGCTTCTATAATTGCTTCCCTGCTGATAATGGGTGCTGGCAGGTCGATCCATACTCCCAGCCTGTCTCTCTCTTTCCCTAATGAGGCAGGGCTCTGGGAAAGAGGGGCTCCAGGACACACTGGTGCCTTCTATGGTTTTCCCTTAGTGACAGACTCAAGCCAGGTCTTCACACATGATAAAACTATTGCTCCTCCTTCTGGGTTAGCTGTATCTCATCACACCTCTCCTGCCCTTCAGGTTGTCCTTGAAGAAAAACTGTCTCATTCAAATGGGATAATTCAAAAGTTGAATACAAAACACTTGGATAAGAGACTATACTGTAAGCAAAATAGCAACCACCTTCAATATGTGAAGGAAATAATCTGAAACAAAGTTGCCACAAAGTGGGTGAGATATAATACACGATAGTGCAAAACTGAAGTTTAACTAATGAACATACATAGCAAATACAAATGTGCATGCTAAAGGAAGAGACAGGCTGATATCTGGAGGTGATTGTTAGGTTCTTAATACATTTTTAGAGACAAATGTTCTGATGTCCAGTCTGTTAATTCACTGTCTATTGTTTTTGTTAAGGGGGTGGGGTGAGTTCTGAGAGAGAGAGAGCTCAGTAGAGCGAAGACCTGAGTTCAATCCCTGGCCCCACATGGGAGTACCATGGGCAGCGCTAGTGTAGATCCATGCATAATGGAGCAGTGCTGTAGTATAGTGTTTTCTGCCCATGCGCCCGGCCCTCCTCTTTCTCCTCTCCTCTCCTTTCTCTAAAATAAAAAGTGAGAAAATTGCCCAGGGATAGCCACTTGACAGCAGTGGCCCACCTGTTCTAGCTCTTGGATACATTCCCTGGCATCCATAGAAAGAAAGAAAGAAAGAAAGAAAGAAAGAAAGAAAGAAAGAAAGAAAGAAAGAAAGAAAGAAAGAAAGAAAGAGAGAAAAGAAAGAAAGGAAGGAAAGAAAGAAAGGAAAGAAAAAAAAAGAAAGAAAGAAAGAGAGGAAGGAAGGAAGGAAGGAAGGAAGGAAGGAAGGAAGACAAAGAAAGAAAGACAAAGGAAGAAAAAGAAAGGAAGGAAGAAAGGAATCAGAGGGAGTTGGGCTGTAGCTCAGCAGGTTAAGTGCAGGTGGCACAAAGCACAAGGACCGGCATAAGGATCCCAGTTCGAACCCTGGCTCCCCACCTGCTGGGAAGTCGCTTCACAGGCGGTGAAGTAGGTCTGCAGGTGTCTATCTTTCTCTCCCCCTCTCTGTCTTCCCCTCCTCTCTCCATTTCTCTCTGTCCTATCCAACAATGACGACATCAATAATTACAACAATAAAACAAGGGCAACAAAAGGGAATAAATAAATAAATAAAAATAAAATTTAAAAAAAAGAAAGGAATCAGAGTGTGTTGGACTATGTAATTCCAAAGTCAAAGTGGGTAAAGATGCTGTAATTGGCTTCACTGAAATCTTAGAAATGCTAATACTTGACTAGGATGCTTTGTCAAGTCAAGTGAATATGAGGTTTCCTGGTGAGCAACAGAGAGAATGAGAGAGAACTGCACTATTGTTCCAGCCCTTTTAAAGCTTCTCTCCTGCGGGTGGGGACCTAGTGATTGCATTGTGGTCACTGTGCTTCATGGTGATGTGTCTGTGTTACTTGGTGAACCACCACCTGGCCCTGATAGGGGTAAATTTTGATGAGGTTTGATTTTTTTTTTCTTTTTTTTTTTCTTTAAGAAAGGATTAATTAACAAAACCATAGGGTAGGAGGGGTACAACTCCACACAATTCCCACCACCCAATCTCCATATCCCACCCCTTCCCCTGATAGCTTTCCTATTCTCTATCCCTCTGGGAGCATGGACCCAGGGTCATTGAGGGTTGCAGAAGGTGGAAGGTCTGGCTTCTGTAATTGCTTCCCTGCTGAACATGGGCGTTGACTGGTCGGTCCATACTCCCAGTCTGCCTCTCTCTTTCCCTAGTAGGGTGGGGCTCTAGGGAAGCTGAGCTCCAGGACACATTGGTGGGGTCTTCAATCCAGGGAAGTCTGGCCGGCATCCTGATGGCATCTGGAACCTGGTGACTGAAAAGAGAGTTAACATACAAAGCCAAACAAATTGTTGAGCAATCCTGGACCCAAAGCTTGGAAAAGTGGAGAGGAAGTATTAGGGAGGTACTCACTGCAAACTCTAGTGTACTTCTGCTTTTTTACTTTGGTGCCATACTCCAAACTCAGTCAATTTCTGCTTTGCGTTTGAGGTTTGATTTGTAATTTGAAATCAAGTCCATTTATGTGTAGCAGCTTTCACTTCAAATTGTTCAAAAAGCACCAATCACATTTTGTACTTTGAATTATTATAGCATCTTTTCCTTACCCCTTATACTTCTCTAACTTTTATAATGAATGCATGAGTTCTTGTAAACATATGGAAAATACACTTTTATAGAGGTTGGGAATAAGCAAGTGACGAAGATCTGCGAATTCCCCAAATAACTTCTGACTATGTTGGGAAGTTTATTTACTTACCTTTTTTTTTTTTTTTTTTTTTTTTAAACCAGAGCACTAATCAGCTTTGGTTTATGGTGGTGGTGGTGGTGGTGGTGGTGGTGGTGGTGGTGGTGGTGGTGGTAGGGTGTGTGTGTGTGTGTGTGTGTGTGTGTGTGTGTGTGTGTGTGGCTGAACCTGTGACTTCAGAGCCTCAGGCATGACAGTGTGTTTGCAACACCATTATGCCATCTACCCCCACCCTATTTACTTACCTTTTAACAGATTGTTTTCAACATTTCTAAAACAGATCTGTTTTTTTTAATGTGAAGCATAGCTATTTACAAATGTGCTTACCACTATGCATATTTATACTTCAATTTCCTTCCTATCATATCAGAGTGAAAATTTGTGAAAAAAAATCTGTAAGTGGAATAAATGATACCTTTTAGCTTCTTTATTTTCATTTTTTCCCTATCTGTTAGAATTCTGTACAAGGCATAAACAATTGTCTTTAAAAGTAAATACAAGAAATCAAATGTTTTGCCTTTCTTTAGGAAAAAACTCAAACTCCCTTGGGTCTGCCTATTTCTGAGTCATCTTGCCCCTCTGGAGACAGTTCTTTAGCATCAGCTGCTGAGAAATCAATTGAATGGGGACTGTGACATTCACACTGCCTGTCTCCTCCATCCTGCTCTTGGAACTTAAGAGAAAGTCATTTATTCTCCTGTGACTCTTCTGCCAGAACATGATGAAGGCTTTGCAAAGCATCATTTAAGTGGGACATCCATCACCTACAGTTCAGCTCCTTTGCTTGTGAAGACTCTCACACTCTGATACCTAGGATGTAAACAAAGATAATGACTTTGATTTTCATATTGATCTTGTCCGTCTTAGAGCCTAGCTTACTCCATAGGGGCTTTTTCTATGCCAAATGGCTTTCCATTGACCTCCCTGCCCACAGTCCATGATCTTGTTTTCCTCCGTGGTTGCAACTATATCCTCTAGGCTTTCTCCCTATCTTCTCCTTCCCTGTCCCCTTTTTGTCTTAGGCAATAAAATAAGTGAGGATGACTCCTTAATTTGTCATCTCAAGAGTACATTATAGAACAGTAAGAGCAGTTAGTGGATTGAGTTAACTTACAGAAAGAGCTTAGATTTTTAGAACCAAAAAGAGTTTGCAACTGGATTCTGTGCTTTACTTCATATCTACAGAAAGTCATTAATGTTTTCATCTTTGTATTTATAAAATGGAGACATTTACTTCAGAGAATTGATAGGAGACTTTATTTGTCTGTTTATTGGTTTGTCTGTCTAGCAAGTATTAGGTGCCGAGTCCTTTTTTAAAATAGTGCAGGTATCACACTGTATAAGGGAACCAAGCTCCTGTCTTGTATAAATTTTAGTCAAATTGATGATCCCACAAAGAACACTTCATATTTTATAATATTAGATAATACACGCCAAATAACTGGCACATAAAAGTAAATTAAAAATATGAAAAAGCAAAAAAAAATCGTCCTTTTAATTTATATTGCTCTTATAATTGCTAAGATTTTCTTTACTTATAAAGGGACTATTATGGCTTTATGATGAAAGCTTTACTGATCTAAACTATAGCTCCCAGAATTTATTTTTGAGCATGTTTCCAATTAGGGACATTCCATATAGAGGAGAGCAGAGATGTTTGCTACAGAGTGTTTCTCTCAGAGATCTAGAAGATGGAAAGGAGATGGCTGCACATGTAGCACACCCCCAGTTATTCCATCAAACACTAATTCAGAGACGTCTGTGAAAGAATGTAGATAGAATTAAAGTATGAAATCAATACTCTTTGTGTGAGTAAAAAAGCAAATGACTTGGAGTGGGCCTGATTTAATTGATTAAAAGTCCATCCTTAATCTGTGACTGCAGGTTTGAGGTTAACCAAAGGGGAGAGAAGGCAGGAGCCCTAAATGTCTGTGGTGGATAGAGGCTGGAACTTTTTTGGGGGTGAGGTGTAGTAATTAATTAAGTGTACCCCTAAAATGTAAACAGTGCTATAAAGTCGTGCAGCCTCAATCAGAGATAGAAAAAGTAAAAAATGAAGAGGTAGCTAGAATTGCAGCTGCCTTCCCTGTTTCCTGGAACTTTTCTTTCGGATTACAGCCTGATGAAAACCACTTACATACAGCGCATGACAATGCAGCCCATCCGGGATCTGCCTCCTGACTACCTGTCCTAGTCATTACAACTGACACACACACACACACACACACACACACACACACACACACACACACACACCAGAATATGTTTGATGATTATGTAGTTGAGCTGTAACTAACATAGGAATATGCATATTCTCAAACTGTTGTTAAAATTTCACGTTACCGTCATAATTTATTCAAAAGTATCATCTAAATATTTTAACTCATCTACTTTGCACTAAAGATGCGTGTGTAGTTTTTCCAGAGCATCACAAACAATTTGGAAAAAAAATCTTATTAGCTAGTAATTATGCAGCCATACTTAAGTCAATTACTCTGTGTCTCTGCTGTAAATGGTATTATAGTAGACATTTTTGTCCTGAAAACTTACAGTGTATTATATTATTCAAGGAGAAAAAGCTCAGAGGTCAGATTTTAGGTTTAAAGGCAATTTGCACTTTTAAACTATCAGTAAGTAACAGTTTGGGTAAAGAGTGTAACTTTGGTGTTCTTACCAAATATTACATATACTGAGTTTCTGTCTGAGTCACACCTTTGTTGGTTCTCCTTAAAAACTGACCTAATAAGGGCCAGGTGGTGGTGCATCTGGTTGAGTGCACAAGGACCTGAGTTCAAGCCCTCGGTCCCCACCTGCAGGGGAAAAGCTTCACAAGTGGTGGAACAGGGCTGCAAGCCTCTCTCTCTCTCTCTCTCTCTCCTTCTCTATCTCTCCCTTCCTTCTCAGTTTCTGGCTGTTTCTATCTAAAAAAATAATAAATATAATAATAAAAAATAAAATAAATTGACCTAATCTGCAAATAGATTAAAATTTTGTTATAGTTTCATTCCTAGTATTACTATCCAGTTTGTAAAAGTATTGCCACTGAAATCAAGGTTGGGTACTTATTTCTCAAAAGGAAAATTAGTAAAGAGAAGAGTTGGTGTAAGAAAAACAGCTATTAGTGAGGTGCTAACGGAAGCTGAGACATGTCCCAGAGTGATGCTCTGGTTCTCTCTATACCTCCTCTGCCTATTTCCTCTCATAAATAAATGAATACATAAAACAATCTGTTTTTTCAAAAAGTATTATAACACTTTCCCTTCCTGTTTCTTCCTCTCTCCTACTTTATGCAACAAACATCTGTTGGACAATTAAGGAAGCATGTGTGGCTTCTATTACTATAATCATTAAAATATTGTTAGGCAGATAGTCAACATGTAACTAAAGAAGTATAGTTCAAATGTGAAAAATTGCATGGCAAATGTAGAGAATTATGAGTGCATGCATATTTAAGTATACATAATTCATAAAAAATAGGATGCTGACTCCAAAGATAAGAATGGTCAGCTGTTAATAGATTTTACTGGAGGATAATTTTCTTAGATAGAAAAATAATACAGGGTTATGCATTTATATATTAAAAGAGCTGAAAGTGGGTCAGCATGAAGCATGCCAGGTAAAACCAAAGAAGTATTGAGTGGGGCTGGAGAGATCATATGAAAGAGGGAGCACCTGGCCTCCTGAGTGTCAAGTATCAGCCTGGATTGGTTTTTGAATACAAGAGGAAACCAGAGAAGGGTATTAAGAGAGCAAGTAATGGGGTAACATTTATTTTATTTATTTTATTTTGTTAGTTAATGATGATCAATAAGATTGTGAGATAATAGAAGTACAATTCCACATAATTTTAATAAAAATGGTGAATTTATCTTATTGGATACATCAGTTGTGTTGTCTAGTACCCTTCACAAGTATTACTTCATTTAATTCTCAAAATAATCCCCCCAGTTATAGATTTCACAACCTTATTTTATGTACATTTACTTAGAAGTAAGGGTAAAAAGTAATTAACTTAAAGTCACATGGGGGTCTAAAGGATAGAATCATTATATAAGTCATTGTCATTTCAACTAGTTCAAATTGTCCAGTTTTCTTACACTAACTACAGGGTTTGGCAATAAATAGCTATTGAATGAGTTATTTTAAATGTTTGTGTTTCTATGTAATTCTTGTTATTTTTCTCACACATCTAGGTTTTTTATCCTTAACAACAGGGTTTGGATTATAATGTCTATTTTTTTACATGTATAAATGACAATTCTAACACATCTACAAAAATTTCCAAAAGGGAAATGTCAGTTTAGAACTATTGTTTGCTGAAGCCCTGTGGAAATAGCTTAGTGTGAATCACAAACTAGCATTCTTAAGACTCAAGGTTAGATCCCTGGAGCTGTAGGTTCTGGCTCCCTTCTCTCTCTCTCTCTCTCTCCCCCTCTCTCTCTCTTCTCCCCATGTGATATGAAATAAATAAAAGGAAACTTTAAAAAATTCATGGGCTTTTGGTGCAAATTTAGAAAATTCTGGGTTTAGTTTAGTTGTCTATTCAAAATATTTTTCATGTTGAGGTTCTTTTTGAAGAACAGAATTTGTTTCTTTCACTCTATGAGCCATTTCACTAGCGTGAAGATGGCACTCTTAGCCCTGTTGATAGAACTAAGGTACACACTTTCCTTTCTGTCTACATCTCATTCTAATTGCTCTTGATTTTCCATGACATGTACTTGAACTTTTGTGATTGTGCGCAGATGGAAAGTTGTAGTTAGTTACAAGCAGATAGTCATACAGTTGGCTGAGCAACTGCACTGGATTCTAATTGGTCCCTGTGCTTAACCTGCTGTGCTACCTCCCGACTCCCCATGAACTGTGGGATTTTGAAGGCACCAAACATCAGTGATAACCTTCTTGGTGAGGAAAAAAACAACAACAACCACCACCAAAAAACTGTTCAAGCAGTACAATATAGGCAATGCCAAAATAGGAACAGTAGTGTGAGTCATGAAGACAAAGAGCGATGGAGAGAGGATGGGAAGGCAGAGAGGGGGAGAGAAAGATAGACACCTGCAGACCTGCTTCACCGTTTGTGAAGTGACCACCTGCAGGTGGGGGCTTGAACCAGGATCCTTAAGCCGGTCCTTGTGCTTTACACCATATGAGCTTAGCCAACTGCACTACCGCCTGACCCCCAATTATCATAAGTTCTTTATGGAATAGTAAACATTTCTTTTGAGATATAAATTGAAACTCAGAAAATATGATGCCAGAATTAAGAATTTACTCCTAGGGAGTTGGGCGGTAGCGCAGCGGGTTAAGCACACGTGGAGCAAAGTGCAAGGTCCAGCATAAGGATCCCAGTTCGAGCCCCTGGCTCCCCACCTGCAGATGAGTCACTTCACAGATGGTGAAGCAGGTCTTCAGGTGTCTATCTTTCTCCCCCCCTCTCTGTCTTCCCCTCCTCTCTCCATTTCTCTCTGTCCTATCTAACAAGGACAACAATAATAACTACAACAAGAAGACAATTAGGACAGCAAAAGGGAATAAATAAATAAATACTTTTTAAAAAAGAATTTACTCCTTTAAACTAAAGCAGAACCATGTTAAATAGTTTGGTGTTGGGGTGCACCCAGTAAAGTGCTTATGTTACCATGTGTCCTGATGCATATTCAAGCCCATGGTTTCCTCCTGCAGGTAGGACGTTTCACAAGTGGTGCAACAGGGCTCTCTCTGTCTCTCTTTCCTCTTTATCACACTGTCTCAACCTCTATAAAATAAAATAAAGTAACTACTGCAAAATATATACCTGAAAGCAGAAGTACACTAGAGTTTGCAGTGAGTACCTCCCTAACACTTCCTCTCCACTATTCCAAGCTTGGGATCCATGATTGCTCAACAATTTGTTTGGCTTTGTATGTTAACTCTCTTTTCAATCACCAGGTTCCAGATGCCACCAGGAGGCTGGCCAGGCTTCCCTGGATTGAAGACCCCACCAATGTGTCCTGGAGCTCAGCTTCTCCAGAGACACACCTTACTAGGGAAAGAGAGAGGCAGACTGGGAGTATGGACCGACCAGTCAATGCCCATGTTCAGCGGGGAAGCAATTACAGAAGCCAGACCTTCTACCTTCTGCAACCCTCAGTGACCCTGGGTATATGCTCCCAGAGGGATAGAGAATGGGAAAGCTATCATGGGAGGGGGTGGGTTATGGAGATTGGGTGGTGGGAATTGTGTGAAGTTGTACCCCTCCTACCTTATGGTTTTGTACATTAATCCTTTCTTAAAAAAAAATTTAAAAAAAGAAGGTAACAAATAAATAAATAAATAAATAAAATAAAGTAAAAACAATAAAAAATTGGTAGGGTCCAGATGGTAGCATGTTGTTTTCGACAGGCTATGTTGTTTTCGCCGGGCTGGCTTCACGGGCAGGTAACAGATGACCAGGGACTCATGGTTGAGCTGTAGGCAGTATCTCTTTATTCATGCAGGACGCAGCGCAATCTAAGCCGAGCTGAGCTAAACTAAAGGTACTGTAAAACTCACAATGCTGTCTTTATATATACTTGCCAAGTAGGGTGGAAACAGGATGTGACATAGAGAGGGTGGAGAGAAAAGTGACTGGTGAAAATCAGAGTGTGACAAAGAGGGGGCAGATTAGGCGAGAATCCTATCACTGAACCACAAATGCCCTGGAGGGAGGGTGGAACTTGTTAACAGTGGTTATGTAAATAGAATGAAGTGTTTATGTAAATAGAATAGTGTTAAGCAGGGGGGATTTAAACCAAATGAAACAGAAGGAGTCTCATGCATACCAACAGTAGCACACCTGTTTAAGTGCACCTGCTACAGTTCACAAGGACCTGGGTTCAATCCCCAGCCCTAACTGCAGCAAGGTGGCTTCACAAGTGGTCAAGCAGTACTGCAGGTTTCTCTCTCCCTCTCTCTCTTTTAAAAATATTTTTAAATGTTGTCCTTATTGGATAGAGACAGAGAGAAATTGCCAGAGGAGGGAAAGATAGGGAGAGAAAAAGAGACACCTGTATAGCTACTTCACCACTCATAAAGCGTTCCCTCTGCAGGTGGGAACCAGTGGCTTGAACCTGGGTCCTTGTTGAGAACTTAATCAGGTGCTCCACTGCCTGGTCCCTTTTTTCTCTCCCTTTCTATTTCTCTGTGTCTATACCATGATAGATAAATGACCAGGAAATAATGGGCAGTTTGGGGAGTGTTAAGAAGGAAATAAAATTCAATTTCTGTTTAAGATTACTGAGTTGTAGTTGTATAATGAATTTCCTTAACAACATCTACCCTAATGTATATCATTTCCTGTGAAGAGCATACACCTCTTCAGAACCCAATTTATATTTTGATTTATCTGTGCAGAAATCACTTATACAGTGTGTACATCAATAAGACTGTTAGGAACTGGCCAGTGATCTGAGGATTCTGGACAAATAGAAGAACTCAGGCTCTTTCCCCTCTACCAGGAGGGGGTGGTACATGGAACTCAGTTTCCCATAGCTGCCCACTCTCCAAATGACTACCAGCTGTCATTCTCAGAATTAATGAGTATCTCTCTTTTTTCTTTTTAAATTTTATTCTTGATATAATATTGATTTACAAAATTATGAGATAACAGAGGCATGTATAATTCCACACTGTTCCCACTACAGAGTTCTGTGTCCTGTGAATGAGTACTTATTTTTTTAATATTTATTTATTCCTTTTTGTTGCCCTTGTTGTTTTATTGTTGTAGTTATTATTGTTGCTGTTATTGATGTCGTTCTTGTTAGGACAGAGAAGAGAAAGACAGATACCTGTAGACCTGCTTCACTGCCTATGAAGCAACTCCCCTTAGGTGGGGAGCTGGGAGCTCAAACCTGGTCCTTGTGCTCTTTGTCACCTGCGCTTAACCAGCTGAGCTACCACCAGACTTCCTGAATGAGTACTTCTATACAAGGACACTTAGCAAGGAACAAATCAAAAAACAAACAAAAACAGAGAGAAAGAGAGAGATAGATAGATAGATAGAGAGAGAGAGAGAGAGAGATGACTGGGAAGTATTGGGAAGCTGTTTGTCTAACCTGGGTCTTGTAAACCAGTGTCACAAAAAAGATGGAGTGGGTCATTTTAGGCAGAGATGACATTTCCATTAAAGTCACAGAGGCAGTAAGGACTGTGATAAATTAATATCATATAAAAGTGGGTTGGAGATGAAGAATATCACTGAGGCATTGAGAAATAACATAGTTTGTACATTAATATTTATATAAAAATTTCTTAAAATTTATATAAAAATAACTTCTCTGGAGATTATTTCTCTTAGTAACTTTAATACATTAAATATACAAGCCATATATACAGATTTTATATATTGGTATAGATTGATCATTTTAATTCTTGATATATTTTCATGAATATATTGATGTATTTGTTAAATGTCTATTATTATTTTATATTCTATGAAAATTAACAGCTAAATCAGATTTGTACTTCCCTGTAAGGAGTTCAATGTAGATGATAATGTACAATGTATAAATGAATATTTTTAAACATTTTAAATCAGCACAATGATGAAAGGAAAAAATATCATGAGCTCCTGGGCCTGGGTGTTGGCTCACTCAGTAAAGCATGAGGTAGAGCTGTAAAACTAGATTTTATTGTCACTGTGAAGTTTAAGAAATATATGATATAGATCCAAAGGTTTAGTGCTCAGTGCATTTTTGTCTTTTTAAGTATACCTATCCTACATATTCTTCCTGTACTCTCTCTTTGTATCAACTACTGTGGTATGTTTTATTTTGGTATCACTATTAAACCCTAGATACAACTTTAAAGTGGAAGGGGAAGGGTCAGTGGATAAAGTTCTGGGTCAAAACCACTAGAAAGCGCATATTGATGAACTAATCAAGATTTGTTTTAATTATTTAATCAGCTCCAAGTCAGAATTGTCATTTTAGATACTTATTTGTGTTTATTCCTTCTTCTTAAATATTATTATTATTATTACTATTAATTATCAACATGTAATCACTGGAGCTTGGTGCCTGCATGACAAATCCATTGCTTTGGATGGGAATTTTTTTCTTTTTTTAAAAAAATATTCTTTTTACTTGACGGGCAGAGAGAAATTGGGAGGGGTGTATAGAGAAGAAGGAAAACAGAGGGATTCTGGCAGTACTTGATTTATCACTTAGGAAGTGCACGGGGCAGCCAGGGACTTTGTGTCCTTGTGCATGGTAATGCCTGCTCTCAACTGGGTATGCTACAGCTTGGCTGCCTGTGTTTATCCTGTCTATAGATTGGTAAAAGAGGTTACTGTTTCCGTGATCCTCTACTTGTTTTTATTTGAAACAGAGAATACAGGACTAGGGAAATAGTACCATGATTATGCAAAAAACGTTCCAGACCTGAGGGAGCAAAAGTTCCAGGTCAATCCTCAGTACCACCATAAGCCAGAACTGAGCAGTGCTCTGATAAAATAAATAAGTAAATTGTTGTCTTTATAAAAACATGAGCCAGAGCTATTTGATAATTATCTTTTCCTCTTCTATTTTGCTTCTAATATTCTTTCCTTCTGGTTATCTCCACATGTTGCATATTTTTTAGAATATGCAAAAACAATACAATATGGAGTAGTGTTGGGCAGGGGTAGATAGCATAATGGTTATGTAAACAGACTGTCATACCTGAGGCTTTGAAGTCCCAGGTTCAATCTCCCACACCACTGTAAACTAGAGCTGATCACTGCTCTGATAAAAAAAAAAAAAAAAAAAAAAAAAAAAAAAAAAAAACCTTCAATTTGGCACCCATTTCAAGAGAAATACTGACAATATATATGGTTACTATGAGGTCCGTTTTTGTTTCTAATATAGAATTATTTTTTGTTTGTATTTCTTTGGTCGTAACACAGTGAAAATAACTAATACTATACCACAGGAGTTTCACTGAAAGTATTTAATGGAAAAAACAATTTAATGTCCTTTTAAACTATCTTTTCTCCCCACATGTAATTCAGTAAAGGCCATATGTTTCTGAAAAGGTGCATTGATTTTATACTTTCTTTCCTTCCCCACAAAAATCAAGATTACATTAGCATTTTATACAATAGGATTTGACACTTCAGACTCACAGAAAGAAGTACAGATGAATTATTCACATTTGAGAGGAAAGTCAATTGGAGAAATAAACATTAAAATGATTTGCAATCTACAGTTATTCAAGAAAGGCAGAGTCATCATGTATAAGGGAGAGATGATAACATGAAAATAAATGGTTCAATTGATTTAGGGGATGTTTTCACAGCACCCAAATGTTGAGAAACAGTCTGGCTTGAACAAAAAAGTTCCATGATGAAATAGCATGAAATAGTCCATTTTGACTATTATTGTTATATTTGTTTTTCTTTCTTTATTATTTTTGTTTATTTATTGAGTAGAAATAGCCAGACATTGAGAAGGAAGGGGGTGATAGAGAAGGAGGAAGACAGAGAGACACCTGCAGATGGGGACCAGATGCTCAAACCTGGGTACCTGAGCACTGTAGCATGTGTGCTCAACCAGGTGAGCCACCACCCAGCCCCATACTTGACTTTCTTACAGATTACACTCATTCTTTGATTAGAAGCTAGAAAAATGCTAAAAGTTATATATTAACTTTGGGACAGAAAAGATAATTGAACAAGTTATCTTTAGGGTATCCTAAGTGGTAATGCAATATTATCTTGAGCCTGAACTATGTCACATATTAGGCAAGAAAATAAAGTTATTGTCTGAGAAAGATAAGAACATTGCTTTATGTGGTCTGGGAGGAGATGCAGTGGACTCTCAAGTATGAGGTCCTGAGTTCAATCCCCGGAGGTACGTGTACCAGAGTGATGTCTTATTGCCTCTCTCTCTCTCTCTCCCCTCCTTCCTCATTAATAAATAAAATATTAAAAAAAGAATACTACTTTACTCCCAACTGCAGGGGGAAGCTTCACAAGTGGTGAAGCAGTGCTGCAGTTATTCTCTCCCTATCTTCCTCTCCTCTAATTTTCTGGCTGTCTCTACTCAATAAATAAATTAAATGAATAAAAACAAAATTTTAAAATCATATTTATTTAAATAAGCACAAGATAACCTTCTCAGAAAAAAAAAACCCTGCTAAATACAACAGAGATTAGGTTGGTTTTACATGTCAGCAGGTCTGCTCTCTAATGCTTTGGCTTGTGACTATGTTGCTTAATCTCACTAACTCCGGCTCAAGAAGCTCTTTGAAAAGTAGGTTTTTCTGACATTGAGCTGTATGTTACGTATTTAGGTCTTTATCTAGAGCAAAGCAGGCACACGGTGAATACTATGAATCACCCCCAACCCAAATTAAACATTATCATAGCTGAACATCATAAGTAGGGTGGCATTTCCCCACTTACAGTTTACAGTCCACAGGAATTGAGTATCCAAACTGTCTAAATTGGAGTAAAGTGCACTCTACCACAAAAAAAATACCATTCAAGCTATGAGATAGTGTTTGTTTCAGATACATGTGAAAGAAGGGCTGAAAGACTATCTTCTTTCAAATGTCCAGCAAAGCCTGCCTGAGAATGAATCGGGTGGGCTGGTATAGTTTCTAAGTCATTGAAACTAGCAGAGCATGAATACTCAATTTCCCCCTTGCTGTCCATGACACCAAGATTTCAAATGCTAGAACAAGACAATGTATGAAGAGTCAAAGAGGAGGTCCCTACAGTTGTGCACCCCATTAAGCACACATTGTACTAAACACAAGGGTCAAGTTCCAGCTCCCTGCCTGTAGGGTCTGCTTCATGAGCAATGGAGCAGGTCTGCAGGTGTCTTATCTTTCTCCTTATCTCCCCCTACTTTCTCAACTTCTATCTGTCCCATCCAACAAAATGGGAAAACATGGCTGCCAGGAGCAGTGGAGTACTGGCATCAAGCCCCAGCAATAATCCTGGAGACAAAAAAAAAAAAAAAAAAAGTAGAAGAGAATAATAGCTTCCAGATATAACAAACATTCAAAGAGGCTTGAGCTTGGCATAAGTCATGCAAGGGCATTAATATTCTATGTAAAAATTTCCTCCTGCAGAAACAATCTACAGTGTTTGCTTATTATTCAGAATATAACCACAGATCTACTGTTTATGAATTTTACCATAGCACAGGCATCACGATTTTATGGCTTTTGCTTTCAACTCTAATGAACAACCTTTAATTAGCTCTGGTGGGAAATACGGTTTCATCAATTAGAAAACTCCTGTCCAGGGAAAGAGAAGTCAAACACGGTCTCTTTTAATTTCTACTGTAGTCAACCAAAATGATCAAGTGTGAATGAGTTGGTATTTTTCTATGTGATTGTCTATTGAATAGGAAGACCGTGGTTTGGGAAGAAACAGCTGTGTGCGGGTGGTTTCTTCAGACATTTACAGTTTTCTTTAACCTGTTTAATTTTTGAAACATACATCTCATCAAAAGCATAGGAAAATGGGTGTTTGACATACTAGAAGTGAAGAGGTGCTTGATTCCTGGAAGGAGAGAAGTCTTTGAAGGCAACCCCATATGGTTTTATATCCAGAGTCCATGCTCACTGAATGTGTGCGTCTGGATTTAACTTTTTAGTAAACCTTGTTCTCTCATCTGTGAAATGAGGGTAAAGATGCTTTAAATTTTTAGATAGTAGCTGAAGTACCACATATAGCTTTAATGTTTGCTAGTCTCTTCCATGCCTTCCATGCCTTCCACATTGCTTGTATTATATATAAGGTGGTACTCCCCCTTCTTAAATATTTATTTCCTTTTGTTGCCCTTGTTGTTTTATTGTTGTAGTTATTACTGATGTTGTTGTTGTTGGATAGAACAGAGAGAAATGGAGAGGGCAGGAAAGACTGAGGGGGGGAGAGAAAGATAGACACCTGCAGACCTGCCTCACCGCTTGTGAAGCAACTCCCCTGCAGGTGAGGAGCCGGGGCTGGAATCTGATCCTTAACGCCAGTCCTTGCACTTTGTGTCATGTGCACTTAACACCGCCTGACTCCCATCAATGTTTCCTTTTTATAAATAAAAAATAAATAAAATTTAAAAATTCAGCAGTCCCAAGAAGCCAGTCAGTCATACATTAAAACAAACAAACTAAAACAACCAAAAAAAAAAAAAAAAGGTATGACTATGAAATAACGTGCTGGTCTAACATAACCAAGAAGAAACTATAAACTGTATAATTTTTAAAGTATTTATTTTAATGAGATATATTGAGAAAGATAGAGACAGAAGCAGAAACAGAGATAGAGATAGACCAGAATATTGCTCAGCTTTGGTTTATGGTGATGCTGGGGACTGAGCCTGGAACCTCAGAGCCTCTGGCATTGAAGTCTTTGTCAATTTGCTCTTTCCCCAGTACAAACCAGAGAACTTTAACACAGTTGCATCGTGGTCTAAAGATCACTGCTCACAAGTCATTTATATGTGGAACTGATTTTATCCTAGAAGATAAGGATCACTATTTTTTTAAATTTCTTTATTGGGAGATTAATATTTTACAGTCAACCATAAATACAATAGTTCATTCATGTATAACATTTCCCTGTTTTCCATATAACAATACAACCCCCACTTAGTCCTCTGCCATCATGTTTCATGACTTGAGTTGTACCTCCCCCACCCCAAAGTCTTTTACTTTGGTGCAATACACTAATTCCAGTCCAAGGTTTGGTTTGTGTTTTCACTTCTGATCTTGTTTTTCAACCTCTGCCTATGAGTGAGATCATCCCACAGTACTGAAGGCATCACACTCCCAAGATCTCAAATTGTATTATAGGGCTATTGTAATCAAAACTACTTGATATTGGAATATAAATAGGCACATCAACCAGTGGAAAAGAATTGAGAGCCCAGAAGTAAGCCCTCACACCTATGGACATCTAATGTTTGACAAAGATGCCCAGACTATTAAATGGAGAAAGCAGACTCTCTTCAACAAATGGTTTTGGGAAAAAATGGGTTGAAATGTGCAGAAGAATGTGATTGAACCAATATATTTCACCAAACACAAATGTAAATTCCAAGTAGATTAAGGACTTGAACCTCAGACCAGAAACTATCAAATACTTAGAGGAAAATATTGGCAGAACTCTTTTTCCATCTAAATTTTAAAGACATCTTTAATGAAATGAATCTAGTTTCAAAAGACCATTATTATCCACTATTCTATGGACAGGGAAACTGAGGCATGGAAAAGGAAATAATATGTCAGGATCTCAAAGGTTTAAAATGGAAATTTGACTCTACAGTCTGATTACCAGGTATTACTAGCTCTGTCACTCTTCCTTGCTGGGAAGATAATGTCAGCAATTCCCACAATATTTCTAATCAAATAAAGAAAGCCTGTGTTAGATCATTTTGGGAGAATAAAAAGTCTTATCTGCCTGGAATCCCATAAAAAAGAGGATTGTGAAAATCATTTAACTTAAAAGGAAAAACACACTACATGGTATAGTTTTAATTACTCCTTTCTGATATATGTGTATACTTAGTTCCAGTTATTTTTACTAGAAAAAAACAGCCATCATTACTGTTAAGCCAATAAATCTTCCAAAAATGTTTTGTCTTGAGTTATGTCTTATCTCCAGTACATTTGTGACCTAAATCAATTTATTGTCTTGTATAATAGGCTTATATATCTCAACCTTCATTAATGGAATTAAAAGTAGAATAAAATGCATTATGTTTGGGCATGAAGACAGGAAATAAGAGTAATTGGGTCATTTTAAATGTATAAGGTATTATAGCTCTTCACACTGATTTCGTTTCTAAAGCTAAAAGAACAGGGAAAATACCTTGACATATATGGCTTTTTCATTTTCCATTTGCAGTTTTGCAAGTGCTTCTCTCAAAGGAATAAAGATCATTTCTATGTGCTTGGTTCCTTTTGTTTTCTAGTAATTTCCATATCGCTTTTGCTTTATAGTATTTTAAAGATGTTAGTTTAGGGACAAAAATGACTGTATGGAAATGTAATATGAGAAATTGTAGAGAGAAAGACTAAAGCCTGTTGTTTTTGCCAGGCTAGCTTCGCGGCAGGAGACAGACGATCAGGGACACATGGCTGAGTGGAGAAGCAGTATTTCTTTATTCACGAGCAAATGGTTCAAAAAACTAATCTAATCTAATCTAATCATAACCCAAATCTATCCTGCATCTTTCTCCTCTGGCCACCACATCTGGAACCAAGGAAGTACATAGGATGGGGGGGGGGGGGAGAAGGAAGAAGCGCGGAACTAGCAAGGACTAAATTAAAATCTCCCGGAGGCTCCCAGAGGCGGGGGAGTGAGACCAAACCAATGTAACAGAATGGCCATGTAAATAGACCACAAAGTCAAGCAATGTAACAGAAGCAATCCCAGAAGCAGAACTAGAAGCATACCAACGAAAGCCAAAACAAAGTCTTAGAAGAAAAAAAAAAACATAACCTTTGTAGCTGTTTTCCCTGGATTTGCAGTTTACAGCTTTGTTTTAATTCTTGTCACACTTATAAATAATTTCTACAAGCTACTCTTCTAAAATGGTCTAGAATTTAAAGTCTAGAAGTAATTAGCTCCATTATACATATGTGTACAAACATCTTCACAGATACCTTTTTCCTAAATTTCTCTAATGCCTTTAGAGATTAATTATTAGTTTCCCAGTTTATAGAAGACTAAGTTTGGAAAAGGTTTATTTTTAATATTTTATTTATTTATTTATGAGAATGATCAGAGGAGAGAAAGAACGAGACATCACACTAAATTTTACTCAGGTCAGTGGTGTAGGGTAGAATACATTCCTATTATATGTAATTATTTTGCTTAATGAGTATGAAGTAGGTGTGTCCTACTGTTTTCTCCCCATAAACTTTTAGTTATTCAAAACTTGTGAAGTTGATTCTGTGGCTTAAGTTGTGTTTCATACAGAAAAAGTATTTGTCATTGTTATCAATCAGTACTTTCATTGTAAAACTACATTGATTTGATGACACTCCAATCTCCCTGGTGACTGTTAGCCAATAAACAAATACAACCAGCCTGTATCAACCACATAGGTGGATATCAGCTCTAAATTCCATCTCTTTGGTGCCACACCTAGTTTTTTTCCCCCTTTATTTTATATTATTAGTGAATTAGGAGTGGTTTGCAGAATTGGAAGATTTCAGGGGTATAAGTGGTAATGTGTAAGTTCCTTCCTGCAACCACCACCAAAGTCCTATTTACTACCACTCCACTCTACAACTACCATACATTTCAAGGAATCTGAGAAACAGTTTGTTTGCTATTTTGTTTTATTTTAATTTTTTTGCTAGTTGGTTTTCTTGTATTCCACATAGGAATGAATTCCTCCTGTTACTGTCTTTCACTTATTTTTTTGTTTCACTTAGTTCTATCACCTCCTGTTCCATTCATCTTGTCCAAACAATACAGAAAGAAGAGATTGTATAGTTTGGGACAATATGTATGGTGTTGGAATTTTAATCTCCCGGGCTTTTGCAGAGGCTTGATCAGGAACAATAAGCCACAACCTCTATTCTCTCAGGTGAGTAAACTGGAGTTTCCTGGGTGCAGTACCCAGCCTTCACACTTCATAACAGAGAACCTCATACAACAGAGACTTCACAGCTCTGGAAGACCCCCCCGCCCCAGCCCTCTGGGCTCCCAGAATTTCTCCATAACCTGGATCAGGGGTGAAGAATGTCCAGCCTGTAGAATCATTGGGTCTGGCTGGCCCTGCCAAGGCAACTGCTGGTGGGACTCCAAATTCAATCATTCTAGGAGCTTTGTTTTTTTCCATAGCAATATTATGTGCTGTTTTGTAATTTTTTTAAATTTATTTTTTATTTAAGAAAGGATAAATTAACAAATCCATAGGGAAGTAGGGGTGCAACTCCACACAATTCCCACCACCCAATCTCCATATCCCATCCCCTCCCCTGATAGCTTTCCCACTCTCTATCCCTCTGGGAGCATGGACCCAGGGTTATTGTGGGTTGCAGAAGGTGGAAGGTCTGGCTTCTGTAACTGCTTCCCGCTGAACATGTACGTTGACTGGTTGGAGTAAGAAGATCTGAAAGGGAAACTAAAAGCAGGACCTGACTAAATTGTAAGTAGGGCACCAAAGTAAAAACCCTGTGGTGAGGGGTAGACATGCAGCTTCCAGGGACAGTGGGGGGTGGGAGTGGGTGGGTGGTATGGGTCACTGTCTTTTGGTGGTGGGAATGGTGTTTATGTACACTCCTAGTAAAGTGTAGTCATATAAATCACTAGATAATTAATATGAGAGGGGGAAAATTAATTGTATGTCTCAAAGTTTTTAAAACACAGACTGAGTCTTTTTAATATATAGGATGTTTTGTAATTTTGTCTTGTTGGACATAGAGAAGTTGAGAGGGTAAAGGAGATAGAGAAAGGGAGCGAGAAAGACACCTGCAGCACTGCTTAACAAACATCCCCCCTGCAGGTGGGGACTGGGACTGGCAGCTTGAAACTATGTCCTTATGTATGCTATCATGTGTGTTCAACTGGGTGACCCACTGCGCAGCCCTCCCCTATTCCCCCATAAGTGCTAATTTTAAGTTTTTTGTATAGCCTACAAATCATGTTATAAATATCAGAAAAATTTTTTCCTGCCCCTTACCTAGAGCCCACCTGCCTCTGTGGATTAAAGAGTATTTAACTACAGTTTGCAACTTCCCCTCTGCCTTGCTTGTTTCAAATCCCTCACAGGCTTCCAGGGAAGTGCTGCCCATCACCTGCTGAAGGGTTTCTCCTGCTTTTCTCCAGCTTCTGAGGCAGCTTCTCTCTTGCTGGTTCTTTGTAGTTGAAATTTACAGACTCTACAGCCTTCCCTAGAGCCTGGGACCTTTGCACTAAGCTGTACCCACCCCCCTTCTGAAGGAGAAAGCCTTCTGCAGGAACTTTCTCTGCTGGCATAGCTTTACAGATAAAATTTGCAAGTCTGGAAGTCTTACCACAGACAAAACTGTTCCTGTGTGGGAATTTTCTGTGCTTTTCTTCAGTATAAGTTTGCTTTTCAACACAACCTGCCTCCTCAGTGCATTCTACAAACATCCACAGATGGAATCTGCAGCCCTAAGGGCTTCATCCTAATCAGACCTTCCCCTGCAGCTGGAATCTATGTGCCTTCCTCTGATTTCCATGTCTGGTTTCCCTCATTCATCAGGTGAATCTGTAAGCCTGAGGGCCTTGCAATTCTGTTTGGAAGCTTTGCCACAGTCTGAAGAGTTGATATTTTTTGTGTGCATTTTCAGACTTCCCCAGCAGGTATCTCTACTGCAGAGAACTGATGCTTTAGCTGCTGATTTTGTCCCCAGTTACCTTCATCATGTGCAACTAATTCAAGACTCATTGGCAGGGATGTTCAGTCTTATTCAGTTGTGATCAGGTTTAGGATAAAGCTTTCTGCCATTGTTTTCTTCTAAAGCTGACTTAGTTTCTTAGTGACATGATGCCTATTGTTTTCCCCACAATTACAGACTCTGAGAACATTTAATGCATTTCAAAAAATACTTAAGAATCTCCCAGAAACATTGTGATGAGAAAATGTGCCTGTTGTATCCATAGAAATGCACTTGAACATGTTGTTTTCTTGGTACAGTGTACGGGCTGAGTAAGATTTCAGAACATTTAGTTCTCTGTGGTTGAAACATGGAATAAAATAAAGAAGAAATGCCTTCTTTTGAAAAATGCCCACTAAGCAAGTCAGCCTTTGAGACCATTTTTAAAATGTACTTCAAAATTTTATTGATAGGATAGGGATAAATTGAGAAGAAAGGAAGAGGGAGAAAAGGAGAGAGGAAGAGAGACACCAACAGTATTGCTTTACTACTTGTGAGGGATCCCCCTTGCAAATGGGCACCAGGAGTTTTGAACCCAGGTCCTTGTGCACTTCACATTGTATGATCACCTGGCTCCCACAAATAAACCTTCAAATGGTAGTTCAAAATAATGAACCTACACCTGGAAGATGTTGATAGCATCTATGGATAAATTACAATTTCCACAGGTTTTAATAAAGAAAAAGTGTGATAGAAAATATAATAAAATCAAATTGTTTTATTCCACTGGGAAATACTGAATTAAAATCTAGTGACTAAAATAGGAAAAAAAATCTCTCTACTATGTCAGAAGAATGAATGATTTGAACATTTTTAAAGTAGCTTATATAAAAAAGCAAATCTCAAAGGATAATTAGAAAGATAATATTAGACATGATTCATGTCAGATGACATAGTAATCCTGATATATGTCTGATAAATGCTAATATTCTCTATCAATATTGGATTTAAAAATATACATCTAAATATGTATACCTTCATTGATGGTGAGGTAGTTATGAAACTGTTATATTCTGGTGCTGACATTAACCAAGTGATGTAAATTAATGGTGACTCACTGCAGTTACTAATTGGAAAAATCTACATGTTTATCTATGATGCAGTAATATCATTCTGTGATATTTGATTAAAGAAAATAATTCAAAAGTTCTATGTAGGGCACTATCATTTATGGTTGCCAAGCACAACACTGTAAACAAATATGTATCTCCAGAAAAAGTTAATATTATAGCTTATTAGAGTGATGGAACTGTTGATGAATAATGTTTTCCTCCCCTACCCCCCAGATGCCTATTCTAGGTGGCTAAACTGATTTTGTTTATATAGATAAGTCTACAGTCCTTCGGACTGGGGAAATATTTCATAAAATGTGGGAGGATTCAGTCTACTCTGCCTGTAGAAGCAGAGAGTATTTTCTTGCTGGTGTGAGAAAGATGGCAACAGCAGAAGCAGCATAAATATATGTGACAGACATATAAGAGAGGTAAGATATGAGATAGGTTCCTAGATATAAACCTGGTCCCCTGAGATAGAGCATATGTTCACAGGTATCCATAAACTAGGGCAAAATATATACCTGAAGGCAAAAACACAATAATCTGCAGTGAGTACCCCCCAACACTTCATCTGCACTATTCCAGCCTTCAGGTCCATAATGGTTCAACAATTTGTTTGGCTTTGTATGTTAACTCTCTTTTCAGCCACCAGGTTCCAGATGCCAGCATGATGCCGACCGGACCAGACTTCCTTGGACAGAGGACCGCACCAGTGTTTCCTGGAACTCCACTTCCCCAGAGCCTCACCCTACTAGAGAAAGAGAGAGGCAGACTGGGAGTATGAATTGACCAGTCAATGCCCATGTTCAGTGGGGAAGCAGTTACAGAAGCCAGACTTTTTACATTCTGCAACCCAAGATGACCTTGGGTCCATACTCCCAGAGGGATAAAGAATAGGAAAGCTATCTGGGAAGGGGATGGGATTAGAAGAGCTGGTGGTGGGAATTGTGTGGAGTTGTAGCCCTCCTATCCTATGGTTTTGTTAACACCCCCTCTTTTAAGTAAATAAATAAATACATAAATAAATAAGTTAAGCAAAAGAGAGGTTTATTCATGAAAATCACTGTGAATGTGAGGATGAGAAGTCTAGCTAGGAAAATAGGCAAAAGTCCAAAGTCTGAAACTAAGTTACCCAAGACCACCATGTGAATAGAGCCATGTGAATGGAGCTCCACCAACAGCACAATTCCAGGATGAAGATAATCCAAGCAAAAGAGCTGCTGCAAATCCTTGCTTACATACATCCCCTTGTCAGTGTGCTCTGCATTAGGCTGAAGCCACTCCTATGCTAATTGTCCCAAATTCTGTTGGGATCACAATAGTATTCATCCTTTTATTTTTGGTTAATCTCACCTAACAGGCTGTATTCCCACTTTAGCCAAGATTCCACAAAAACAAACAAACAAAACACAAGTAGAACCTGAACTGGAGTTGGTATATTGCACCAAAGTAAAAGACTCTTGTGTGTGTGTGTGTGTGTGTGTGTGTGTGTGTGTGTGTGTAGGGAGTGGGAGACGGATATAGAGTACAGGTCCAAAAAGGATGACAGAGGACTTGGTGGGGATTGTATTGTTATGTGGAAAACTGAAAAATGTTATGTATTATATACAAAATATACAAAAACTATTATATTTACTGTCAAATATAAAACATCCCCCAATAAAGAAATTAAAAAAAAAAAAAGAATTGTCTTCTGGGATTCAGGCAGTAGCACAGTGGCTTAAGAGCATGTGGAACAAAAGCGCAAGGACCCTTCGGAAGGATCCAGGTTCCAGCCCACAGCTCCCCACCTGCAGGGGAGTCACTTCACAAGCAGTGAAGCAGGTCTACAGGTGTGTATCTTTCTCTCCCCTTCTTTGTCACCCCTCCTCTCTTGATTTCTCTCTGTTCTATCTAACAATGACATAAACAACAACAATAATAATCACAACAAGGCTAAAACAACAAGGGCAACAAAAGTGAAAAAAAAAAAAAAACAGACTCCAGGAGCAGTGGATTTACGGTGCAGGCACTGAGCCCCAGCAATAACCCTGGAGGCAAAAAAAAAAAAAAAAAGAATTGTCTTCTATGTTGCTGGACTCTTCAGAGTCACCGTGTGAGTCCCAATACAAGGTTACCCCCATTTCCCATTTCATGACTAGCTTTTTCATTCTGTCCATAAAACAAACCATTCAGAACCAGTTTAGCCAAAAGACTGTTTATATTCTTTGAAAAAAAACTGAAGTGGTATTGCATGTATAGTAGATAAGTCACCCATGTGCATTATTATAAATCCCTGTCTAGATATGCCTTATGTTTAACTTGCCACTAAATGTTCAGTTCTCTCCATTACTCAACTATTAACCTCCTTTGCCTGGTTTACTTACTCTATTTTTCTTTTCCCTTCAGGTAACCACAAATTTGTTTTTGTAACTTAAAAGTTTAGTTTTGTTTAATTTTGTTCCTCAGCTTGTTTGGCTGCTTTCTGTCCTGCATGTGATTGAAATAATAGTGATTATCTATCTTCATTTTGATTATTTCACCAAGCTTATCCATTTCCTGGGTCATTCTACACTGTTACAAATGGCAGAAATCCATCCCACTTTTAATATCCCAATGATAGTTAAACTCATTTTCTGATTTCTTCTCTCTTCCCATTTCCTCCTCCTCCTTGTCCTTCGCCCCTACTTCCTCCTCCTCCTCCCTCCGCCTCTTCTTCTCTCTCTCCTCCTCCTCCTTTTTCACCTTCGTTATCTCCAAGAGTCATTGCTGGATCTCATTGCCTGCACAATGACTCCATTTTCCTGGTGACCATTTCATTTTTTATGAAAGAAGTAAGAGCCAGTAAGAGATAATAAGGAGGAGAAATACTTGCAGCACTGCTCCACCACCGCCACTCAAAAAGCTTTCCTTTTGTAGGTGAGAACTGGGGCTTGAATCTGTATCTTTGTGTACTCTACTATAGGGGTGAGCAATATCTGGCCCATGGACCAGAAATTCATTAGGTTTGGCCCTGGCAAGGCACATAGAGCTGTATCATAGCAACATTAAAGCCTCATTTTAGGTTGATAATTTTTTATGGTGGATTAATGTTGCTATGAATATCCAAATGGCCATTGGCAGAAAAAAAAAAAAAAGGTTTCTATCCTGTTTCTACTGGGTAAGTCCTCATTGTCTAATCTTTTACTTCATTTTTAGTGCTAAGAGTTATGGTGCTCCCCACCCCCTGCGTTGAGAAATAACCTTTCTGAAATCACTTCAAGTAACAATGTGTGTTCCTGTGCCTATGCCACTTGTCACTATCTGATGTCTCACCTGCACCTTCATTTTGGAAGAATAACAGTAACACAAATGAGGAGTTTGATCTGTAGAGACTACTCTAATGGATACATGCACTCAGATTGTTCAAGACAGGGCAAGCCAGTGATCAGTTTAATACTCCAGGAAGAGAAGTTTGAAATAAGGTATCAACACAAAGTAAAGTTAAAAAAAAAAAAAGGCGAGAGATAAGTGAACCACAGCAGCAGCTCTGAAGCAAATGAAGTTGGAACAGGATGATGGTGGATGAAGGTGTTTACAGGCACACCACATGGTGTCGGTGTCAAGCGACTTGTCAAGATAAGTGCTTGTCCCCATCATCTGCAGCCACTCCTACACCTTTTCTGTGGCTACACAAGGTCTTCAGCTGTCATTCAAGGCTTCAGAGGTCTCTTCTCATGTGTTGATCCCATAGTCACACACACAGATGCCTGTTGAGATTTTCTGTGTGTAAACTGTCTCACCCCACCTGTACGCCCCCGTTCTGGTCAGCTGCAAATGAAGACCAGAAAATTGTATTTGAATCAAAGCAAGCAAAAGGCAGTAGGAATGCTTGAGCAGGCTTTACTACTCTGCCAGAGGCTCCTCTGATCTATGGCTATGTCCTGTAGCTCGTTTTTACCATTGCGGCCTGTGGCTTGCATCTTTCTTCCCCTCTGAAACTGTCAGGATGGAAAAGCATAGAGTTCAGAAATGAGGGCTAGTAAAGATTCCTGAAAGTCAAAAGCACTTCCTGGGGGGGGGGGGCACAGAATGAAACCCATCTTCCCATCTCCTGTAGAGGGCAGGAAGAGAGAGGCAGAAGGAAAGGCCCAAACAAAAGCAGCCTGAGGGCACTAGTGTGTCCCTTTATGCTCAGCTAATGAGTAAGAAGTTGGTGACAGATTTTTGTCAGGGTCAGAAAGTGCCCAACTCTGCACTAGAGTGCTCTGGGAAAAAAATAAAATGCAAAGGCTCCTGGGATTATGAAGAATTTATTGCCAATGCTATTATTTTAGTACAAACCACTAACTTTTATTGCCTGGATGAGATAATAGATTCCCAAATGATATTTCTACTTTACGTCTTCTCTCTCCAATTTATTTCCACACAATAGTCAAAATAACGGATTACAATCAAAATCAGAACATGCCACTTCTTTGAAATGCCTCTATTATATTTACAGAAAAAAATAGAAATTTTTATTATGATTTACAAGACCATGTATGATGTGACCCAATCTTGTGCTCAGATATGATCTCTTATTATTCTCTTATATCTGTCTGAACTCGAGAAAATTATAATACTAACACCCTATATCTTTCATAACTCTATATAATATTGCACCTTAATAATGACCATTTCTTTGAATTTATAGTTTATCTATGCATTTAATTCCTGCTTCTTTTGGTCTCATCCTCCTTATCCTTTCTCATTCATCAATTTCAAGTCAATCTCCCTGACAGCAAAAAATTATATTCTGACAATCCAGTGCAATGCCTGGAGGACAGCTCAATAAATATCTGATTTATGAAAGAATAGATTAATGTAACATGAAATCTACAAAAGCCTTGGGGATCATTCAATAAAATCAGTAGAATCATGATCTGTGGAGTGCAAAAGTTTGGATTACAATCCAAGTTTCAAGCTACTTGTATCTTGGTTCATTTATTTGAGTCTCCTTTTCCACATTACTTTTTTTTTTATCAACAAGGTTACCACTCTACTATGCTACTGTGTCCATGTACAAATTCACTGCTCTCATTGGTGTCTTTCTTTCTTTCTTTCTTTCTTTCTTTCTTTCTTTCTTTCTTTCTTTCTTTCTTTCTTTCTTCCTTTCTTCCTTCCTTCCTTCCTTCCTTCCTTCCTTCCTTCCTTCCTTTCTTTCCTTCTTTCTTTTTCTTCTTATTATGATAGAAACTAATAGGTGAGAGTTGGAGGGAGGGACACTTGCAGCTTGTCCCACTGCTTGTGAAGCTTTCCACTTACCAGTGGGTAACAGGTGCTCACTCAAACTTTGGTCTTCATGAACGGTTAACTTCTGTGCAATACCATTTGTACTACAGTTCAGCCCCAATAGAAATATTCTTATAACCATAGCAATAACTATGAATAATAAAAGAAATTCATGTCAACTAGCAGTATCTTATTTTTTGAAGCTATAGAGTTCTGTGTAAATAGCAAACCTGAGTCAGTGTTTTACATATATAGATGCTTTTTAATGTGTAATTTGTTATACTGCTCTCCAAATTTCATGACATTTGTGGTTATAGCTACTGGAAACCTTGGATTTATCCTGTTAGGGTATAACTGGTGAAAGGCATACTTAATACTTCAGTTGGATATAAATTTGAATATAAGATATGTACATATTTATATATATATATATGCTTAGAGGTGGTGCATGTAAATACTTTTAAAAATTTATTTTGAGGGTCTTCTGATTGGGACCAAGATCATAGAAACAATGGAAAAATCCCAGCAATAAGCCTTCCAGAACCTCGTATTAGGAACATAGGATAATACTGAGTTTATTATTTAGTTTGCCAACAGTTTGTCATGTTTTCATTTGTTTTGTTCTTATTGTCACCAGGGCTATCACTGTGGCCCAGTGCCTGTGCTAGGAATCTGCTGCCACTTTTATCTTTTTTTTTTCTTTCTATTTTAATTGATAAGACAGAGAGAAATTGAGAAAAATAGACACATGCAGACCATCTTCATTGTTCCTAAAGCATCTTTCTTGTAGGTGGGGAACAGGGACTTGAACCCAACATCCTTACACTTGGTACTATATGTACTCAACCAGTTGTGCTTCTGCCTGGCCCCCAAGTGTTGCTTTTATTTTTGTCCTCTCTCAGTATGGAGATGACTAACTTGGAATCCCTCTTATGGGAGTCTTCACTGTACATCTGTAGCATCTGAATAGACTGAGTGCTTCAACTGCAAATGGGCCCTTAACAAAGTGGCACTCAGTAGATATCTAGCAATAGAGAAGCAGTGTCTTACTGAAGAGATGCATGGGCTCTTCTGCGCAATCCACTGAATACTCAAGGAAGGCAGGCTCTCTAAAATACTGCAATTATGCATGAGCAGGAGGAAGAGAGCCCATGAGTTACTGTTATCACTCCTTTTGTATCTTTCACCTTGTGATCTTTGTTGTCTGTCCTCAGAGACTCTTCTCCCAAACCCTAGTGACTCAATCAAAAAGTTTTGAGAGAGAGGGCATTTCCTCTATCCCTTTGCTATATTTACCTTCCGACCAGTGATAAGGGTCTCTTAAAAACATTATGTACTTATTAATGAAGAAATGCTTACTTGACTGGCAAGAGCATAGCTTTCCTGAAATGGATTTGTTTGGAGAATGGGGAGGTTCTGGATACCCAGGTGCGTAACTAGCTGAAGTCAGATGAGCCTTACAATGACCTCTGCAAAGTGAAGCTGCCCAGGATGATGTGGGTATCTCAGCTCAGCCAACTAGCAAGAGAGGAAGTGTACGGTAATGAAAAAGAACAGCTATGCACATCCTCAGCTGAATTTACATTCTTTATGTTATATAAGGAAAGGTCTTCTGCCTTAGCCAGAAAGGTTTCTTGAGAAATTTTATCTTAAAAGAAATACCTTTTTTTTTTTTTTGCAATTAAGGGAGAAAGTCATGTACCCCAGGTGTGGGGAGTTACACAAATTTTTAGAGGCAAGATGTGAAGACTGGAGTGAGCCTGTAGCCAGGAAAGTCATAATCCAGCCGGATCACTTGAAAAATACACCCTAAGGTTCTTACTGGGACCAGTTAAACCAATTACCAAGAGTATTCAGTCATCCTGATGCAATCTGAAGAATCATAAAAAGAAGGAGTTGGGATAATACAATTACAATCCAACTGTCTTTGCAAAACTCACTGCATTTCCTTCTAAAGGACTGCCCCCTACAGGTGGGGAGTACTTCCTACCTCATTGCTCCCTCTTTCTCTTTAATCTGCAAACTCTATTGGATTAGTAAAGTTTGTGCCCCAAACTTGCTGGAGTTCATAGACAAAATATCTATTCTTCAACACTGAACAGGAGCCTGCTTCCCTGGAGACCAAGTAACAACCATCCAGGTGATTTTCTAAGTGGTCACACCTCAATAATGTGTGTCATAATAATTTTAGACCAAACATTACAACTCTCCACAGTTTCCTTTAACACAGGATTCCTATTTCCCTCAGACTTGCCGTTCTCGGCCTTAAGGACAATATTGCCTCTTTGTGTCTCAAAACAAAACAAAACAAAAAGTGCTAGACTTCTTTTTTCAGTAAGCTCATGTAAAAAAAAAAAAGAAACAACTAAATTGTCTCTAAGACTTTGTAAGAATTATGGTGGTTATGGATTGAAGGGGAGGAGTGTCACAGTGCTTTGATGGTAGCTCTGTGGCATAGAACTACACCCCTTGTAATTTTATAATCTTTCAAACTACTATTAAATCACTAATCCTAAAACTTATGTTCACATAACTTCTGTGAAATCATGCATGCATACAAGCTTTGTACAAGCTAAATTATCTACAAAATTTACTTGATCACTTATTTTTATTATACAAACAGAGACTATTTAATATAGTCCAATGTGTAATATATATATGTATATATATGTATATATATGTATATTACTTGAGGATAGCTCAAAAGTGATGCCTATTTATCAGAAACTATGCCTCTGATTTTGAATTTTGATTCCTTCACAGAACAATGATAGGCAGCTTCATATTTTTTTTGTATCACTGGACAGAAAGAGTTCCCAATCACACTGCCATAAAGGTAAACACCATTGTCTTCACATTCAACAAATTACACAAGACAATCAGCATTTTGGTATGAAAAAGACTGAGTTTGATAATTTTACTCAACTTCAGTGTACTATAGTGTTCAGAGAACGTTTAAGGTAGGCATGGCTAAACTATGATGTTTAGGAGGTTAGGTGTCTTGACTATTTCTCTCTATGAAATGTTCAACTTAGGATGTTCATCAGAACATAGCCCCTTCAGAAGTGGAGTGTTATCTGTGAAATTTTGCTTTCGATATTGTAAGTTCATCAGATACTGACATATCTTTTCAGCTCTACTTGCCCATATAAGTCAAAGAAATTCTGCTGGTTTCTAAATCAGTATGTTTCAGCATACATTAGAATCTATTCTAAATCTGTTTTCTAACCCATCTTTAAGGTATTTTCTTGCAAAATAACAAGCCCCTTTTACTTCTTTCCAATTCTACCCATGCCTAGAAGCTAGAAAAGCAGTCTACCCTTACTCAGTGTTTGACCTCCTACACACACACACACACACACACACATACACACACACACACACACACACACACACTTTTTTTTTCTGAAACCATTCTTCCGTTATTATAACACACATTTACTTATCCTTCCTGTAAATGCTGACTTTATATGTTCCAAGAAGTATATTCTTAATTTTTCACTATTTTACTTGCCTTTGTTCTGTTTCCCATGTTGAGATTGAAACACCGTAAAGGTAGGGGGGAGTTTCAAACCTCTGTAATATCCCCTACAGGATTTTTAAAATTTTTTGAAATATATTTATTTCTTCCCTTTTCTTGCCCTTATTGTTTTTGATTGTTGTAGTTATTATTGTTATTGATGTCGTCATTGTTGGATAGGACAGAGTGAAATAGAGAGAGGAGGGGAAGACAGAGAGGGGGAGAGAAAGACAGACACCTGCAGACCTGCCTCGTTGCCTGTGAAGTGATTCCCCTGCAGGTGGGGAGCCGGGCCTGGAACCGGATCCTTAGACCTGTTTTTGTGCTTTGTGCCATGTGCGCTTAACCCACTGCGCTACCGCCGGACTCCCCCTACAGGATTTAGCTGGGTCTAGCACACATGCTATGCTGAACTAATTCATTTTGATGATTCGTAAGCCATGGATATAAAGCTGAATTATACTCTTCATTTGCATTCATCAAATGACTAATGCTTCCTGTGCTGAGGACCCATATGAACTACAAGTATTTTTATGTGAGACTGCACATCTGTTTCATCATCTGATATCCACTTTTGAAAACATTTTGACAATTTCCCAGTGTGAAGAAAAATTATTTTTGTTTAATTAATGAAGCTTTTCTAAAGGTTCAGATTTTCTTTTTTTAAAATGCATGTTTGACTATTAGAAAGATACTATTAAAATCCCTCAGCAATTGTCTAATGCTCAGCAGTTCTCTATAGGGAATAAATAGTATTTTTAATCCCTGAAATTCTCAGTAGGAAATATTTTGGTTCAGTGATGTGTTAGTGCTTGTGTTCCTTTTCCATTTCTCCTTGTCTTATTCTAACTAGGAGGTTTACAATGGGTTGCTCTTATGAAGATGCGTTAGGTGGGTCTATGACCCTAAAATTCGTGTGTGTGTGTGTGTGTGTGTGTGTGTGTGTGTGTGTGTGTGTGATTACTTCAACACACACACAGAGAACTCCTATCACAGTGGGTAATAAATATGTGAATTAATGTGCCTATTAATTAATATATATGTAGATGTATTAACCAGTAATGTATTAACACTTGTTGGAAAGGTATAAAAACATGCCTTTGAGAGAACACACTCTTCTAAAAAGAAATTCTTTCATTATAAGTGAATGGACACAGAAATGAAAGGGGCGATAAATGTGCGAACATAAACTCTCACTCTTGAATTCTATACCTATGTAGCCTCCTACTTATTAAAGCATGTACCACAGGAACAGCACAGTCAGTATATCCACAATGAGGTCATTGCTATGCACCCCTCTAGGCCTCTGGAGCTTCCACTTATCCCTAGTTCATCATTTTGTTTTGGCAGGTTATTCATGTTGGAAGTCTAACGATGATCTCCATCAAATAAATGTATCAATATATAAAATACCCATTGATTAATATGCATTACATTCCATTTATTTGATAACCGATGTGTACTAAGGTTATATGTAAAATCAATTCTCATTCAGGTGGATTATGACAATAGCAATCTGATTATTCCACACCTTTCCCACCATCAGAGTTCTGTGTCCCCATTCCCTCCACCGGAAACTGCATTAGTTCTCCCAAGGTCACAGATATGGGTTGACTTCAACTGCTCTTTTTATTGTTGCTATTTTTCTCTCTTTTATTTTATTTCATTTTTATTTGTCTCTAATGTTGGAAAAATTCTCAGCCATTATATTTTCAAATGTTTCTTCTACTCCATTCCCTGTATATATATTTAGATATTCAAATATGTGTCTTTGTACTGTACCCCATATATATTTTATTATCTTTATTTATTTGATAGAGACAGCCAGGTATCAAGAAGGAAGGTGGAGATAGAGAGAAAGGGAGGCAGAGAGACATCTGCAGACCTACATCACCACTCATGAAGCTTTCCCCCTGCAAGTGGTTGACTGGGGCCTTGAAACTGGGTCCTTGCACATTATAGCATGTGTGTTCAACCAGATGTGCCACCAACCAACCCCTCATATTTTAATCTATTTTGTTTATATCTCTCTCTACAATATAGTCTATATAATTATTTCTCCTTTTCTCTTCTTTTATTTATGTTATACTACTCTCAGATATATTCAGGGTCAAGGAAATATAGAGACAGAGCACAATTCATGCATGACTCGGACTCTAATAGTTCCAGATTCAATCTCTGGTACCACCATAAACCATAGACTATAGATGAGTGCTTTGGTATCTTTCTACCTCTCTATTTCTGCCTCTCTCATGAAAATAGATGAGTTCGTTGAATGATAATCTTGTTGCTGTGATTTTATTTCTAGAATCTTTGACTCATTTTAAAATTTTTAAAATAACTGTTGTGGAAAATAATGACTGCTTTAAATAATAGTGGCATTTACAATATGCTGTGTCACCTTATTTCTATAATTCCTGAGATATCTTTCACCCTTCAGATTTTATACTTTATTTTCTTAAGCAAAATGAACAAAGGAATTTTAAATTCTAGCCACGATGTCAATAACTTTGTGTCTAATTTTAACATATTTTCTATAGATTCATATTCATATTTTCTTCTCATACAGTTGCTTATGGCTGTTCATATTCTGAAAGTTGAAAGAGAATTTCTCAAAAAAAATAAGTAGTTAAAAATAGGATTGCTATATAATCTAGGAATACCTGTTCCAGGTATCGATACAAAGAACACAAAAATACTTACACCTTATCCGAAGAGATACAGTCATACCTCTTGAATAGTTTTATCATAGCATTATATGCAATAACCAGGATGAGGAAACACTCCAAGAATTTAGCAACAGAAGAATGGATAAAAAAAAGCTGTGATATATAGTGATATAGATTGGTGTATAGAAAATTTACTCTACAACCTAGAAGTTACCCAAGCCTCACATAAGAAGTGCTATAGCACAGATTAGTTTAGTAGATTAGTTTAACTATAAATTAACAAAGTCCCCAAACCTAGATATACACCAGTTTCTGTGAGAGAGAGCATATGTTCACACGTATCCGTAAGCTACTGCCAAATATATACCTGAAAGCAGAAGTACACCAGAGTTTGCAGTGAGTACCCCCCAACACTTCCTCTCCACTATTCCAAGCTTTGGGTCCATGATTGCTCAACAATTTGTTTAGCTTCGTATGTTAACTCTCTTTTCAGTCACCAGGTTCCAGATGTCATCAGGATGCCGGCCAGGCTTCCCTAGACTGAAGACCCCAACAAATGTGTCCTGGAGCTCTGCTTCCCCAGAGACCCACCTTACTAGGGAAAGAGAGAGGCAGACTGGGAGTATGGACCGACCAGTCAACACCCATGTTCAGCGGGGAAGCAATTACAGAAGCCAGACCTCCCACCTTCTGCAACCCACAAAGACCCTGTGTCCAAGCTTCCAGAGAAATAGAGAATGGGAAAGCTATTGGGGAGGGGATGGGATATGGAGATGGGTGGTGGGAATTGTGTGGAGTTGTACCCCCCCATCCTATGATTTTGTTAATGTCTCCTTTCTTAAATAAATAAAAAAAAAACCTTCCTACGAAAAACAAGATTTCTGTGTAATGGGACATAGAGCCTTTGCACAGAAAATCAATACTTACAGTCAAATTTATTGTAAGGTGAGAAGTGCTAGTAATGAAATGAAAAATCTCTAGGCTGCTGTTGGACCCTTTCTTCATCATTCCAGTATCCAGAGTGGTGGGCTCTGATTATATAGCTAACCTGTTCTTACCTTTATTGTCAACACCTTGATGGACTCTGCTTCTTTTTTTAAAAAAATTTATTTGCAGATGACATGATAGTATACATAGAAAAACCTAGCAACCAATAGCACAGCTATATACAAGATACTGGGTACTGTACAGCAAACCCTAACAAAAGGACTTTTCAAAGTTAACCCAATTACCAAATAATGTGATGATAACATTAACTATCGATTGTCTTTTTGAACCCTAAGACAGCAGGAACCTCACATCTCCATTATAGAGAAAGAAAATAATTTGTTGAAATTACCTGGAAAGCCACTGAGAGACTAGTGAATGAGAGTTTGTCTTCTCTTCTACACAAAGAATTTGAATGAATTGAAAGGAAACTAATTCGTCATAACAAAGAAGAGAGAAGGGAGGGAGAAAGTAGACCTATGAATAGAATCAATGTGTTCACTTTTAGTTTTAAACTTATGTATATTAATAATCACATTAAGTGTTAGTGGATAGATACTACGTCTAAATGAATGATAACTTTGTTGGACTGAATTTTTTTTTAATCTAGAGAAGGGTGTGATGTGATAACAAATGTTTCACCTAAGATATAAGCTACCCTTCTCTAAAAACAGTTGTTATTTTAAAAGTCATACAAATACATGTTTACATGAGCATACATATTACCAAGTGCAAGGACCAGTCCCTACCTATACTAGGGAAGTTTCATGAATAGTGAAGCAGGGCTGCAGGTGTCTCTATCTCTATTCCCCTTTGCTATCAATTTCCCTTTCCCCTGTAAAATTGAAATAAAAAATAATAATTTAAATTTAGAAAAAAATAAATATAAATAATAAAGTAAAAATATGGAGCAATATTTATCATATAAAAGAATGACAGTGTAATCCCTCATAATAAGATACGGTAGACTTTACGAGAAAAAGCACAATATGTAAATAAAATCTTTAAATAAACATAGTCTCTGGATGGTTTTAACAAATGTAGTGAAATTCAAATGTAAGAGTAAATTGGTAATATTTATTTAAAAATAAATAGGAACTAGGGAGTCGGGCAGCAGTGCAGCGGGTTAACAGCATGTGGTGCAAAGCATAAGGACCAGCATAAGGATCCTTGTTCGAGCCCTGGGCTGTCCACCTGTAGGGAAGTCGCTTCACAAGTGATGAAGCTGGTCTGCAGGTGTCTTTCTCTTCCCTTCCCTGTCTTGCCTTCCCCTCTCCATTTCTCTCTGTCCTGTCTAACAATGACAACAACAATAATAACTACAAGAACAATAAAAAAGGCAACAAAAGGGAAAAAATAAATATAAAAAAATAAACAGGAGCTTCCACTTACTTGATATTATTTCATTATTCCACCTCTCAGAATATTATTTCAATGTAATATAACACATTGGAATGCCTTTATCTTTTATGGGTCACCTATCATTTCTATAAGTTGTGTAATAAAACATACTAATTATTCCTCACAAATTTTTATTATTGAAAATAACGTTTTGAATGTGTTTGAGTTAACAACTATCAAACTTATATATGCAGCTAATTACTGATATTAGCATATTAATTTAAGTTATATTGAAAGTACATTGTGTTGATATGATGAGTTACAGTCTTTGATTAAGGGAAAATTCTATAGCTTCACTTTTTTTTTTTTTATTCCCAGTGCATTTGACACACCCTTCAATTTTGGTTTGCTTTTTTTTTTTTTCATTCTGGACATGGCAAGTTTGAAAGTCTCAGTGTTGTACACTATTCTTTTACAAGATAAAGGCAATTATAAAGAGGAAGGTAGAAAAGGAAATCATAAGTAAATTCTCAGGAAGGTCAACTGAGGATGAGGAAACTAGGTTCCTTGACACATCTCACCATAGCACAAAGATGCATTTGTTGTCAGCTTGACAGCACCATTCTAGAAAGGTTTTTGATGCTCAAATCACATCTCACACAGTCCTAACATATAAATCATTGGTTGCATAATATGCATATTCTTCCCACTAGACCATTTGAGAAACAGTCTTATTTTATAACCTAGAGCACTGGAATATTAAACTGATATTTAGAGATTAAATAAACATTGATTGAACTGAGTTAGGACTATAGGATAGCTGTAACAGTGTCTGGTTGGAAATAAATGAAAAAAACATTTATTTCATTAGGGAAAAGGTGAGTGGTAAAATGCAATAAGCCAATATATTGGACAGAAACTTTTTCTTTTTGTCTTTAATTCAAACTGTACTTGGTATTGAGGAAGAATGAATCAGTCTCTGAAGCACAGGGAAAGAGTCAGAGAAGAGGAGGAGGGTGGACAAAACAAACAGCAGATGGCAATTTAGCTGGCCACCCACTCTCCCCTCAGGTTCTTTTGAAATCACTGCATCTCCTTGACGGATTCTATGTTCTGGGAGAGTTTTTGCTGCCTTAGAGACATGGCTACATCTCAGTGAACCCTGCCAAAATTGACACCAGAGAGAATGAGCACAAATTTGGAGAATGAGCCAGGGATATTAGGTTTGAAATGTTACTTAACTGGGCTTCCATATTCTTTTAACTCTTTGTATCCAAGCTTTGCCTTTATCTACCTAGTCATCTGTTTGGTGGTCTATCAATAATCAGGTGACTCCTATATCTAAAGAAACTAAAAAATTGTACTTCCCACACATCATATTGTATATCCCAATAGATAATAGCTATTGAAATTGTCTTCAATGTGTTGATCCTAGATTGATTGGATAACTAAAGAAATGTGATTGGGCCAGGGAAGGTAAATATTTCCTAGTGTATTGAATTTTCAAATGAATTATCTTTCTGTAACCCTCTTACAAGCCTATGGATGGTAATATGTAAATGCTATAGACACTCAAATGAAAAGCAGGTTTGTTTTTGTTATGGTGTCCTTATATCATTGGCTAGGTTTCTCTTAAAACTGAATCATTAAATCAGTCTTATTCTTTCTGTGATAAATTCTTCTACACAAATATACTTGTCTTCTTGGGTTAATATTTTTATTTTTACTAGTTGAAAATAAATAATTCCAGCACAGATGCTGAGTTTCTGGAGGGGGCCTCTAATGTATGGAAATTAATGTCTCCAAATTGACAGCTGGGTGTCATTATGAGGGATTTTGAGTTATAACGTATATGGGCAAATCTGCTTTCAGAAATGGTTTCACCTTCTTGAGTTTTACTTTCTCCTAGAAAGATGAGAGTTCTATGAGGTAGAAGGGAATAAAGCTATATGACAAATGAATAAATAAATATTAAAAAAATAAAACTTTTATTTCATAGCTTCTTACAGCTCACCAAGAAAACTTACCCCCTACATTCACTCTGAAAAGATAATGTATCTGTGCATTTCTCAGAAAATAAGTGGCAAAAGAAAAAAAAATGTAGAATTCTAGACATAATAAAAGAATTCAGACAGAGCATGGGCTTGACTGATTTATAATTTTGAGGAAAACAAATTTTACTTAAAGTTTATATATTTATTTTAAAATAAAGAATTCTGACTTAAAACCAACTTCAATAAAACATTTAGCTTTCTGTTTAGTCAAGTTTGGTATAAACAGCTTAAAATATCAAGCCCCATTCCTCTGTGTGCCATTGCTAGGACTTCACTCTAGGGTGACTTTTTTTTTTAATCATTTTTGGGAGGTTAGTGATTTACAGTACAGTTATTGGCTCATGGATACAATTTCTCATGTCATCGAGATAGGTGTCTTAAAAGCAGTGTCACCCCCCAGTTTAGGTCCTCTTTCACCATTATGTGTTGGAGCCCTAAAGCCACACCACTACACCTCTTTCCCTGATTTTCCCAGAGTCCTTTGCCTTGGTGAAATATACCCAACCAGTTCAGGTTTTCTTTGTGTTCCTCCTTTTTGTTCTTATTTCTTAAGTTTTGATCATGAGTGAAATAACCCCATATCCTTCCTTCTCTTTCTGGCTTATCTCGCTTAAGTTGATTCCTTCTAGCTCCATCCAGGATGAGGTGAAGAAGATGACTTTGTCATTTTAAACAAATGAGGAGTATCCCATTGTGTATATATTCCAACATTCCAAAGTGACTTTTTCAGAGAAAGAAAGAGATTAGAAATTACAGAAGCCAGACCTTCTACCTTCTGCAACCCACAATGACCCTGGGTCCATGCTCCCAGAGGGATAGAGAATGGGAAAGCTACCAGGGGAGGGGGTGGGTTATGGAGATTGGGTGGTGGGAATTGTGTGGAGTTGTACCCCTCCTACCTTATGGTTTTGTTAATTAACCCTTTCTTAAATTAAAAATAAAATAAAATAAAATAAAAGAAAGGTATATGGATAGAAAGAAAACAGCATTGAGGCTTCCCCATAGTGCGGGGGTGGGCAGGTAAAAATGGATGTTCATATGTCTATGTATTTAAATTGATAATCTACCAGATGCAAAGTGCAAGCCCTTAAAAGTGAAGTTTCTTATTAACTCATCTTTATATTCCATAAACTAGGAGAAAATAAACACACAAGAATTTGTCTCTTGAGCAGAGGAAAAAATAAGTCTGGTTTTAGCTAAGATCTTAGGTCCCAAATCTAGAGACACTATCCTTCAGTAACTCTTACTCTTTTACCATGTCAGCTGTATCATTATGCAAAGCAAGCCAGTAAATCCTGTCTTACTGCCTACTGAAGCACTTAGGCCTTTGCCTATACAAAGTATAAATATTTAATTACCTCTTACTTACCTCTTTAATGATATTGTGTTTATGCCAGAAGCAGCAAACTCCTGAGGGCTGAATTCAGATTTAAAATCTGTGATTGATTGCTTGAATGCCTAATGAAAGACAGTCGTCACCATTAATTGCTGTATCTTTTTTTTTTTTTAACTTTTTAAAATTTTTATTTATAAAGTGGAAATATTAACAAGACTATAGGATAAGAGGGGTACAATGTCACACAATTGCCACCCCCAGAACTCCATATCCAATCCCCTCTCTTGCCTGCACAATAGAGCAAGAAAAAAAAGTGCTTCAGGAAGCACATTTTTTTGTTCAAATGGAAGTTCTTTTGTTGATAATACTTTTACAAGATACTGATGACTGATAGCAAGGATATCTGTAAGAGAATAGAAGTTGGTGGAAGCAATAGTCCAGAAAAGCAAGGGAACCTGGATTATCATTCTGTTAACATGATATAAGAAATAGCAGGTCAATCTTTGTGCAATAGCTGATTTTCCCAATATTGTCATTCAGTTATAAAGCTACGAAGTCACATATGATTCTTGCCACTAATATGCTAATTGTAACATATATACCTGCCCAAACTCCAAATTTTATGAGTGTCAAGCATGCATATCTCTTTCACAATCACACATTCAACTTTAACAAACTCATAGTCTGCACTGGAAATTTTAATTGACTAAACACCCACTGCACTATTATGTAGTTACCCAGCATTATCAATTTCAGATTCCCTAATAGCCCTGAAATAAACATAATTATTATCCTCATTTTATTGAGAAAGTTACTGACTTTCTGTGGCTTGCCAATGATAACACAAACCATGAAAGTAACTCACTACCGAAGAACAAATCTGACTTTATATCTCTCTCCAGCAAAATTTCACAAGATTCAAAATTTCTTTTTTTCAGGGGAGAATTTGACTTTAAGATAAATAAAAAGCTGAGTGATGGGCACATTGGTAAAAAAAGAAATTATGTTCCATACATTGATTAAATATGCTGTCTCTAAAGGGCTCATGTTCTTTATTGAGGGTAACAAATAAATTAAACTATATCACCACCTCCTAAATTTGTAGCAATATTAGAAATAAGAAGATAATGAAAAGCTGAATGAATCAAAGCAGTTAAACACATCCAAGGAAAGTGATAATTTTCCTCATTTAACCCTAACATGCTAAATCTTATTTTTATTAAATCCTACTGACTGGCTGCTCTGTGTAGTTCTACAGAAGGCTGCCTATTGGTCATATTCCTCCTGCCATGGGATCTCTAGGTTTATCTGATCTTTTTAAAATAAAAATTTCTACTTTAAATATTTTATTTATTGGGGGAGAGACAGGGAAACTGAGATGGAAGGGGGAGGATAATTAAATAGACAGACAGACAGACAGACAAAATGACATCTACAGTGCTGCTTCACCACTTATGAAGCTTCCTTGTGACTGGGGGCCTGAACATGTTAACATGTCCTTGTACATGGTAGCATGTGCGTTCAACCAAGTCAAACCACTCTGTCTTGGTTTATTTTATTTTAATGGAGTTCTTTTCTCAGAGAGTAATGCAGTTCTTGGCCTGGGTTTACTTAGCATTTTGGAAAGCTGATATAACTGAATAGGGAGGTTCAAAAGGAAAAAATCATAAAAATGAAGTGCACTGAGCACAAGATCCATGACTATTAGAAAAGTCGGTTGTTGAACACTTTGAATATGTCATGGCAATTCTTTTTTTGTTATTTATCTGTTAAATTTATTTATGAAATAAAAATATCCACCTGGTTAAGCACACACATTACAGGGCACAAGGACACAGGTTCGGGCCCCTGGTCCCCACCTGCAGGGGGAAAACGAAAACTTCACAAGTGGTGAAGCAGGGCTGCAGGTGTCTCTGTTTCTCTCCCTCCCTACCTCCCCCTACTCCCTCAATTTCTCTCTGTTTCTATCCAATAATAAATAAAACAAAAATAAAACATTAAAAAATAAAAATATCAACAAGACCATAGGATAAGAAGGGTATAATTCCACACAACTCCTACCACCAGAGCTCTGTATCCCATCCCCTCCATTGAAAGCTTTCTTATTCTTTATCCCTCTGAGAACATGGACCCAGGATCACTATAGGATGCAGAAGGTGGAAGGTCTCACTTCTGTAATTGCTTCTCCACTGGGCATGGACATTGGGTGTTATTACAATTTTTGTCCTTGAAAGGAAGTATATAACTAATTCACATACTGTGGCATACTTATTGGCATTAACATTAAATAAGCCATAAAGAAACAGGTGTGCCTTTTTTTTTTTACTTTTGTTTTGCTTCACTTTACTCCAGTATAATTTTATTGAGGAAATGATGGTTTACAGGATTAGTGTTCCCATCAGGGTATATTTCCATATTTACAAGTAGGTATTGATATTGTAGTTTTTTGAATTAGATAAATACTTTTTTCAAGATAGTAGTGGCCACATGGGCACAATTTCTCATGTTTCCATGATAGGTGTTTGCACATCACTCTCACCGCCAACCGAAGTCCTTCTCCACAGCTGCAGTAATAGTAGTTCATCTCCAGTGTTCATCACTCATGGCTGAAATTTTTTCAGATAAAAAGAGGTTTCAACCACCAGGTTCCAGAAGCTAGCAGGATGCAACCAGACTTCCCTGGACAGACAACCCCACCAATGTGCCTTGGAGCTTCACTTCCCCAGAGCCCTTCCCCACTAGGGAAAGAGAGAGACAGGCTGGGAGTGTGGATGGACCTGTCAACGCCCATGTTCAGCGGGGAAAGCAATTACAGAAGCCAGACTTTCCACCTTCTGCAACCCACAATGACCCTGGGTCCATACTCCCAGAGGATGAAAGAATAGGAAAGCTATCAGGGGAGGGGATGGGATACGGAGGTCTGGTGGTGGGAACTGTGCTAAGCTGTACCCCTCTTATCCTATGGTTTTGTCAGTGTTTCCTTTTTATAAATAAAAATTTTTTTAAAATTAGAAATAGAACTCAAAAAAAAAAAGAGGACCCAGACAGGAAGTTAGAGAGAGAGGGACAGCAATACAGCATTGAAGCTTCTTCCAATGTGTTGGAGACCAAACTAAAAGGTGTATCCTACCCATAACAAAATAGGTATTTTATTCAGGTGAGATATTTTGCCAGCTTATTTGTGGTTATCTTGACAGAACAAAATTTATTCATATTGCAATTATCCCACCTGATAAGAACGTGAGGACTACTAGAGTGAGCTGTCCTACAACTGATGGAAAGATAGAGAGGAGGTGATATATGTTATCAATAAACAGCAGTCAGTTATTATGGATAAGATGGCAAATCAGACTGCATGAAGCCCCACATAAAACAAAATTAGCAGGCATTTTTGATACATGCTCTGAAATATGGTATATATTTGTGCATTAGATGGGACCAATTTGACCTGGCTTCTGATCTCTGCATCTATGATCTGGAAGTTTTGTACAGATTTTAATGAACACTACTAGGACCTCAAGCTCAGAAATGGTTTTCCTCTTTTTGTTTACAAATAGATACAAAGAACTATTTTCTACTAAGCTATTGCCTATTAGATGACCGGTCTCCATAGTTTCTGTGTTAAGTGGGATACAACCCTACCCCTCCTCATTGCCAAATGCTTATATTGTTTACCTCTCAACACAATCACATTGTTATCATATATGATTTTGTGCTAAGAGGATAGGTATACACACATCTTTTTGGATGGCTGTGTTTGGATCCTTAGAATATAATGTCAGGGGGCAAGCAATTACAAAGACCACCAGACCTTCAACCTTCTGCATCTCACAATGACCTTGGGTCCATACCTCCAGAGGGTTGAAGAATAGGAAAGCTATCAAGGGAGGGGATGGGATAAAGAGTTCTGGTGGTGGGAACTGTGCTAAGCTGTACCCCTCTTATCTTATGGTTTTTGTCAGTGTTTCCTTTTTATAAGTAAAAAAGATGGGAGTTCGGTGGTAGCGCAGTGGGTTAAACGCATGTGGCATAAAGCACAAGGACAGGCAGGAGTAAGGATCCCAGTTCGAGCCCTCGGCTTCCCACCTGCAGGGGAGTCACTTCACAAGCAGTGAAGCAGGTCTGCAGGTGTCTATCTTTCTCTCCCCCTCTCTATCTTCCTCTCCTCTCTCCATTTCTCTCTGTCCTAACAGTGACGATATCAATAATAACAACAATAGTAACTACGACAATAAAGCAAGGGCAACAAAAGGGAAAATAAATAAATATTAAAAATAAATAAATAAATAAATGAATAAATAAATAAGAATATAATGCCAGAAGAGGGGTTGCCAGGTCATAATGTAGGCCCATTTCTAGACTTCTGAGAGTTCTCCAGACTGCTCTCCACAGGAATTAGACCAATTTATATTCCCATCAGCAATGTAGGTGGGCTCTTTTGTCCCCACAACCCCTCCAGCATTTGTGATTGTCTTGAGTTGTAAAGTGCAATCTATCTATTAGAGTGGAAACAAGCACTTTTAAAAAATTTTATATATTCATTTTTATTGTCAGATAGAAAGAAATTGAAAGAAAAGGGGGTGATTAGAGAGATGAAAAGAGATAGAGAGATACCTGCAGTCCTTCTTTACCACTCTTGATTGAAGCTTTTCCCCTGTAGGTGGGGGGCCTGGGACTTGAACCTGGTTCTTTGTGTACTGTAATGTGTGCACTTAACCAGGTGTGCCACCGCCTAACCCCAGAACAAGCATTTTTTAACATCCATTTATATTACAGCTGTTTATAACTAGAATGCCAAAATTGAGTTATGCTGGCTTAACAGCCAATTACATGCATCTTTTTTCCAACTTTAAATTCAGTTCACTGATATCATGCTAGCATGTTTGAACCAATCATTAGGAGAGATATTGTATAACTGAGAAATGCTACAAGTCGTAGCATTCTGCCCTTGAAGAGCCAGTTAGCTACTCTTGCCCCCTGCATTTTGGATGCACTATTAATATTGGGCTGTTGTAAAACGCATAGCACATTTTTGTATGGAGAAGCATACAGAAATGCATCATGAATTTCCTCACATAGTATGTTTTACATATTCACTACTAGTCTAGTTTCAAAGAACTCAAGCTAGATGTATGATCTAGTTGAACTGCTATTAGGAAGTCCACATTTACATAGTGTAGTTATGACTTAGGGTAAGCCAGGATCTTCTAGTGTGCTTATAACTTCAAGCCCTTGATACTTAGTCTGGATGCACGGTTTATATAGACCGCTGTACATTAAACATTTCATATCTTCCCATTCAACAGGTTAATTACTCTCTTAACTGTAAAATAAACACATAAATAGAAATATTTCCAGATGTCTTAGTCAGGTGGAATGAGTAGCTGTTCATTATTAAAATAAAGTCAGGGGTTGGTAATGGCACACTCACTGAGAACATGCCATACTGTGCCAAGTAAAGGAGCAGTGTTACGGTATTTCTTCTCTCTCCCTCACTCTCTTCATCTATCTCTCACCCTCTGTACAAAAAAGAAAAAGGAAAAAAAACTTTCTGGAAACTGTGGATTTATCACACAGAAGTCAAATACCAGCAACCCTGGTGGGCAAAAAAATTAAAAATATTAAAAAATACACATCACAATGTACAAGGAGCTCACCTACAGGTGGGATGCTTCAGAAGCCGTGAATTAGGTCTATAGGTGTCTCTCCTCTCTATCTTCCCCTCTGCTCTCAATTTCTGTCCAACCAGATTAAAAAAAAAAAAAAACAGAAGAAAGTTAAAATAATGAAGTAATCAATACTCTTCCAAATGCAGAATCCTAATCCCAAAAATGTATTTGTTTGGTCAAGAATACTTATCAAAATTCTTTACCATTGTTGATCCATGTTGAGAGCAAGGTCGTATGGGGGCCCACAAAGGGGTCTATTGTGTTGTTCCTGATAGAGATCTCCAGTGACAATGGAGAGAGGGATCTCTTTGAGGTCTAGGCCCATTTTGTCTGTTTGGGAATCTCAGAACTTTCTGACTAGGGCCCCAGCTGATGGAGTGGGCTGATAGTGACTAAAGAGTTATCGTTAAAGTATATGAGTCTCTTGCCCTTATTCAACTTTTACAGTCCTTACTTTGATAAGGTTAGCTTTGGAGAAACTGGGGGAAGTGTAATAGGAAGTAGGTGAAGAGGGTATCTAGGTCTAAGTAGAAACTCTTTCATTATGAACTTTCTGGTGTCTTTTTAGGTCTTTCTACTTGCTTGCTGCATATACTGATGCACCGTAGACTATCATGCACTTTTGTCCTAATTTATGGATACATGTGAATATATGCCCTATTTCATGGGACCTGGTCTATATCTAGGTTTTGGGTCTTTGTTAGTAAGTGAACCATCTGAAATATAATTAGGAATCCTACTAAAAAGGAAAGGTTTCACCAGAGTAATGAGGCTGAAGGGTTGACATTCCAAGCCTAATGTCTCCGGACGCTGTCTGAAGTGAAGCATGCCGAGGTGGTACTTGTCGTGTTGATTAGGTTGGGATCATCAGATGCAGTGTTAGTTGGTATGAATTGAAAGAAACATGCGAGAAAGTGAGCCCCACCCTAGAGGTTCCAGGACTGGGGGAAATATTGGCTCTATAGTGGAAGCAGGAGGTGTCTGCTGTCTCAGGGTTTAAGAAGGCAATAGGGGAGTCAGGCAGTGGTGCAGCAGGCACAAAGTGCAAAGACCAGCTATTAAAAATCATGAAATCGGGAGTCAGGTGGTAGTGCAGTAGGTTAAGCACAGGTGACACAAAGCACAAGGAGGAGTAAGGATCCCGGTTCAAGCCCCCGGCTCCCCATCTGCAGGGAAGTCGCTTCACAAGCGGTGAAGCAGGTCTGCAGATGTCTATCTTTCTCTCCCCCCTCTGTCTTCCTTTTCTCTCTCCATTTCTCTATGATCTATCCAGCAACCATGACATCAATAACAACAATGTTAAACAATAAGGGCAACAAAATGGAAAGTAAATAAATTTTAAAAAAGAAGGCAATAGATAGTTACTGCTATACTCAAATTATGTGACAATTGAGTTAACTTTGAAAAATCTTATTGTTAGGGTTTGTTGTATCATACACAACATTGCCATAATTTATGTCCATTGACATTATTTATATAGAGCTGTCTTATAGAGTCACGCTACAAGTTCCTTCTGTCCTTTCTGGTCTAAGCTTTTAAGAGAGTCAACATGTCAAAGACTCAGCCTATGGTCTGTGTATTAAAAAGTTTGAGGGGAGGCTGGACAACATACCCTATCTTCCACCTGAGGAAGATGGGTCCTGAAATTGGGGCAGCTTGGAACATTCCTACTCATGACCAGAGAATGTGAGCTCAGACCTACTGGGATGCAGAGGTTACATAGGCTCCTAAGCTGAATATGGGCTCCAGATAAAATCGATCGGGTCTACAGTCAACAATATTTATATACTTTTCCCATATTTGGGAGCTACTCTCTTACCTGATCTGGCTTTGTAGCCTATTTTCCATACATGGCATTATCTCTCCAGACAATAACTTGGATCCACCTGCACATCAGATGTCAAGCTCAGGGAAAAAAATAAAAAAACTAATATAGTCGTGGGCCCTTTGGAATAAAACAAAAATAGTTCTACTAGCTATCTACAAAACAGAGATCTACAAATCTTCATCTGCACTATGCCAGCCTTTGGGTTCATGATTAGTCAACAATTTGTTTGGCTTGATATGTTTACTCTTCTTTCAGCCACCAGGTTCCAGATGCTACCATGAAGCCATCCTGACTTCCCTGGAGAGACAAACCCATCAATGTGTCCTAGAGCTCCAATTCCCCAGAGACCTGCCCCCCTAGGGAGAGAGAGAGACAGGCTGGGAGTATGGATCAACCTGTCAATGTCCATGTTCAGGGGGGATGTAACTGCCGAAGCCAGACCTTCCACCTTCTGCAACCCATAATGACCTTGGGTCCATATACCTAGAGGGATAAAGAATAGTAAAGCTATAAGGGGAAGGGATGGGATATGAAGTTCTGGTGGTGGGAAGTGTATGTTTTTTTTTATCCTATGGGTTTTGTCAGTGTTTCCTTTTTATAAATAAAAATTAAAATAAGAATATTTATCAACAAATAATTACAAGATTATAAATATATGATAAATACAGAAGGTACTGTCAATGAACTAATTCATGTCTAGTGCAGGCTGAGGCACAGAATGACCCTATTTAAGTCATTTAACTTTTTCTTTTTAGTTTTAAAATGGCAAGAAATCATATGGGTACACTAACTAATCCTGAATATAATTCTTATCTTCTGTTTACTCACTTACTACCTTGTCAATATTCAATATTCTTCCCATGTGCTGTTTGCAGAAATGTATTTCCTTCTGAGTAGAGATTATCTTTAACCAAAATTTCTCCATTGTCAGTATCTACCTGTAAGTTACTTGTAGACAGAGGCCATACCTTCATTTGTGAATTTTCAGGGTTGACTATTTGACATATAGTAGGTGTTTAGTAAATGGCAGGTATATGAGTAAATAGGTATTTTGATGAAAAATAGTTCCATGACTTTGTGGCCCAAATCTTTTGCTTACTACTTTGCAGTTGCAAGGCTATATTTGAAATGGTAAATGATTTCAGTTCATCAAATGGATAAATTAGCCAGTTTTCTATTTTAAAACAATAGTGTTTATATTTTACTATTATCTGTAGCATAACTATGGATAGGTTTTAAACCACTAGAGAATGGAAACTAGCATCTGACATAGATTCTCATTATCAACAGGTCTTGAATATTTCTGAATGCCTTTTAGAAGCCCTATATTAGGAGGGATTTTTTAAAAATACATTTTAAGATTGATGATTGCTTTCTGGTTTTCATATTCTGTTTGTGGAAACAGATGGAATCTTAAGCATCAGAGCTATAATAAAATTCATTACTTGCTAAGACAAAATATTCATTATATACTGTCAGAGGAATACAGAATCCAAAAAGTTATCTTTTAAGTGGTTTTCGGGTATAAATGCTTGATTTACTTCTCAGAATAAAATGTAATGTTGTGAGCTATTGCAACTGCAAACTACATTTCTATCTGCTTGATAATCCTTTTTATTAGCCGCAGAACTCTGGATGTGTGGAGAGACACATTAGTTCAGCCATAGGAAGGATTCTTCTTTATTAAATGAATGTTTTCAAAGGGGAGAGATTATTTACTTTTCACTGGAAGCAACCGCAGCATCCACTCAAAAGCAAATTGTGTTCTCAGGGCAAATATATTAAATTGATATTAATAGGCATTCTATTCCTGAGGAATTGATTCTGTTGGCTCAGTTATTGCTTCACCTTTGGAAGATTGCAGAACCAATGACCTAAATGATTTCTTAGTCTCTTATATTTATGGTTTAGATTTCTAGGGTCTTTTAAAAATGCATGTAATTTTTCCCCTTAGAAGCATCACTGTGTTTTGTTTCACAGCTTGGAAAAAAAAAAGTTATGAATTGATCAAAACAAAAAGAAAGTAGAAGGTTTAGGTGATAAAGTACATCAGACAAGTCAAACAGCCCAGAGCTAACAGATTTTAGAGAAGATAAATACTAAGATTTTGAAAGGGTTTTTAATAGTCTCTGCTATGTGGCTTACCTTACATTTTTCAAATCTTCTCAATTTAAAGATTCTGAATGCTGAAACTGCCTGAAATATACTCAGATATCCAGTTTGATATTATATATATGGCCACACTTTGTGAACTGTTAAACTCTACAAGAAGAGGACAGATTAATTATAGCTGTTTCTTTGGAGTTAATTTTAGATTATCTTAAAGCTTTAGGATTATATTTGGGACAGTAACTCATTTTTCAAACTTGAGAGTGCCTAGTTTTTATACTTTAGAAGGGAAAGAATATAAAACAATGGCTCAAAGAACATTAATTAGCTATATACTTACATACACTATATAAACATTTTATTATTGTTTATTAATGTCTTTTAAAAATAATTTCTTTTAAAAAATGTTTACTTATTTATTGTTGGTGGAGTAAAGGTAGAGAAAAATTGAGAGAGGAGGGGGAAATAGAGAGGGAAATAAACAGAGAGATACCTGCAGCCCTACTTCATCACTTCTGAAGCTTTCCCCCTGCAGCTGGGGACCAGGAGGTTGAATGCAGGTACTTGCAAACTGTAATTGTTTAAAAAGACTTCACTTCAGTACACAACTGAAAGAAAAATACTAGTGATAATCTCAAGATTTATTCCAGCTGGTACCCTCAAATAATGTAAGTTTTCTTTTGGGGGTTATGAATTCCCGTTCAAAATCTATTATCCTTTGATATTATGGAATTCTCAACTTGTTTAGGTTTGCAAATGCTTCCACTGAATACCATTTAGGTGCAGACATGGTAGACACAAATTACAGTCACAGATGTGAGCTAGGGGAGGAAAAACTCAAGTATTCTGTAGTTCTTTGTGTTCCCATCTCTAAAATGGGAATCACATTGCCCAGGTCATGGACTGGTTATATGGTTTTTATGAGATGTTTATAAGGCCCTTAATATCAATTAACACATAACCACTATTTAGTAAATATTCAGTTCTTCAAGACCCTGCTAAAACTCAAGGTGAGTGATGCACCCTAAATGTTTGGTCCACACTCTAGTCACATTGTTCACTTCCAGAGAGTTATTTCCTCCTTGCTTTTTCACTCTCTTTCTCTCTTCTTCCTTCCTTTTAAATTTTTTTATTATCTTTATTAATTTATCAGATAGAGACAGCCAGAAATTGAGAGAAAAGGAGAAGAGAGAGAGGGTGAGAGACAGAGAGACATCTGCAACCCTACTTCACCAGCCGTGAAGCTTTCCCCTTGTAGGTGGGGACTAGGGGTTCGAATTCAGGCCTTTGTGCATTGTAATGTGTGCACTTAACCACGTGTGCCAACACCTGGCCCCTCTTCCTTCGTTTTTTTTTTTCCCTCGTCCTTCTACTTCTGTTTAAATAACATATCAGCCAGTTTAAACAAATCACAACAGGGCAAAGGAATCATCTCTCTATCATCTGCTTCAACACACTAAACAGACATGTGAGGAAACTAGGGGTTCAGTTTCATAAATAATTGCAGTAGGAAATGGCAACTAGAAACCAGCTTCCTTTTCAGCTGACCAGATACTGTTGAGTATGAGAAGTACATGAAGTGCTGAACATCATATTCAGTATATAAAGCATATTCCTTATTCTGCAGTCCCCTCTTTTCAAAGCACTTGAGAATACATATTTTAAAAAGTAAAGGGAAGTTCATAATTTATTATCACCACACTTCTCACATTTTTATCTAACTCTGAAAAATAAATGTCTTTATAGGTTTTTTCCCCCACTGTATTAGGGGGGTAATCATTTACAGTATAGTTGTTGACATCTAGAACTTTAAAAAATAATGATTTATTTATATACTATTGGATATAGGCAGAGAGAAATTGAGATGAGAGAAGGAGAGAGACAGAGAGACACCTGCAGCCCTGTTCCACCACTCATGAAGCCTGCAGATAGGAACTGGGGGCTTGGACCTCGGTCCTTGTGCGTTGTATTGTGTGCATTTAACCAGGTGTGCCGCCGCCTGGCTTGGACATATAGAACTTTTTATCTCCCCATAAAAAAGTGTCTGTCAAATGATCTCTTGCCACTCTCAGTCCCTTTCCACCAACCAACATGCACCACGATCCCAATTCATCATCATCATCTTCACCATCACTATTATCATCAATGGTGCTTCACTGTTCTAGACTAACTTTTTCAGATAGAAGTAGAGAGCTCCTCTTGATACAGCTTAATGGTTATATAAAAACTTTCATGTTTGAGGGTCCAGAATCCCAATTTCAATCCTCAGGACCACCATAAGCTGAAGCTGAGCAGTGCACTAAAAAAAGGGGTAGTGGTGGTGGGATGGAGTTGGGGGTTCAGAGAAATAAGGAGAGAAGAAAAGATACCACATCACTGATGTTTGCTCCAGGGCTTTAAGGACTGGGCTCAAACTTGGGTCTCATGCACAAAAGAGCAAGCACATAGTCAGGGTGAGTTACCTTGCCAGCCTAAGGGTTATAGAAATGCCTTATTCCACTTGGCTTGGCCAGTGTCTAGTGTAGTGTTTGGGATGCATTATGCTTCAGTAAATATTGAAAGCATCTGGGGCTTGGTGGTGGCACATAACTGAGCTCATATATTACCATATGCAATATTGTGAGTTCAAGCACTGCTCCCCATCTGCAGGGGGAAGCTTTACAAGTGATGAAGCAGTGCTGTAGGCCTCTTTCTCTCTCTTCCTTGTGCTCTCCTTATCTCCCTCTCTATCTCCTCCTTCCCACTCAGTTTCTCTTTCTAGAAAAAATAGATAAATAAATATAACAATAAAAGGAAATATTAATTTTTTTTAAAAAAAACATTCTGTTTCCTGAGGGGAAAGTCAAAGTGATTTAACATGTCATCAAGAGCATGTTAGGATTTCTAAAAATTGGAAGGTACTATCAGAACTAGGGATCTGAGAACGGAAAGTGAAAGCATGCCAAGAAGTTGAGATATGTCAGGGGGTAGCATCTAGAGTCTAGCAGGGATTTTTTAATATACTTCTACACTGAAGTCAACAGATGGAATGTGAGGGCTGTGCCTTCCCCGAGGAGACAAAACACACTATGGAACTAGAGACTCAGCACTGTATTGTCTCTTCCCTATGTCCTGGAAAGACGACTTTCATCATCTTAGAGGACTTTGTTTTGTTTTGTTTTTTGTATGAAGTCATAATATACAAATTGCATAGGATCAAGTTTAGGCTAATGTCACTTTCAATGGCCTTGATGAACACAGAATCCTAGGCAAAAATATTTCTCTCTGCTCAAACTCATGGTGCCTCCTCAATCTTTAAATCCTTAGCAATGAGAAGCCAAATACAAACATCAGAAATTAATGACTATCCCATGTAGGTAAAAGTAATTTGGCTTTGATTCTGGAATTACAAGTATCTTATCTGAGTAACACTTTCCTCAAAATCACCTCTGTTTTGTGTCCTACAGACAAAGTAAGTTTGGGGAGGAACTGTCAGGGTATATATTCAGAGATCAATTAATTATTTTACATTAGATCTTAAGTACTTTTGCTTGAATGTATGCATACTTTTATTCATTATTTTTGTAAATTAGAGCACTGCTGAATCTTGGTATGCAATGACACATTATTTAAGTGTTTCTAAATGCATTAAAAGAAAACTGCTTGGTGACTATAGCCAGGAAAATATACTGTCACTTGCAAAATAAAGATGCAGCAAGAATTCAACTAATTGGTGAAGAAATCTACCCCAAACTAACCATTCCACTTAAAAAATTTTTTTTTTTACTTTATGCTAAAGTATCTACCCCTACAACAAGTGGATGCTACCCAATTATAAGATAAAGAACTGTGGAATTTGGTGTTATAGGATGCTCAGTGACTATTTAATGAATGGCTAGAGGAACAAATGGATAATTTACAGTACAAACAGTTGTGGAGATAGAGAAATTCCTAACAAAGGATTTATAGTCTCAATTTCAAACAACATCCAATCATTGCTTTTATTCTTCACTTGACCAAGTGAGGGTTTGGGGAAATATGCTGGTGAAAACAGACAGGAAAAGATCAGTCCAGGGGATGCACTTGAATTTCAAGCAATGTCAGGATATTGTGATAAGAATTTAATGAGAGGAGCATTAAAAAATGAGAGCACTTGAGAATAATTTCAAATATCTGTAATCTTTGAGTTGTAAAGCCCAAGCTCTTCAACTTAATTAACGATCCTTAGACTATGGACTTCACATTTCAGGGACATGGTAGTTGTACCTCAGAGCCACTTCCAGTCTGCCAGCTGATAGCTCTTTCTCCTTTATTAGTTTTATTAAGTGATAGTAATAATATTACTGTGCCAACTTTGTAAGCATATATTGAATACTGTGACTGTGTCCCCTGGTGTCTCATTTTTTGCTGACACCTTAAGGGCTAGTTAAGTGATTCTTAATGCAAAATCTAGACTTTGCGTTTCCTGCCAAAGACTTTACCTTAAATGTAAAAACACAAGTAAATATTTTCTAATTTGGGGTATTTAATACACAGACATGAAAAGGCATCCTATAGGGGGAGGTGTGCATGATTTCTATACGGTTATGAAGTTATGAAATTTTGTAGTTGTTCCATAGGTGAAACTGAAATAATAATTAGGAAGGATGACTGTAGGGCCAGCTTCAATGTGTGTTTTATTTAATATGCAGTGTTTGGGTTGGGGAGATAATGTAGGGGCTATGTAGCAGATTTTCTTCATTCAGTTCTTTCTTTAATATTTTATACATTTTAATAATAAAGATACAGAGGGGGAGGTACAAAGAAAGAAAGATCAGAACACTGCCATGCTCTGGTTTATGGTCATGCCTAGGATTGAATCTGAGACCTCAGAGCCTGAAGGACGAAAGTTTTTTTGCATAGCCATTAAGTTTTCTCTCCCCAGACCAGTAAGAAAAACTTTAATGCTTCAGGCTCTGAGGTTCCAGGTTCAGTCCCTGACACCACAGTAAGCCAGATCTGAGCAGTGTTCTGGTAAACACAAAAGTTTATACAAACAAATTCCAATAACAACAACCAGGGCCCAGGATGTGGTGTGATGTATAATGTTATAGTCTCAAACAGGAATATAATGTGTGCAATCTACATTAAAACTGGGTAATTTAGAAAGGATGAACCATGGAACTGGGTGTTGGTACACTTGGTTGAGTACAGACATTATAATATGCAAGGACCCAAGCTGAAGTCCCTAGTCACTACCTGTAGAAGGAAGCTTCAAAACCAGTGAAATGGTGCTGCAGGTGTCTCTCTTTTTCTCTCCCCCTCTATCCTTCATTCCCTGTCATTTATCATTCTTTATCCAAAGTTTAAATGAATAAATTTTTTTAATGTGTGAGCCAGATTTGGAAAACGAATGGCACATGGATGTAGCCTGGCTCTCTATGGTGGTGTATTATGCCTTTTTATTACTTTGTATACTAACTTATATATTCAATAAAGGCAATGCAGACCGTACCAGTAGTACTCACAAGTTTATAAGAAATCAACTTGTATCTAGAAAGTATTAAAAATTAAATCATATAATAAACAAAAAACTTTCAAGATTTTCTAATGTTTATGTCTTATTTAACATTAGTGTGTATGCAATACCAGCTCTGAAAAAGAAAAAGAAAACACAAACTGTTTTGTTTTATTCTCATACAAAACATTAAAGATAAAGAAAAGTGTGGTCTTAAAAAAATGTGACTACAGGCTGGGAGTATGGCTAGACCTGCCAACACCTGTGTTCAGCAGGGAAGAAATTAGAGAAGCCAGACCTTCCACCTTCTGCACCCCACAGTGATCCTGGGTCCATACTCCCAGAGGGTAAAGAACAGGAAAGCTGGGAGTCTAGTAGGGTGGTAGCACAGTGGGTTAAGCGCAGGTGGCACAAAGCACAAGGACCGGTGTAAGGATCCAGGTTTGAACCTCTGGCTCCCCACCTGCAGGGGAGTCGCTTTGCAGATGGTGAAGCAGGTCTACAGGTGTCTCTCTTTCTCTCCCCCTCTATTTCTTCCCCTCCCCTCTCCATTTCTCTCTGCCCTATCCAACAACAACGACATCAATAATAGCAACAATAATAACTACAACAATAAAATAACAAGGGCAACAAAAGGCAATAAAAAAAGAATAGGAAAGCTATCAAGGGAGGGGATGGGATATGTATTCTGGTGGTGATAATTGTGTAGAATTGTACCCCTTTTGTCCTATGGTCTTTTCAATATTTCCATTTTATAAATAAAAATTAAAAAAGAAAAAGATAGTAGTTTTTTTCTCTCAGCCTGAAAACTAGTATAGCTATAGGCCCTTTGAAATATAACTAAAATATGCCTACTAGCTATCTACAAAATGGAGACCCCCCCCCCAACTCTTCATCTGCACTATTCCAGCCTTTAGGTTCATGATTAGTCAACAATTTTTTTGGCTTTGTATGTTAACTCCCTTTTCAGCCACCAAGTTCCAGATGCTAGCTTGATGCCACCAAGACTTCCCTGGACAGAGGACCCCACCAATATGTCCTGGAGCTCCGCTTCCTCAGAGCCCCACCCTACCAGGGAAAGAGAGAGGCAGACTGGGAGTATGGATCAACCTGTCAATGCCCATGTTGAGTGGGGAAGCAATTACAGAAGCCAGACCTTCCATCTTCTGCATCCCACAATGACTTTGGGTCCATGCTCCCAGGGATAAAGAACAGGAAAGCTATCAGGGAAGGAGATGGGATAAGGAGATCCAGTGGTGGGAACTGTGTGGAGTTGTACCCCTCTTATCCTATGGTTTTGTTAATGTCTCCTTTTTTAAATAAATAAATTAAAAGAAAAGAAAGTAAAATGAAAGGAAAAATGTGACTTTCAATGCATCTTCATTCCACAGTGTATGACTCCAGAACACTGAATTGTTTCTAGATCTGAGTACATTCTGCTGGAGGTAAAAGGGGAAAATTTACATTATTTTTTTCACTTTCATTTTTGGTGTCCTTTATTGGTTATCCGTGTGTTCCAAGATTGAATACAAATGAAACACAAAGAATAAACAAAAAGTTATAAAAAAAATTTAAATCTCCTGCCTTCAGGAATACAGGAGCAGTTTGGACAGAGAATGGCATACAATCTGTTCCTTAAAGTATGAATAATTCATATAGACAAGTTAAAAATTCTAGCAAAGGTACCCATACAAGCAGAAATTTAGAAGCTTGAGCAATCATTTTTGTGCTGTTACACAACTTAGACTTTTACCACTGGACAGTGGCAAAACCTTTAAAGGAGAACATGGCTGGGTATCTTCAAAAAATTAACCTAGAAAGGCTGTAATTTAGGTAACCAGATGGAGTTACTTTTTATTATTTTGTTGAAGGATTAATGGCTTGATAGCACAGATGTTGACACAGGGGTACATTTTCTCATCTCACTATGATAAGTGTCTGAAAAATATTCTTACTCCCAATTTAGATTCTTTTCAACCACCATGTACCAGGTCCTCAAAGTCTCCTCTCTCTCCCAGCCTCCTCCCTGATCTCCTTCACTGGAATCCTTTGCTTTGATGAAATGCACCAATCCCAGTCTAAGTTTTTTTTTTTTTAAGACAGTATTAATTACCAAAACCATAGGGTAGGAGGGGTACAACTCCAAAAAATTCCCACCACCCAATCTCCATATCCCACCCCCTCCCCTGAGAGCTTTCCCATTCTCCATCCCTCTGGGAGCATGGACCCAGGGTCATTGTGGGTTGCAGAAGGTAGAAGGTCTGGCTTCTGTAATTGCTTCCCCGCTGAACATGGGTGTTGACTGGTCGGTCCATACTCCCAGTCTGCCTCTCTCTTTCCCTAGTAGGGTGTGTCTCTGGGGAAGCTGAGCTCCAGGACACATTGGTGGGGTCTTCAATCCAGGGAAGCCTGGCCAGCATCCTGATGACATCTGGAACCTGGTGACTGAAAAGAGAGTTAGCATACGAAGCCAAACAAATTGTTGAGCAATCATGGACCCAAAGCTTGGAATAGTGGAGAGGAAGTGTTAGGGGGGTACTCACTGCAAACTCTAGTGTACTTCTGCTTTCAAGTATATATTTTGCAGTAGTTTGTAGATACGTGTGAACATATGCTCTCTCTCACAGAAACTGGTGTATATCTAGGTTTTGGGACTTTGTTAGAAAATGAACCACCTGAGATGGAATTAGAGTATATGATGAAAGGAAAGGTCTCACCTGAGTAATGAAGCTGAAGGGTTGTCATTCCACCTGTGAAGTCTCTGGACACAGTCTGAAGTGAAGCATGTTGAGGTGGCAATCGTTGCATTGGTTAGGTTGTGATCAGCGGATGCAATATTATTTGATATGGATTGGGAGAGACATACGGAAAAATTGGGCCCTATCCAAGGGTTCCAGGACAGGGGGAAGTAGGGACTCTATAATGTGAGGTTCCTGCTGTCTTAGGGTTCAAAAAGACAATTGATAGTTAATGTTATCATCACATTATTTGGTAATTGGGTTAACTTTGAAAAGTCCTTTTGTTACGGTTTGCTGTACAATACCCAGTATCTTATATATAGCTGTGCTATTGGATGCTTCGCCTCTGTGGAGAGCAGTCTGGAAAACTCTAAGAAGGCTAGACATGGACCTTCCATATGATCCAGTAATTCCTCTCCTGGGGTTATACCCCAAGGACTCCATAACACCCAACCAAAAAGAGGTGTGTACTCCTATGTTCATAGCAGCACAATTCATAATAGCTAAAACCTGGAAGCAACCCAGGTGCCCAACAACAGATGAGTGGCTGAGAAAGCTGTGGTATATATACACAATGGAATACTATGCAGCTATCAAGGACAATGAACCCACCTTCTCTGACCCATCTTGGACAGAGCTAGAAGGAATTATGTTAAGTGAGCTAAGTCAGAAAGATAAAGATGAGTATGGGATGATGAGTGGGAACTCATCAACAGAAGTTGAGTAAGAAGATCTGAAAGGGAAACTAAAAGCAGGACCTGACCAAATTGTAAGTAGGGCACCAAAGTAAAAACCCTGTGGTGAGGGGTAGACATGCAGCTTGCTGGGCCAGTGGGGGGTGGGAGTGGGTGGGAGGGATGGGTCACAGTCTATTGGTGGTGGGAATGGTGTTTATGTACACTCCTAGCAAAATGTAGTCATATAAATCACTAGTTAATTAATTTGAGAGGGGGAAAATCAATTGTATGTCTCAAAGTTTTTCAAAACATAAGCTGAATCTTTTTAATATATAGGTGTATTTGATATGTGGACTCTCTCAAAAGCCTAGACCAAGTAGATCAGAAGCATCCAGTCTAAGGTTTTACAGACCATGGACAATCCTAAGTAATCCAGCAGGAAGTGCTTGGAGATGTGTTGTCTTCAGCTAGAAGAGGATAATTAGTAAAGAAGGAAAACAACAGAGGAAGGTAGGAAAGAAATAGAATCATTGGATTTGAGCTGAACGACACCCAAGATTTGTTTTTTTCCAACCAGGGTCTCTAATACTAGAATCAATATTTTAAGAATAGGGGGGGGAAAAAGTGCTTTTTTTTTTTTTTGACTCCAAGGTTATTGCTGGGACTCAGTGCCTGTACTATGAATTCACTGCTCCTGGAGGCCATTTTTCCCACTTTTGTTGCCCTTGTTGTTATTATTGTTGTTAATTGTTATTGTTGTTATAGCTGTTGTTGGATATGGCAGAGAGAAATGGAAAGAGGAGGAAAAGACAGAGAGGAGGAGAGAAAGATAGACACTTGCAGACCTGCTTCACCACTTGTGAAGTAACTCCCCTGCAGACAAGGAGCCGGGGATTCAAATCCAATCCGGGTCCTTATGCCAGTCCTTGTTCTTTGCACCATGTGTGCTTAACCCAGTGCACTACCACCTGCCCCCCTGCAAAAAAAAAGCATTTTAAAAAGGATCTACTGCAATTGTGTTGAGTGGATCTTCTATAATCTCAGAGTATGTTGTCTATTCAAGCAGAAATCTGAAAGAACAATGAATTGATTGAGGAGCTCAAAGCATGGCAAGCTGTGATTACTGTATCCTGTCCTAGCATCAGGAGAGTAAAGACACTAAGACAGTGCTTCTTGATTTTTCAAAATTAAAAATCTCACAGGTCTGAGAGGTTTATTTTCACGTCCTGAATTTTTAAATAATTTTTCTCTTCTTTGTCCAAAGTTCCAAAAGAGATTTGTTAGTATAGTTTTGGAAATTGCACTGTGTGCAGGGATAGAAATGAGGGCTGTGTTATTCAGATTACCCATGGGGCTTCTCGAAACTCAGTAATTACATAGATTCTCTACTCTGTCCTGATCTTGCCCCATACAGTATTTATCTGAATATGATTGCTCTCTCCCATGGAAATTTAGTTTGGAGAACATTTATTTGAAATAAGTCAAAAGAAGATAAAGCCTTTTCTTATTTTTCTTGTTTTTTCTACTTGCCCTAAATTCTGAGAAAACAAAATAACCTTTATGTACCCCCCCACAAGGTTTCACTTCAGCTAAATAAACCTACAGGTGCCAAATTCTCTTCAAAGGGCATGCATGAATCAAGGCTTTTTAATGATAGTTTGACCATGAAGTCTGTTCCTCAAGCACATCCACCACATAACTAATTGGCTTTGTAGCAGCTTTTCTGTAGAACATGAAGTAATTGGTTAACAACTGAATCTAAAAATTCAACTCAGTCTTTCAATAAGGACAATCTTTCTGTTCTACATACTGGTATCGTAATGAACCTGAGATAAGATGGAGCAATTGAGAAGTTATTTAAGCTATTACTTACAAACAAACAACAAAAAAAAAGACAAGCAATTACTAAAGATAAACAGTTATGTAAAGGAAGCAAAGAGATAAAAGAATCTAGCAGTGTCAAGAGAGCATGGCCAAGTTGAAGTTTATAGTTGGTCCTGTTGAGGTCAGGAAATGAGCAGGAAGCACTGGGGTACACAGACACTGTGGCAACACACCAGAATGCATGTTCCCCAGGCACACATATTCCCATGCTATTGGGGGAAGAAAATAGGTGTTGTATGGCGAAATAGCAGTGGTAACAGGTGTAGACGTGACTTAATAAAGAAGTGAAGCTGGGGTTTGGGGTTTATAAGAAGCTGTTATGAGCGTTGTTATGAGCGTTGTTTTGCTCTTTCTGCAGAACCTGGGGCCATCAACATGTGAGTAAATGGTTCTCAGGCTCTCTCTCTCTCTCTTTTAAATTTTATTAGTGATTTAATATTGCTTTTAAAAAATACAAGATTGGGAGTCGGGCTGTAGTGCAGCTGGCTAAGCGCAGGTGGCGCAAAGCACAAGGACCGGCATAAGGATCCTGGTTCTAACCCCGGCTCCCCACCTGCAGGGGAGTCGCTTCACAGGCGGTGAAGCAGGTCTGCAGGTGTCTATCTTTCTCTCCTCCTCTCTGTCTTCCCCTCCTTCTCTCCATTTCTCTCTGTCCTATCCAACAACGACAACAACAATAATAACTACAACAATAAACAAGGACAACAAAAGGGAATAAATAAATAAAATAAATTTTTAAAAAAAGATAATGGATATAATTCCCTGAGGCTGGCCCTCTCTCTCTCTCCCTCTCTCTCTCTCTCTCTCTGTCTCTCCTCACATCTACTCTAATGTGTGTGTGGTTTCAATTTTCCTGAATAAAGTTTAACATTCCTGAAAACCATGCTTTCTCCTCAATTCTTAGTTAGGCTCATGTGTGAGGAAACTTTAATCATGTGGGGAAATAGTATCAGCCTTATCTTCCCCTGAATACAGTCCCAATACTCTGGAAGCAGTACCTAGAAGGTAAGGGGCCAGGTGGTGTCTCACCTAGTGTAACACTTGAAAGATGACCCAAGTTCAAGCCTCTGGTCCCTAGTTAAAAGCAGAAACTATCATGAGCAGGAAGGCAGTGTATATGCTGCTGTTTGTTTTTGTCTCTCCAATAATAATAATAATAATAATAATAATAATAATAATAGCTTAACAAATAAAAAATGAGTTTTCCAGAATGATGGGGCTATTAGAAGTCTAGGCTAATCAGATATAGGGACCCAAATGATGAGGTGGTCTGTTATTGACCAAGAAAATCACTAAGTGAGTCAATCGCTTGCCCTTTACCAGCTTTGTAGTTCTTTTTCTTCTTCTTCATCCTCCTCCTCCTCTCCCTCCCTCCTCCTCCTCCTTCTTCTTCTTTTTTAATTCTATGTATTGATTATTGGATAGAGATAGAGTGAAACTGAGAAGGGGACGATAGAAAGAGAAAAGAGGGGCTGGGCAGTGGCACACCTGGTTGGGGGCACATGTTACAATACGCAAGTACCCAGGTTCAAGTGGTGAAGCAGTGCTGTAGGTGTCTGCATGTCTCTCTTTTTCTCTATCCCACCTTTCCCTCCCTATTCCTAGCTATTTCTATCCAATAAATAAATAAAGATAATATATTTTTTTTAAAAAGAGCAGAGGGTAGATAGCATAATGGTTATGCAAGCAGACTCTCGTGCCTGAGGCTCCAAAGTCCCAGGTTCAATCTACCTCACCACCATAAGCCAGAGCTGAGCAGTACTCTGGTAAAAAAAAAAAAAAAAGAAAGAAAGAAAGAAAAAAGAAAAGAAAAAAAAGAAAGGGAAAATAACAGAGTGAGACCTACAGACCTGCTTCATCAATTGTGAAGCTTTCCCCCTTCAGGTGGGGACCAGAGGCTTGAACCCTGGTCCTTGTACACACTCATGCTTCCTAACTGTTCAGTGAACTCTGAAGTTTCTCTTTCATGTTTTGTAGTTTCTTAGAGAACTTTGTCTAAACCTCTTGTTTTGTATTCCCTAACTCCTTAGTGAACAGAAGTTGAGAAAGAATAACAGAAAGGGAAACTCAAAGCAGGATTTGACTGAGTTTGGAGTAGGGCACCAAAGTAAAAAAAATCTCTGGGTTGAGGGTGAGGATGGGATGGGGCAGTCTTTTGGTGGTGGGAATGATGTTTATGTATACTCCTATTAACTTGTGGTCATTTAAATCCCGATTTAACTAATATGAGAGGGGAAAATTGATTTAATGTCTCAAACCTTTTAATGCATCAATCACAGGCCAAGTCTTTGAAATGCTTGCTGATTCTCTTAAAAGCTTAGACCAGGGAGAACAGAAGCAACCTACAACATTACTCTATAAGACACAGCTATATACAAATAATGTCAAAGGACATAAATTATGGTGATGTTTTGTATGATACAGCAAATCCTACCAAAGGGATTTTCAAAGTTAACCCAATTGTCAGATAATTTGATTATAGCAATAACTATCTATTGCCTTCTTTTTTCTATTTTTTTAAATTGAGGAATTAATGTTTTACATTCAACAGTAAGTACAATGGTTTATACATGCATAACATTCCCCAGTTTCCCATATAACATTACAACCCCCACTAGGTCCTCTGACTCCTTCTTGGACCTGTATGGTGATGTTTTGTATGATACAGCAAATCCTAACAAAGGGATTTTCAAAGTTAACCCAACTGTCAGATAATTTAATTATAGCAATAACTATCTATTGCCTTCTTAAACCCTAAGACGGCTGGAACCTCCTGCTCCCTCTATAAAGCCTGTATTTCCCACAGTCCTGGAACCTCTGGCATGGGGCTCACTTTCCTGCATGCTTCTCTCAATTCATATCAAATGATATTGTGTTTTCTGAACTCAGCCTAATCAATTCAACTAGTAGAACCTCAGCAAGCTTCACATCAGACGGTGTCCAGAAACATCAGGTGTGGAATGTCAACCCTTCCACCTCATTACTCTGGTGAGACCTTTCCTTTCATAGTATTTTCTAATTCTGTTTCAGGTGGTTCATTTCCTAACAAAGTCCCAAACCTAGATATAGACTAGGTCCCATGAGACAGGGCATATGTTCACAAGTATCCATAAATTAGGGAAAACATATACCTAAAAGCAAAAATGCACAATAGTATTCAGTGAATCAGCATATGCAGCAAGCAAGTAAAAAGACCTAAAAAGACACCAGAAAGTTCAGAATGAAATAGTATCTACTTAGACCTAGATACCCTCTTCACCTACTTCCTTTTATACTTCCCTCACTCACTCCAAAGCTAACCTTATCAAAGCAAGGACTGCAAAAACTGAATAAGTGCAAGAGACTGGCATACTCTTTAATCACTATCAGGCCACCCAATCATCTGGGGCTCTAGTCGGAAAGTCCTTAGATTCCCAGATATGATGGGTCTAGACCTCAAATGAATCCCTCTCTCCATTGTCACTGATCATCTTATCAGGAACAACACAAGAGACCTCTCTGTGGGCCCCATAAGACCTTGCCCTCAACATGGAACAACAACAGTAGAGAATGTTCCATACATCAAAGGAAGATGAGCCCTGAAATTGGGGCTGCTTGGTACGTTCCTACTCATGACCACAGAATGTGTGTTCAAATAAATCTACAGGGATTCAGAGGTCACATAGGCTCCTAAGCTGAATATGGACCCCAGATCACATCAAATCAATGGGGTTTACAGTCAACAAAATTTATACAAAACTTGTTTTTAACATAGAAAACTGTCGGGCTGAGCTTCACTGAAGGGGAGACAGACGACCAGGGACTCATGGTTGAGCTGTACGCAGTATCTCTTTATTCATGCAGGACACAGCGCAATCTATACCAAGCTAGACTAAACTAACTAAAACGAACAATGTTGTCTTTATATATACTTCCCAAGTAGGGTGTGAACAGGATGTGACGCAGAGAGGGTGGAGAGAAAAGTGACTGGTGAAAACCAGGGTGTGACAAGGAGAGGGGGTGGAGCAGGTGAGAATTCTACTACTAAACCACCAATGTCCTGGAGGGAAGGTGGTGCTTTATGTAAATGTAAAAGTGATTTATGTAAATAGATGGCAGCGGTTATGTAAATAGAATACAGTGGTTATATAAATAGAATGCAGTGTTAAGCAGGGGGGATTTAAACCAAATGAAACAGAAGGGGTTTTTAAAAGCAGAATTAGAAGATACCAACAGAAAACGATGTTAGTTGTGGATCTCTCATATGTGATCTTTACTATGCCACTGTATAATTCTTTTAAGACCAATATTGTTGAGAGTATATTTTTATCAAAAGGGGTGTTGCAATCTAGTAAAAAAAATAATTGTTAAATTATTTTAAAGAGATAAGTATGAGTAATAATTGGTGAATTTTCGTCTGTGAATTGATTGATAGATGATATTAATACAGATTTATATATATTTATACAAACATATAAATAAAGCATAAAGTCACATAAAGCTATTTTTAAAAGCATTGGGAATAATTTAGAAAAATAATTTATTTCTGGTATGAGAATATGGAAGTTGAAGAAAGACTAAAAAGATGAAATATTCTGAGGGTTATCTAGCAGATCATATTTGGACAGAATCTGGTATCAAAAACAGTTTCAAATACATGATATGATGATAGTGTGCAAAGCATTGATATCATTATAGATATAGACAAATTCTTGAAGGTACAAGCTGTATTTAAAAATAAATGGTTTCCGCATTGGAGAAATCACAGTGGGGATTATTGTAAGATGATGGGTTCTTTACTATATGCCAATAGCGGGATATAAAAGAGAAGAAGAATTGGATACAGATAGAGAAGTAATGTGATGCAGAAAAAGAAAATAGAACACAGGCAAACATTTTTTTTCATTTTTGATTTGTGATTAATAATGGGTTATACGATTGTAAGATTATAGGATATATAAGTTTCACACCTTGCTCACTAAGAAAAATATGTGTGTTTTCACTCTTATACCACCTAAAGATAACTGTTATTGTTTTCAGAAATTCTTAGAAACAGTTTGATGCTTCTGGTTTTTGTTTGTTTGTTTATTTTTGCAAGTTCATGCGTTCCAATTCTCTAGATCCCACATATGAGTGAAACCATCCAATAGTCATCTTTCATCTCAATGCCATCTCAATACACTGCTTTAGGACTTCCTTTTGGCATGTTTAAGTTTCATCTAGAGAATGGTACAGAGTGATTCGTTACTTTTTCTAAAAATGTGGTTTGGTAGGACTGGGGCATAGCATAGTGGTTATGCAAAAGTTATTCATGCCTGGGACTCCAAGGTTTCGGGTTCAATTCTTAGTGTCACCATAAGCCAGAGCTGAGCAGTACTCTGTACTTTCTCTCTATATCTATGGCATAATGATAATAATAATAATACATATATGCACATGTATCCATAAGTTAAGGGAAAATATATACCTTAAAGCACAAGTGCACAATAGTTTGCAGTCACCTGATAAGTTCAGCAAGCAAGTAGAAAGACCTAAAAAAGACAACATAAAGTACTTAATCAATGGGAGTCAGGCCATAGCGCAGCAGGTTAAGCGCACGTGGTGCAAAGCACAAGGACCAACATAAGGATCCCAGTTCAATCCCTGCTCCCCACTTGCAGGGGAGTCACTTCACAAGTGGTGAAGGTCTGCAGGTGTCTTTTTTTCCCCTTCTCTGTCTTCCCCTCCTCTCTCCATTTCTCTGTGTCCTATCCAACAACGACTACAACAATAGAAGAACAAAGGCAACAAAAGGGAATAAATAAATAAGTAAATATTTTAAAAAATTTAAAAGTACTTAATCAAATAGTTTCTACTTAGACCTAAATATCCTCCTCACCTACTTCCTATTTTACTTGCCTCAATCACTCCAAAGATAAACTTGTCATACAAAGTAAAGGCTACAAAAGCTGGATAAGGACAAGAGACCTACATACTTTAATGATGGCTCTTTTGGTTACTACCAGGTCACCTCATCTCCCTGGGTCTTAGTCAAGGAATCCTGTGATTCCCACACAGACATGGTGGGCCTAGACCTCTAACAGATCCATCTTGCCACTGTCACTGGTCATCTCCATGAGTAATAACATAATGGGCCCCTTTGTGGGCCCCTCTAGGACCTTGCCTTCAATGTGGATCAGCAATGCTAGGCACTGCCCCATTCTTTAAAGGGAGGTTGGGCAACATACCCTACCACTCAAGGAAGATGTGTCCAGTAATGAGTGCAGCCTAGAATGTTTCTAACTATAACCACAGTATGCAAACTCAGACCTACAGGAATGCAGAGATTATATAGGTTCCTGCACTGAACATGGACCCCTGATCAAATCGATGGAGTTTACAGTTTAAGGTATTTACATACTTTTCCCATATTTGGGGAGCTACTCTCTGCCTAGATCCAGCTTTCTAGTCTTTTTTCCAGTTCTGACACTGTCTCCCCAGACAATGGTCCACCTGCATGTTAGCTGTCAGCTGAGGCAAAAATTAGTAAAGTCATGGGCCCCTTGGAATATACCTAAAATAGACATACTAGCTATTTCTAAAATGAGACCTCAAATCTCATCTACTATATTCTCGCTTTTAGGTTCTTGATTATTAAATAATGTGTTTTTTATATATTAATACTTTTTCAAACACCAAGTTGCAGATGCTAGCATGACATCTACCTGACTTCCCTAGACAAACAACCTCACCAATGTATCCTGGGACCCCACCTACTCAGATCCCTGACCCATTAGAAGATAGAAATACACTGGGAATGTGGATTGACCTGCCAACACCCATGTTTAGCAGAGAAGCCAGATGTTCCACCTTCTGCACGCCATCATTAACCTGGGTCCATGCTCCCAGAGAGGTAAAGAATAGGAAAGTTTTAAGGGAAGGGATGGGATACCTAATGCTGGTAGTGAGAGTTCTGTGAAATTGTACAATTCTTATCCCATGGTCTTGTTGATATTTTTATTTTCTAAATAAATGAAAATAATAATAAATTAGAAATAATGATAAACAAATGAAAATATTTTTTAAAAAGAAGGGATGCCGTTTTGTACCATTTCCCAGTCTTAACTGAGTGCCTTTCTTTGATAAGCTTCTCAGTCTCCAATTTAGCATATAAGGGAAATATGAAATGCCATATTAAAGAGGCCCTATCCTTCAGTATGATTCATCAAAACTTTTGCTCCTAGTTAATACTGTTGGTAGGTAGAACAGTACTGTCCTGATTCTCCCTTTCCTTTCTCTCTCTTTATTTTTCTCTGTCCGTGTGAATGGACACACACAGACAGAATTGACAAAGAATGGAAGGGTTGGCTCTGGAGCTGTTCTACTGTGCATGTGAGAGACAGTGATGCTGCATTTAAAACAAAACAAAACAAAACAAAACAAAACAAAACAAAACAAAACAAAACAAAGCAGATAACTGAAAACATTCCAGCCCAAGTTTTTCTTTCATAGCTTCATTTTGGACACTGAAGATAATAACGTCAAAGCCTGATTCAAAGCCTCACAGGTGAAACATAGGCTTTTACAAATGCTGCTGATCCTCCAATATGTGCAGCTGAGAAAGGGGAAAACAAAAAACAAACAGCAAAAAAAACTGGAAGGTGTTTAATTGCGTCCTTAAAGCACTCATTATCTCAGCTTTGAATTTAGATGCTAATATGCCCACACTAAAGTGATCAAGGAAATTGTTGCAGTTTTTGAGTGTGCTGTATAATGTGAAAGAAGTTTGTGAATTTTGTGCTGAGAAGCAAGTCTATTCAAAGAGGGAAGTTCAAAATTGAATAAAGGTAGTCTTGAAAAAAAAAAAACTATTTTGTTGAAATTATCCATCCACACCATTGCAAATCTAAATTGAATGTGTCTGGGTGTTTTAAAATGGTTGTTTGTGTGCCACTCTGCTTTACCAGAAATAAAACTTTGTTTGTATGTAAGACAATCAGCAGAAAGGAAGTGAGTGATGTTTAATAACTAAAGTTTTCCATAGGAACTGACATTTATCCAAACAATATTTGGTGGAAATTAGGATAGAGTGCTTTTATATACTTAATTGTACATCCTAGAAGTCTTTTTTTTTCCCATATAGTAATATAACTAAGGTCACTTTTCATATGACCTTGAATTTAAAAATATTCTCAGTAATGACCAAAAAAAAAAAAAAAAGATCACTTAATACATTGCACCCATGTATCAACAGTTGAACTGTAAAATTCTAAGAAGGGGGGAGGGGGAAAAAGCACTCATTAATTTATTTACTTTTTATCAGTAAAATTGTGGTATTAAAAAAGTCTTTATTAATGTAATACTGTTTAGCAATAAAGAGGATATTTTGCCATTGCAACAATATGGGTACACACAGAGGGCATTAGGTTAACTGAAGTCAGCCAGAAAAGGATAAATATCATTTGATTTAACCTATATAGACTATATAGAGAAAACAAGCAGATAGACTAAATAAAGCCATAGTAAGCTTCTGGACTTTAAGAGTAATTGGATGTTACCACAAAGTGGAAGGGGTTGTACTAGTGAGGTGGGGGAGGAAGACATCATAATCAAGACAAAGATAAAATGTTATTTTTTTATATCGACTTTATTCAGGGAAATATTGTTTTTTCAAAACTGATGTTGTAATAGGCATACAGTTTCACATCTCCCCATGAAAGATGTCAGCATAGTACACCTTCCACCTTCTAGTGTTTTCTTCCGCTATAGCACAAGGCATCCCCACAAGTCTCATCAGCTCCCACTGATTTTCAGTGACATACACCTGAACTTATATAATGTTAATTAAATAAAACATGTTACTGATATAAAGCAAAAACCCTATGTGAAAGGTTACACACAGTAAAATCTCCACAGCTTCTCAGTTGTTAATTCCTCCCCCTCTTCCCTTATCCTTCCCCTTCTTCATTCTTTTTCAATCTTCTGTTAGCAAACAGGTACTAGAAACTAGCTCACCTTAAACTAGGGTTGGTAGTACTTACATATATTCAGTACATATGTGGAAAAATATATCAATATGCACATAGATGGAGCAGAACTCAAAAGTTCACCCCACAGAACACAAAACATAGACATGATGAGGAACTATTGATCCCTGGAAGTATAACCCTTTTAAAAAGTATTTATTTATTTGATAGAAACAGAGAAAGTGAGAGGGAAGGAGATAGGGAGGAAGAAAGAGAAACATAGGTACACTATTTCACTGCTCAAGAAATTTACCCAAGGTAGTTGGAGAGTAAGTATTAGAACCCATTTTTTTTTTCTGTACCTTGTAATGTGTGTTCTCAACCATGTGTACTGCCACCTGGCTCCAGAGGTGTGATCTTCTGAATATTGTCAACTTTTTAAGTCATAAGGACTCAATTCTGCTCCAGTGAAAAAGCAGTCAGAACCAATATTTATGGAAGAAGGTCTGACTGTACCTTAATGAAATTGTTTTGCCAGAAACAGGTAGTAGGTTGGCTGGCAGATGTCATGCCCCAAAGTACACAGCATAGTGATGCAGATGTCAAGCTGAGCACAGAGACTTAGGACTCCATTCTCCGCTCTCTAGCTTCTTTAGTCTCACTATCAATTCAGTTACCAGTCTTAAAATTTCTGTTTGTGTACATGACTTGGATTTATTAGTAAGATTAAATTATACCAATGAGTGCATTTTATTTTTAATTTACTTTATGTTTAATTATATTATGTTATGTTATACTATATTATATTATTTATTTTTATCAGAACACTATTCATCTCTGGCTGCTGGTGGTGCTAGGGATTGAAACTGGAGTCTTTGGTGCCTCTGGCATGAGTATTTGCATAGCCATTATGATATCTCCCCAATCCAAATGAGTACATTTTAACATACTAACCACATCTTTTTAATGCTACTTCTAAGTGAGTAATATGTTCTTACTACCTCCAATACAGGAAGTAAGTAACATTCTTCTTTGTGTATAGCTCCAGAAAGTAGTAGTAGTAAGTCCAGACAGAAAAGATCACCTTTTCATATTTATGTCCCTTATCATGCACTGTTTTGCACAACATGAACATCAATTTGATTTATCTTCTCAATTTTTTTTGCCATTTTTGAAATAGAGAAAATGTGGCACAAGGTGTCTAAAGTGACAGGTCTAGTGCTAGAGATTTATAGTGGAGGAGTGAAAATCAGAATCTGTATTTTCTTATCACCTAAGTTATTACAAAAACAAGATTTCTTAGATAAAAAAAGAAATACAGGTGCATAAAATAATGTATGTAGTAGAGAAAGTCTAACAGCTTTGAGAATAATTTCAGAGAACATAAGAGTTTTCTCCACGATTGCTAAGTGAATAATTCTAGTGAAAAATAAATAAATAAATAAATAAATAAATAAATAAATAAATAAGATTGCCAATAAGGTAATACAAGAAAAGAAGATATTTTTTTTTTTGAAGATAAATTTGTCCCTTCACTGTTTTCTCCCAAATGCAAAATATCTAGAGCTCTAGGTTTTGTTTTGTTTTTGCAAAAAGCATGCCTTTTATCTAAATTTCCCATTTTCCTTTGAGGTAGCATTATGGGTTATGGGTTAGTGTTGTAGCTACTTTTAAAAAAATGGAATCAGTACTGTATACTAATAGTCTCTTGATGTGCAAATAGTTTTTAAACCCCATTAATCTTGAAGGCATTGTACATTCATCTTGGCTTCTCTGGTGTAGCTTCTAGGCTATAATTTAACCTTCCTTCTATAATAACCAGTACTTTGGAAACTTCCAAAAGAGTGATATTTTATTATCTGAAGATTTTAGCAAGATTGAATATGTCAAGTATACACTCTGGAGAAAAGTGTTTTCTTCTCTTATTCTCACACTCTGGTCTATTTTTTTCCCCAAAAATATTCCTGCTGTATTGTTCCTATTACTGGAATGTAGCCCCACATGATGAGTCTGAATATGGATGGTGAGATGATTAAGGGTATACTAGGAATAATAGCTCTGAAATTCACGTAGATACACTCCAATTTTAAATTTCAAAGCTCAAGACTCTGGAGAGTCTACAACACTACCTTTGAATGCTGTTATCCATCCTACTTTCCTCTAATCTTCTGGTGAGGAGATTTATCCCAAACATACCAAAAAGTACTTCCCACCATAGCTCCCATATTCTGTTTTTGGTGTTAGTGCAGTCTACTCTTAAATAAGGACCTTTCCTTATTTAAGAGTAGACATGACCTTTTTAGGCAGAAATGTCTGGGGAGGTTATATCTCAGTGCCCTAGTTTCATCTTTGTGTTCATCCAAGAAACTGAAAGTATAGAAGATCGTGATTCAAAAACCTGGGACTATAAATTCTTTAGCTAGGGAGCATGCAGTGTCTCAATGTACTTCTTAACAAATTGTGATAAATGAGATTCTTTTTATATAGCAAATATTCTGACATGAAGAATAAAAATGACATTGCTGGGCAGGGGAGATAACATAATGGTTATACCTGAGGCTTCAAGTTCCCAGGTTTGTCCTATGTACCACCAAAAGCCAAGGTTGAGTGGTGCTCTGGTTAAAATAATTAAAAAGAAGGTATTGGGCTAAAAGCAGTCCAATATAGTTCACTGCCCACTTTCAGGGGGTGGGGGTGGGCTGTGAGAGAAACTCTATACACAAGTCTTTTGTTAACAGGGAAACTTTTGCTATTTTGTTCAATATGAGGTCAGAGCATATTTGTTATTCAAATCAATCTGCATTTTCCTGGGAATGGGATTTTTTTTTTTTCCTAGCACACAGGGAGGCATAGAAGCCTGAGACTTGGATTTTCCAACATGTTTGACCTTTTCTTTTATGCTTTTACAGCCAAAGAAGGAGGTGGGTAGTACAAGACATTCAGGACCATATTTCTCTGCCTCCCCTATTCCCATTTCAGGAACCTAAGCCATTCCTAAAATGGGTGACTAGGAAAAGAGTAGGGACCTGAGTCCTATGACTGTCGTCTCTTTTCAGACGATGTATTGTTGGTATGCTTCTAAGACCCCTTCTGTTTCATTGGTTTAATACCCCCAGCTTAACTTGTATTCTATTTACATAACCACTGTATTCTATTTACATAACCACTGTATTCTATTTACATAACCACTGCAGGGTATTGGTTTAATCCCCACTGGTTCATGATGTCTTTTTGCTACACCCCCTCTTGTAGTATACCCTGATTTGCACCAGTCACTTTTCGCTCCACCCTCTCTATGTCACATCCTGTTTACACCCTAGTTGGCAAGTATATTAGTTTTAGTTTTAGCATAGCTTGGTTTAGATTGCGCTGTGTTCTGCATGAATAAAGAGATACTGCGTACAGCTCAGCCATGAGTCCCTGGTCATCTGTCTCTGCTTGCAAAGTTAGTCCAACAATGTATCAGTCACTGGGGAATTCCTCTTGGTCCACTCTTCCCCCATGGTTATGCCAGGCAGTTCATGCTTAATCTTTTTTGTAGTTCTGTTCCAGATTGATTTATTCCATGCTCTTCTCTATGAACTAGGAAATTAGTGATCTGAAATACTGGGGTGGACCAGATATCTAAGGTTGATCTTCTTTATCTCAACTATCTCCTATTACAAAGGCTTTTGAAATATTCGACTGTGAGGCTGGTGAAATAGCTCACTTGGATGTGTGCTGTTTGTCTTGTGCAGGGCCCAGGTTTGAACCTGGCCTCTACTATATTGGAAGAAATGTTTCTATTATTATCTTTCTCTCTCCCTCGCCCTCTCTCCTTCTATATATGTTCTTTTTCTGTCTTTAAAATAAGGAGAAAAAAAGAAAATTATGATTATATTTCAATATTCAGATTTGTCTTCCTGTAGTGTTTTCCTATGCCACTGGATGAGAGAAAATGATTTCTATGCCTCATCTGTGAAGATGTATGAATGTGTGAAGATGCCTGTGAAGATGTATGGATGAGACCGGCATAAGGATCTGGGTTCAAGCCCCTGGCTCCCTACCTGCAGGGGAGTTGCTTCACAGGTGGTGAAGCAAGTCTGCAGGTGTCTATCTTTCCCTTCCTCTCTCTGTCTTCCCCTCCTCTCTCCATTTCTTTCTGTCCTATCCAACAACGATGACATAAATAACAACAACAATAATTACAAAAATAAAACAAGGGCAATAAAAGGGAATAAAAATATATTTTTTTCTTTTTTATTTAAGAAAGGATTAATTAACAAAACCATAGGGTAGGAGGGGTACAACTCCACACAATTACCACCACCCAATCTCCATATCCCACCCCCTCCCCTGATAGCTTTCCCATTCTCTATCTCTCTGGGAGCATGGACTCAGGGTCATTGTGGGTTGCAGAAGGTGGAAGGTCTGGCTTCTGTAATTGCTTCCCCGCTGAACATGGGTGTTGACTGGTCGGTCCATACACCCAGTCTGCCTCTCTCTTTCCCTAGTAGGGTGGGTCTCTGGGGAAGCTGAGCTCCAGGACACATTGGTGGGGTCTTCAGTCCAGGGAAGACTGGCCGGCATCCTGATGACATCTGGAACCTGGTGACTGAAAAGAGAGTTAGCATACGAAGCCAAACAAATTGTTGAGCAATCATGGACCCAAAGCTTGGAATAGTGGAGAGGAAGTGTTAGGGGGGTACTCACTGCAAACTCTAGTGTACTTCTGCTTTCAAGTATATATTTTGCAGTAGTTTACGGATACGTGTGAACATATGCTCTCTCTCACAGAAACTGGTGTATATCTAGGTTTTGGGACTTTGTTAGAAAGTGACCCGCCTGAGATAGAATTAGAGTATACTATGAAAGGAAAGGTCTCACACGAGTAATGAAACTGAAAGGTTGTCATTCCACACGTGAAGTCTCTGGACACAGTCTGAAGTAAAGCATGTTGAGGTGGCAATCTTTGCGTTGGTTAGGTTGTGATCGGCAGATGAAATATTATTTGATATGGATTGGGAGAGGCATACGGGAAAGTGGGCCCTATCCAAGGGTTCCGGGACTGGGGGAAGTAGAGGCTCAGTAGTGGAGATGTGAGGTTCCTGCTGTCTTAGGGTTCAAAAAGACAAAAGATAGTTAATGTTATCATCACATTAATTAGTAATTGGGTTAACTTTGAAAAGTCCTTTTGTTATGGTTTCCTGTACAGTACCCAGTATCTTGTACATAGTTGTGCTATTGGTTGCTTCTGATCTACTTGGTCTAGGCTGTTGAGAGAGTCCGCATATCAAATACACAGCCTATATATTAAAAAGATTCAGTTTGTGTTTTGAAAAACCTCGAGACATACAATTAATTTTTCCCCTCTCATATTAATTAACTAGTGATTTATATGACTACATTTTACTAGGAGTGTACATAAACACCATTCCCACCACCAAAAGACTGTGACACATCCCTCCCACCCACTCCCACCTCCCACTGGCCCAGAAAGCTGCATGTCTACCCCTCACCACAGGATTTTTACTTTGGTGCCCTACTTACAATTTGGTCAGGTCCTGCTTTTAGTTTCCCTTTCAGATCTTCTTAGTCAACTTCTGTTGATGAGTGGGATCATCCCATACTCATATTTATCTTTCTGACTTAGGTCACTTAACATAATTCCTTCTAGCTCTGACCAAGATGGGTCACAGAGGGTGGGTTCATTGTCCTTGATAGCTGCATAGTATTCCATTGTGTATATATACCACAGCTTTCTCAGCCACTCATCTGTTGTTGGGCACCTGGGTTGCTTCCAGGTTTTAGCTATTATGAATTGTGCTGCTATGAACATAGGAGTACACACCTCTTTTTGGTTGGGTGTTATGGAGTCCTTGGGGTATAACCCCAGGAGAGTAATTATTGGATCATATGGAGGGTCCATGTCTAGCCTTCTGAGAGTTTTCCAGACTGCTCTCCACAGAGGCTGTACCAATTTACATTCCCACCAGCAATGTAAAAGGGTTCCTCTGTCCCCACATCCTCTCCAGCATTTGTTGCTGCTGTCCTTCTTGATGTATGCCATTCTTACAGGAGTGAGGTGGTATCTTAGTGTTGTCTTAATTTGCATTTCTCTGACAATCAGTGGCCTAGAGCAGTTTTTCATATGTTTGTTAGCCTTTTGGATCTCCTCTGAGGTGAATGTTTTGTTCATATCCTCTGCCCATTTTTGGATGGGGTCATTTGCTTTTTTGGTGCTAAGTTTGCTGAGCTCTTTATATATTTTGGTGATTAGTTTCTTGTCTGATGTATGGCATGTGAAGATCTTCTCCCATTCTGTGAGGGGTCTCTCTGTTTGTTTAATAGTTTCTTTGGATGTGCAAAAGCTTTTCAATTTCATGTAGCCCCATTGATTTGTTTCTGCTTTAGTCTTCCTTGCAATTGGGTTTGATTCATCAAAGATGTCCTTGAGGTGTAGGTGAGAAATTGTTTTACCAATGTTTTCCTCTAAGTATTTGATTGTTTCTGGTCTGACATCTTGGTCTTTGATCCATTTGGAGTTGATTTTTGTTTCTGGTGAGATAACGTGGTTCAATTTCATTCTTCTTCATGTTACAACCCAGTTTTCCCAGCACCATTTATTGAAGAGAGCCTCCTTTTTCCATTTAATGCTTTGGGTCCCCTTATACAATATTTGATGTCAATAGGTGTGGGGGGTTAGTTCTGGGATTTCAATTCTGTTCCACTGGTCTGTGTGCCTATTTTTGTTCCAGTATCATGCTGTTTTGATGATGATGGCTTTATAATATAGTTTAAGGTCTGGGAGTGTGATGCCTCCATTTCTGTTTCTTTTCCTTAAGATGGTTTTGTCAGTTCTAGGTGTTTTCAGGTTCCAGATAAATGATTGTAGTGTTTGTTCTATTCTCTTAATGAAGCTTGGTGGAACTTTGATGGCTATTGCATTAAATTTGTATATGGCTCTGGGGAGAATATTCATTTTGAAGATATTTATTCTTCCAATCCATGAGCATGGGATATCTTTCCATTTCTTGGTATCTGTTTCTATTTCCTTGAGTAGCGACTCATAGTTTTCAGGATACAAGTCTTTCACTTCTTTGGTCAACTTTATTCCTAGGTATTTGATTGATTTTGCTGAAACAGTAAACAGGAGTGATTTCTGGATGTCTTCTTCAGATTTAGTATTTGCATAAAGAAATGCAACTGATTTTTTGTACATTGATTTTGTAGCCTGATACCTTGCTATATTGCCTAATAACTTCCAGTAGTTTTCTGCTGGATTCTTTAGGTTTTTCTATATATACTATCATATCATCTGCAAATAGTGAGAGCTTGACTTCTTCCCTTCCAATCTGTATTCCTTTGATTTCTTTCTCTTACCTGATTGCTATGGCAAGAACTTTCAATACTATGTTGAAGAGTAATGGTGACAGTGGACAGCCCTGTCTAGACCCTGATCTGAGGGGGCATGCTTTCAGCTTCTGTCTATTGAGTATGATGTTGGCTGTAGGTTTGCTATATATAGACTCTACTATCTTGAGGAATTTCCCATCTATTCCCATTTTTTGTAGAGTTTTGAGCACGAATGGGTGTTGGATTTTGTCAAAGGCTTTCTCTGCATCTATTGAGATAATCATGTGGTTTTTGGCTTTGCTTTTATTGATGTGGTGAATGACATTGTTTGACGTACGGATGTTGAACCAGCCTTGCATTCCTGGGATGAATCCCACTTGGTCGTGATGAACAATCTTTTTGAAATGTTGCTGTATCCTGTTGGCCAAGATCTTGTTTAATATTTTGGCATCTATGTTCATCAGAGATATTGGTCTGTAGTTTTCCTTTTTTGTTCTGTCCCTATCAGCTTTTGGTATCAGGGTGATGTTGGCTTCATAGAAAGTGGAAGGGAGTATTCCTGTTTCTTCAGTCTTATGGAAAATCTTACTAACTGATTCCTGAAAGTTTTGTAGAATTCATTTGTGAAGCCATCTAGTCCAGGACTTTTGTTGTTGGGGAGGTTCTTAATAACGGTTTCAATTTCTTTGTCTGTGATTGGTGCATTTAGATTTTGTAGTTCTTCTTGGTTCAGTTTTGGAAGGGCATATGCTTCTAGGAATTGTTCCATTTCTTCCAGATTCTCTAGCTTGGTGGTGTATAGTTCCTTATAGAAGTTTCGCAGGATTCTCTGGATTTCTGTGGTGTCAGTTGTGATATCTCCTCCATCATTTACAATTCTATTAATTTGAGTCTTCTCTCTTTTTTGTTTGGTGAGTCTGGCTAGGGGCTTGTCAATTTTGTTTAATCTTTCAGAGAACCAACATTTGGCTTCATTGATCTTTTGTATGGTTCTTTTATTTTTGATGTGGTTTATTTCTGTTCTAACTTAAGTGATTTCTGTCCTTCTGGTTGTTTTAGGGTTCCTTTTTTCCTCGTACTCTAAGTCCTTGAGGTGTGCAGTAAGGTCATTCATTTGAGCTTCTTCTTGGTGTTTAATATGTGATTGTATGGCTATAAGTTTCCCTCTCAGTACTGCTTTAGCTGTGTCCCAAATATTTTGATAGGTTGTGTCTTCTTTTTCATTAGTTTCCAGGAACATTTGAATTTCCTGTATGATTGAATCTCTGACACAGTGGTTCTTAAGGAGTATGTTGTTTAGTTTCCAAATTCTGCGACTTTTCATAATTTTCTGTTTGTTGTTAAATGTTAGTTTTACTCTACTGTGGTCTGAGAAGATACTTGGGATGATTTTAATGCTCTTGAATTTATTGATGCTGTCTTTGTGGCCTAATATGTGGTCTATCCTTGAGTATGTGCTATGTGGATTTGAAAAGAAGGTGTATTCCAGTTTTTTTGGGTGAAGGACTCTGAAAATGTTCAAGAGGTCTAGTCTGTCAATCTCTTCATTCAATTCTCTTGTATCTTTGTTGGTTCTCTGCTTTGTTGATCTGTCTAAGTGTGAGAGTGGGGTATTGAAGTCTCCCACTATTATTGTATTACTATTGCTGTATTTTTGAAATTCTTTCAGTAAGTGCTTGACGTATTTAGATGGTCCCTCATTCGGTGCATAGATGTTAATGATTGTTAAGTCTTCTTGGTTGATTGATCCTCTAATCATTATGTAATGTCCTTGCCTATCTTTTACTACTTTATTTAATTTAAAATCTATCGTTTCTGAGATGAGAATGGCTGTTCCTGCCCTTTTTTTGTGGTCCGTTAGGCTTTATGACAGTTTTCCATCCTTTCACTTTAAGTCTGTGTTTATCTTGTTGTGACAGATTCCCATTCTTGCAAGCAGCATATGGTTGGATTATGTTTTCTGATCCATCCCCCAACTCTGTGCCTTTTGATGGGTGAGTTTAAGCCATTGACACTTATTGATATTATGGATTTAATGTATTGTAGTGCCATTGTTCAAAAAAAAATTTTTTTTTGTTTGCTCTGATATATTGCCAGTATTATTGTGATGTTCTTTTTTATAAGAGGTCTTTTAGAACCTCTTTCAGGGCTGGTTTGGTGATGGTTGCCTCCTTTCACTTTTGTTTGTCTAAGAAGGTTTTGATCCCTCCATCTAGTTTTAATGAAAGTCTAGCAGGATATATTATCCCTGGTTAAAACCCTTTTTCATTCAGGGATCTATAGATATCTTACCATTCTCTTCTGGCTATTAGAGAGTGGAGAATTCTGCAGATAATCTTATGGGTTTTCCCTTGTATGTGACTTTTTGTTTCTCTCTTGCAGCCTTTAGGATCCTTTCTTTATCCTTACTTCTTCTCATTGTGACTATGATGTGTCTTGGTGTCTTCAGGTCTGGGTTGATTCTGTTTGGTACTCTCTGGGCCTCTTGAATCTTGATGTCCTTTATGTTATTCAGATCTGAGAAGTTTTCTTGTATTATTTCCTCTAGAATGTTTGCTTCCCCTTCCTCTCTTTCTTCCTCTGGTAGGCCAATTATATGAATGTTACTTTTTTTGAGATCATCCCATATGTCTCTGTTGTTGTTTTCAGTGTCTCTCAATCTCTTTTTAAGCTCTTTAACCTCTTTCTTCATTTTCTCTAACTCATCCTCTGTCTGACTAATTCTGTTTTCTGCTTCTGTTAGTCTGCTTTCCCTTGCCTCAGCTTCGTTCTTCATTACAGCTATTTCAACTTTCAGTTCTCTAATTGCCTCAAGATAATCAGTATTTTCCTTGGGGGTTTCAACTGTTGTTTCCCTCATACTGCCATTCCTTTCCTCCAATGTTGTTTTCATTTCTGTGATTAATTAGTTTATTATTGCTTGCATACTTTTCTTATCTATGGTTACTTCTGGTTGATATATAATTTCTTCTGGGCTCTTGTTTTCATTCATTGGAGTAGCAGTTTTATTTGTTTTTGATCTACCCATTTTTTTTTATTTATGTGTTTCTTTTTTTATGCTCTGTTTTTCCTCAGTTGTTGTGTCTTGAGTATTAGCAACACTGTACTAAATACCTTTATGACAATTGCACTCTCCAACCTCAGGAATTACAGTAACAACTGAAGCAAGTATTGAAGCAGTTTCATCACTACCAGTTAGCAAAACAATTTCTCCAGTATGTGAAAAATAGTAACCAAATCCCAGTGAATAAGAAAGAGAAAAGAAAGAAGCGATAGCAAGAATAGACAGTTATGTGAATCTACTATCGACTGTATTCTAGGGGTAACAAGAGGGGAAAGGGAAGTAGAGCAGAGATACTCACATAGAGAGTCCACTCTGAGTCAGATTTCTTCCCCAAAATAATTCACAAATTCAGAAAGGCAAAGAAGAAGGAATGAAGAAGTGTATGCCAAGATAAAAAAAAAAAAAAGAAAAAAAAGACAAGAGAGAGAAAAGATAAGAAAAATAGCTGTAATTAAAGAGCAGTGAAAGGAAATTGTTTATCACTTTATTTTTAACTTAATTTAATTTAATTTTTTTAATTAGCTAGGAGGAGGAGGGAGGGGAGAATCTGTAGAGGAGGTAGGAGTAACGAGACAAGTTCCTCCCACAATTGATAAGATACCCACTACCCTAGCAATGAAAGATACCTTAAGAGTTAATTCTGATCAACCTAAATGGGCGGAAGATATATACCTTTATATAATATTAATAATAAAATAGAGCAGGGTAAAAAAAAACCCTGTCCCAGATTACCTCAAACCTCATGATCAGAGGCAGCTGATTGTTAAGAAAGATAAAAAAACAAAAACCAAGGATAGCTGAAATAGACAGTTATGCAAATCTACTATCCACTGTATATTCTAGGGGTAGCTAAAGGAGGAAGGGAAGTTGAGCAGAGATACTCGCAGTGAGAGTCTACTCTGAGTCAGAATTCTTCCCCAAAATAATTCCCAAATGTGTATCAGTGAATTCAAAAAAGCACACTGTTTTGTGGTGTGGGGGATGGGGCCTGTGGCTTTGGAAGCTGTAGGATTAGGGAAGAAAGGATGACAAGAATGAGAAAAAGAAAAAAAAAAGAGAGAGAGAAAAAAGAAAAATATAAGAAAAAGTACAGTCATAAAAGAGCAGTGAAAGGAAAGAGTTTATTTATTTATTTATTTTTAATTATTTAATTAGCTATGCTGGGTGAGGTGGGGGGGTTGGCTACTTAGAAAGAATAAAGGCCAGAGGTTTCAGAAGGGTATAGACTTAGAATGAATGATACTCCCTGGTGGGACAGGAATCTTGGCAAAGAAAGAAGCTCAGCAGAGGAGCCTGCTAGGAGCTGGTCCCCAGGGACCTGTTATGGGGTGGGGGAGGAGGTGTGCTTAATAATTTTAAAAGAAAAAAAAATTTCCCTTTTTTTCCACTCTATTTTTTAACCCAAATTAAGTTATAGTCACCTCCTTGGTGTTACCGCTAGTACCCCTTATTGACTGGCCTACTAGAGGCAGAAAATCCTACCGTTTCCAGAAGATGTTGTCAGAGTTCAAGCCACTAGCAGCTTCTCAGTCCGCCATCTTCCAGGAACCAACGGGAATAAAAATCTTATAAAAAAAAGATGGATGGATGATAAAATAGGCAGATGCTATATAACAAATGTTCTTTCTTAATATCTGGTCATATAGAAGCACATTCTGAGATTCCTAGGAAATAAAGGACAAGACCCTTTTAATGCTAAGATTCTTATTATTTTAAGATACATGGCCTCTTATACACAAAATGGCAATTGTTCTTGAAATCATTTTGAAACCTTAGAGCAATAGATTCAAGTGTGGACAATCTTATGCCATAGAATACCCGAGACTGAAGGAGAAGATCGCTGACATTTTCCTATGCTGAGCATGTACCTCTAAACTTCCAGGATATTCCCTTATGTCTTTCTGTTAAATATAAATATTGCTAGCTAATTATGGTAACATTAGCTTAAATGTCAAACCTTAAATATTGTAGCAATCATGAATTTATTTATATGAATGTCCATCTTATTAACTTGTTATTTAGGCAGTAAAGTAAATTACCCTGGGGCCAGGAGGTGGCACACCTGGTTAAGCGTACACATTACAATGGTTAAGGACTCTGGTTAGAGCTCCTGGTCCCTACCTGCAAGGGGAAAGCTTCACAAGTGGTAAAGATGGGCTGAAGGTCTCTCTATTTCTCCTCCTACCCTATAAACTTCTCCCTGTCTCTATCAAATAATAAATAAAAACATTTTTAAAAAGAAATTAAGTTACCCACTTCTAGCTCCATTTAGTCTTTCTGTCTTGTCATAGTTGAGCAAAAATAAATAAATAAAACAGCCAAGAATCACTTGTGAAGGTCCCTGCAAATCTGCTAAGGACAGGACAACATTGGGGTTTAATCACTATTATAGATTTTTCTTTTTATTTATGAGAACACTGATCAGCTCTGGCTTATGCAGGTGCAGGGCATTGAACCTTGGGCTTCAGAGCCTCAGACATGAGAGTCTTTGTTGCTGAGGAATTATTCTGATGCAGTCTCCGCCCCCAGGTTTTACTACGCCCAGCAAAATCCTAGCAGTGCCCCCTTCAACCAATCCTGGCCCTACACATCACCCCTGGTTGTTGCTCAATAAAAAGCCCCCTCACCACCCCTCTCTCTGGGCTCTCAGCTCCCCCTCTCTCAGATCTTGCCCCCTTCTCTCTCCCCGTGGTCAGGTAGTGGGGACGGCCATTGCCGGCTGGCTCCACGTTGTCTGAACCAACCCCCCCATCCTATAATAAAGATTTGTGTACCCCTTTGCTCTGGATGTCCACTCTCTTCTCCGCGGTGCAGCCCAACACCAGACCAACACAACAACAAGTCTCTTTGCGTAACCACTATGCTATCTATCCTTCCCCACTATTATAGAATTTATCTCCATCCCCATACCAAACATCCAACTCTCCTGGGCCCCAAGAAATGATAGTGCATTGCAAAACAGTTTATAATTTGGTTTCAATACTTGCCAAAATCTAAAAACAATAGCAGTGATGAAAACAAAATCTCTCTTCAAACCATAAAATCAAAAGCTTGTCAAAAGCTATTTCTCTTCTCCCCAAGTACCGACTCATCTTCTTGCCTCCCCCAACCCCCACCCTACTCTGTCAGTCACACTGTGTGGGTGCCCAAGACCCTGGGCTCTGACCAATGAACAGAGCTGTCCTTTAAGCCAGCAGCCCACAGGCAGAGGCACCCAGAGCCCCCCTCCCAGGCCCAGGCAGAGGCCACAGAGCTGGTATTGTTTCTACTGTCTCAGGAAGGAGTCAAAAGCTTACTCTCAGCACAAATTAAGGCCCAATGTGGAGGGAAGATAATGGGTCCTACACCCAGAGCAGGATCCAGAAGATTAGCATTGAACCTATTCAGGCTACTTCTTATATTTGCATTTCCGGTAAAACAAGCCTCGTCATGTCAAGTATCCTAATTAAAATTCATATGATGTCTTTTTTTTTTTTCTTTCTAAAACTGAATTAAAATGTGAAAAAAAAAATCAAAAGCTTGTCTAAAAATACCAGCAAGAACAAACAAAAACATTCTCATCACTTCTCAGATTTTAAAGACACAAATCCTACATCAGAACCTGAGTCAGGCTTGGCTTACACTTATGAAGTATAGATGGGGAAAGTAGAAATAACTATAACAAATAAGTGAAATACTATGGGGACAGTAGACAGCATGTGATAACATGTGATAACTGGTGGATAATGTATAAAAAAGAGGGAAATTCTTAGAATTCATATAAAATAGGATTCAAAAATATTGCACATAAATCAATCATACTACTAGTAAGTGGACTGGAAACAGCAGATTAAAGGATGAGGTAGAAAATGGATATAAGACATTTAAAAATTAAAATATTTGTAGGGCACAGGCTGTGGAATATATAGTTGTGCACATCTGTTTCTAAGTAAAAGAACCTGGGTTCAATCCCTCAGTTCCCATTGCGGTCAATGTTTAGTTTTTCATTCCTCTAAGAGTCATGAGTAAAAGTATGTTACAATGAAGATATGCTATACTAATTTGATTTTAAATACTTTTAAAATTAATAGACATGTTATTGTTTATGTGTGAAAGAGAGAAAATGAATTCAGAGCACCATCCGCTTTTGAACTACTGAGACATCAGGGATAGTAACCTGAACTTTTTGGTATTTAAATCCTATTTTATAGTGAACAGAGTTATCTCCCTATCTTTTAATAGTACATTTTAAACAACATCATATCTTGGGGAAGTGTGAAATTGTACATGTGAGACAACAGCTGTCTTGTTAAGTACCATATCTTCAATGAAAAATTAAGTAAAGCTACATTGCTAATTTCAGAAAGAACAGATTTTAAAATATTTAAATCCATAGAGATAAAAAGGAACATTATTTTGTGATAAAGAAGACATTTATTTTTCCCCAGGGAGATTCAGCAATGCAAAATGTGCATTTGTCAACAGAATCAAAATATGTGAAATGCAGACTGATAGAGTTATGAGGGGAAATAATTAGTGAAGCAGTACTGGGTTAGGCCCCCCAAACACAGAATAAGTATCTATGAATCCAAAGCACTAGAGATAAATAAAAGATCCCAAATGAGGAAGTTCTGTATATAGAATTATTCAAAATAAATTATGTACATTCCCCACACTCTAAGAAGTGAAGTGTACACCTCTCTTCTCTTTTTAAATGAATGTTGTGCTTAGTCACATCCTAAACTGTAGGTCATGGGAAGTAGGAGATAAGGAATTCTATTAGCTTTGCAGTAGAGGAACAATAAAAAAAAAAAAAAAGCTTCCTTGGCCAGTTGCTCAAAGATTTACTTATTTTACTTATTTGTTTGTTTGCTTGCTTTTATGAAAGCACCACTCAGCTCTGGCTCACAGGTGGTGCAGGGGATTGAACCTAGTGCGCTCGCTGAAGTCTTAGGTATAAAAACCATTTGGATAACTTTTGAGCTGTCTGCAAAGTCGTGACCTATTTCTCCTGTGTTTTCCTATGTAAAAATGTGTCATTACTTTTCAGACCACCCAGTATTATACTGTCTCCCCTACCTCCAGATGCCCATGTCTTAAGTCATGCTGATAATGGATACTCTGAATAGCATGAAAGTGGCCCTTGACTTCTACTTTAACTCCACTTCTACTCTAACTCTAGTCTGACCTTCAGGCATTCTAAGAAGGGCACAGAGTTCGAGTCCCCAGGTATATAATCCCCAGTAGTGGCATATACCCGAGCTGAGTAGTGCTCCGATCTCTTTTTCTCATAGAAGTAATTATTGGATTAATTAAAAAGTATTTCCAAGGGTCAAAGAGATAACTACCCTGTTAGGGTACTTGTCTTGTCATATACTCATTTCAGGCTTGGACAGCAGGCATCACACAGAGGTGGTGCAGTGCTAGAGGAAGTTTCAGTGGTGCAAAGTCTTGCCTTTCTTGCTTCTCCCCACCCCACCACCCCACTTGCCACCAGGGTTAGCGCTGGGGGCTTGATGCCGGCACAACTACTCCTGGTGGCCATTTTTCCATTTTTATTGGATAGGATAGAGAGAAACTGAGGAGGAGAGGAAGAAAGAAAGACACCTACAGACCTGCTTCACCTCCTGTGAAGAGATTCCCCCCCCCCCCCCCCAGATGAGGAGCTAGAATCTCCAACTGGGATCTTTGCACTTCATTTTGTGTGTGCTTAACCCAGTGCGCTACCACCCTGCTCCCATTTCTCTCTCTCTAACAGAATGAAAAAGCAACCCAGAGTGGAGCAGTGAAATATTGCATGCAGGAGGACCTGGCTGTGGGGAAAAGGAGAAGAAGAAGAAGAAGAAGAAGAAGAAGAAGAAGAAGAAGAAGAAGAAGAAGAAGAAGAAGAAGAAGAAGAGGAGGAGGAGGAGGAGGAAGAGGAGGAGGAGGAGGAGGAGGAGGAGGAGGAAGAAGAAGAAGAAGAAGAAGAAGAAGAAGAGGAAGAAGAAGAAGAAGGAAGAAATAAAGAAAGAAAGAAAGAAAGAAAGAAAGAAAGAAAGAAAGAAAGAAAGAAAGAAAGAAAGTTCGTTGAGAGAGAAAGGTCAGAATGCCCTTTTGGCATATGTAGTCCAAAGGATGAGACAGGAAGACATAAATAAAAAGTTCTGTCTTCTGAGGCAATTCCCCAGCTGGTAGACATTTAACTATAGGTAATATTTCTTCAGATTTCAACACTTTATACATTTTTGTGAGTTCAAGTTGATTTTATTTTTAAAAACTATGTTCTGCAGTAATATTGGTCTATGAGACAAAACACATTTTAGGTGAAACAGTTTTCCCCTCCTGGAATTGTGAGTTGCCACACCAGTCTTACCAGCAAAGTATTTGTTTCTCTCCCTGGATGTCCCTTATGCACCTTCTCTCCTGCCCCCGCTTCTGTCCTATTTTGGGAATCTTAGTTCTACTTCAGAGTTTCAGAATTTGTTTTCATCTGACTTTAAATTCAGTCAGTGAGCATATTCAGTTGTTAGGCATAACATTATTGCCAGGTACAATGTTTTCATAAAAGAAAAAAAATTTTTTGAAGAGTCCTTTCAAAAACGTATCATCATCACTCTGGTGTGAACCCACATTCTGTACTGTGTTAAGGAGTTGGTCAATATTTTAGTCATTAGCCAGGTAGTGCTGTATGAATTGGGCTGTATGGTCCAAATTTATATATTAATGTTCTAATCTCTGTTACAACTGAATTCCCATTTATTAGAAAATAGATTCATTGTAGTATTAATAATTTAAACTTAAATGAGCTTATACAGGAATAGGAGTAGTCCCCAAGCCAACAGGTCCAGTATTCTTTTTCTTAATTTTTTAAAATTTTAATTTATTTATTGGGTAGAAATAGCCAGAAATTGAGAGGAAAAGGGGAGCTAGAGAAAGAGAGACACATGAGTTACTGCTTCACAACTTGTGAAGCATTCCCCCTGTAGTTGGGGAACTGGGGCTTGAACCCAGTCCTTGAGCATTTTAACATGTTCAATCAACTAGGTACACCACAACTCAGCCCCAGGACCAGTGCTCTTAAATTAAAAGAAACCAAAAAACAATCAACACATTTTATTACATGCAGGGGTGACATCATATGATGATTAACACAATGTTTTAGGTGATGCTTCTACATCAATAAATTTACAAAGACTATCAACAAACCATGGTGGGGGTCAGGCAGTAGCACAGCTGGTTAAGTAAACATGGCACAAAGAACAAGGGATACTGGTATCCAGCCCCTGGGCCCCCACTGACAGGTCACTTCACAAGAGGTGAAGCAGGTCTTCAGGTATCTTTCTCTCCCCCTCTCTGTCTTCCCCTTCTCTCTCAATTTCTCTCTGTCCTGTCCAACAACAAGGACATCAATAACAACAAAAAAGAACCACAACAACAATAAAACAAGTGCAACAAAAAAGAAAAAAAAAGCCTCCAGGAGCAGTAGATCTGTGGTGCACCTAGCCCCAGCCGTAACCCTGGAGGAAAAACAAGACAAAACAAACAAACAACAACAAAAAATAAATAAATAAAACAAGCACCTAGGGAAGAGGCAATGCACAAATCCTTCCTGATAGCCTTCAGAAGGGCCCATTGACAAACTGACCATAGAAAATGGAATATGAGTCTACAAAATGTAAAAAAAAAAAAAAAAAAAAAGAAGAAGAAGTACATTGTTGTTTAAGTTTGTGGTGCCTTCTTAATTCAGTCTTAGCAAAGTACCAAGTAATAATTTTTTTTTTTTTTGCACTCATAATTGAACACCTCTAACACCAGCTATAGAAATAAGGGAAACTTTTAGAACTTTTTTCAGGACAGGTTGGTGATAGTTGCCTCCTTTAACTGTTGCTTGTCTGGGAAGGTTTTGATCCCTCCATATAGACTGAATGAATGTCTGGCAGGATATATTTTCCTTGGTTGAAACCTCTTTTCATTGAGAGCTCGATAGATATCTTGCCATTCCTTTCTGGCTTTTAGAGATTGAGTAGAGAAGTCTGCTGATAGTCTTATGGGTTTTCCCCTGTATGTGACTTTTTGTTTTCTCTTGCAACCTTTAGGATCCTTTCTTTATCCTTACTTCTTTTCATTGTAACTATGATGTGTCCTGGTGTTTTCAGGTCTGTGTTAATTCTGTTTGGGACTCTCTGGACCTCTTGAATCTCAATGTATTTTCTTTTGTTTAAGTGTGGGAGGTTTTTTTCTATTATTTCCTCTAGGATATTTACTTCCCCTTCCTATCTTTCTTCGTCTGGTAGGCTAATTATGTGGATGTTACTTCTTTTGAGATCATACCAGAAGTCTCTGTTGTTATTTTCAGTGTCTCTCAATCTCATTTTTAGCTATTTTACCTCCTTCTTAGTTTCATCTAACTGATCCTCTGTCTGGCTAATTCTGTTTTCTGCTTCTGTTAATCTGCTTTCTCTCTTCTCCTTTCTATCTCATTAATAAATAAAAATATTTTTAAAAAGAATATCCATATATATTCAAATCGACAGGGGATTACATGTAAATATTTGCCATATTCATATTGGATTTGAACTAGTTTCTAAAGCTTATGATCCAATTTGATTCTTTTCTGATTTATTTATATTTATATATTTAATATTGGATAAAGACAGAAGTAAATTGAGAGGGGAGCGAGAGAAGCAGAGAGACACTGATTCATCACTTGTGAAGCTTTCCTCCTGCAAGTGGGGACCAGAGGTTTAAATGCACCGTAATGTGTGCATTTAACCAGGTGCACCACTGCCTGGCCCCATCCATTTTGATTCTTTCTCAATCTTCCTAAATTTAGACAAGTATTAATTTCTCCTCATAAAATGCTCCTTTATATGTTTTGAGTCCTGGGAGAGACAAGGAGTATTGGGTCAAGCCAAACCTTTCTTCCCACTCATTTATCAGACATTTCAACATTTTCATTTGGAGTGTTTAAGGACAATAATGGCATGAATATGAAAGCTTTATCCTGATGTACCTGGTGAGGAAGAGAGTCCTTGATTATTATTAAATATTGGCAGAATCACAAAATAAACTGTTACTCCATTCAAGTTGATAAAAGAAAATGTCAGTTTTAGTAGCTCATAATCAACTGAAATTCATTTCTCACAGTCGTAAGGACAGGGGGATTCAAAACATCACCAAATTTTAGGTCTGCTTCTCACCTAAAGTTTGAGTCCCCTATGTGATTAATAGATGTTTGTCTTCTTACTGTGACTTTACATGGTGTAAGGGGTTACGTGCTGCTCTTGGGTCTCTTCTAGAAGAGCAACCATTCTATCCATGATGACTCTGGTTTCATGGTCTATTATTCAGCTCATATCTGATAACAAATTATCAAAAATAGGCTACATATATTTAGCACAAAACATAGTGTTTGGTCTCATCCTAAATCTTAATTTTTCTCTATTCTTCACTATATCAGTATGAAGTAGGATATGTTTCACTTCCCCATCGCAATTTTACCACTTTCTAAATTAAGTCCTTTATAGGAAAAAATCCAGTGTGAATCATGTCTTCTGTAGCTGCTTCAGTTCACAGAATTTCCTTTCCTCCAATCTTATTTTTTTCTCCTATATTAAGCAATTACAGACCACAAACCTTATAGAAAGTCATTCAATTGAAATTTTTTTCCCTGATATCTCCTTATTAAGAGTTGAAGCATTTCTTGAAGGAAAACCACATATGTGCTGGTCTATACTCCGACTGACTACACAGATAGCACATGATTTTGTTTGTTCCCATTACTGTTGATGTTCATTTTCATTTTTTCATTAAAGGGATGTCTGCAAGCCCTCTTTTTTAAGATGACTCTTTTCTCTTATCTCATGACATAGGAAGTTGCCATAGTAACTAAATATCCTACCCTTGCACTTGCTCTTTATTTTTGTTTGGTTAGTTTTGTTTTTATTGTGTCTTCACCACTGCAGGTTGAAACCACACTGGAGCACCAGGTACTGGGGAAGACTCACTACTTAGTGCTCTGATGAGTCTTCTCTTTGTTGTTTGTATTTCTGGCTGGCTGTCTCTCTCCCTTCCCTGTTTCAATCTTTAATTGAAAGGACAAATAAAAAAAAAAGTTCATAGGATTCGGAAAAGCATATGTGTCAAGCTAAATAATGCTCTGGAGACAAAAAAAAAAGTATATAGAGGGATTTTTTTAGGAACCAAGGAAGTTACCCAGTGGGTAGAGCACAGGACTTGAATACATGAGAGGGTTGGATCCGTGGCACTGCCTGTACTTGAGTGGTTCAATGTTGTGGTCTCTTTCTCTGTCTCTTAAAAACTCATATAAAATAATAAACCCATAATTCTGACAAATAAAAAGTTTGTCAGTATAAGTCCTGATGTAGCCTGCATAGATTATTTCATCCTTCCTTGCTTTGCCTAAAAATAAAAGATTACTTTGAAAATTCTCCATGTGTCTTATTGCTATGTTGCTATTTCACTGAAGGTCAATGCAGAGACTCTTGATTCAGAGGGTGATTTTCTCCTGACCAGTATTTATAACTTTTATTGTACTTTCTCAAGAACCACCTTATTTAATATCTAAATTAATTTATCAATACTATTGAAAATGAAATCAATTCTCCTTTGTCATCACTCTAACAATTGGATGCCTCGTTGACATTTATGACTTTATTATATCAGCTAGAAACAGGACCTATTATTAGATTTCATTTTGTAGTAGGAGGAAAGTCTAAGGCATACAACATTTATACACTCAATAACTAAGGAAACAGCTAGATTCATTTTGACCTGAATGTAGGCATAAAGCTCTATCCCTTTCTGTCAGGAGGCATATATTGACTAGTGAACCAAGGTGGCATCTTGAGTTTGTAAGAATACTTAGTTAAATGTCAAATACCTCAACACATGGCTGCAGTGTGCCTTGACAAATTATTTAAAGGTCATTTGAAGTACATAATTCCAACATTATCATAGGGTCTTTTCTGAAAGGATTCTAGCCAACAAACATGCCTGCGTTAGCTGAGTTAAAAGCCAGAAATCACTGTTGCTGCTATTATGCTGAGATTTTTTCCCCTATGGCTCTGTATTATACATATATCATATTACTATTGCATGTATATTACAAAAATACATATAGAGATAAGTATAGTGATATGTCAGAATTATAAACAGATGATTGAACTCTATGCTGCATCATAATTTGTAAGATAAGTATATATATGTAAATATATATATAGTTATTTGGATAGACAACAATTATTATTAGTAGCAGTAGTGGTAGTACTTTGCCACCAACATTATTACTAAAGTTCAGTGCTTGCACAGCCTCACCTTTCCAGGTGGAGAGAAAAAAACAGAAAGAGAGAGAGAGAAGGGGGAGCTTCCCTCTTATAAATGGGGGTGGAACCCTGAACCCAGGTCCTCATACTTGGTAACATGGGAAGCCACCCCACTTCCCTTCACCCCCAATGATATATGCACTTGTTCTTTAATCATAGTTCCCTTTTCAGTTTTTCTCCAAAACCTTGAAATCTGTGTTAAGAGTGCTAAGAAGGTCTTTTGTGATATTAATAAAGGGAGCCTTAAATAACAGGGACTTAGGTTGGGTTTCCAGGGGAACCAAACTTATGAATAGAAGGTTGAACTTGCACTATAGACCCTCAGACTTCTGGAAGAGAAGGAATGGTATTTTGAGTTCAAATACCAATGAGTTTATTAATCATGCTGTAATGGCTCAAAAAATTACCCACAGCTGAGACATAAACCATACTATGGAAATGTGAAGAAAATACCATTTATTAATGAGGCTACCAGCGGCCAGGTAGGCTTGTGTCTTTTGAAGCATGGAGCTCTGTGCTGGTAGCACTTTCTTTTTTATAGAGTAGAACCGAAAGGGGAGCAGGAAGTTGGCTTACAAAAGTGAAAATGCAAGGTTAGGGGAGCCCTCTAATCACAGTACATGACTTCATTCTTATCTTCTAAAGCCAGGTGTCTGTCCTGGAAGTGGGGAGGACACAGAAGCTCCATGGCCTGTCTGGGTGAGATATAACCAGCTGGTGGGGGTAGTGGAGACACTCCCCTGGTCCTTATGTTATCTGGCCAGATGGGAGTGGGGTTTCTTCTCTGCAAATCTAGGCTTGCTACAGGAACCCAGCTAGTCAACTCTTTCTTGGCCTTGAAATAAAGCCTTCATAATATGAGGTTTAAATGTTTTGCAGACACATGCCACAAGGAAAGGAGAAATTATACTCATCTGTTAACAGTTGTAATCAAAGATATTAGCCCTGGGGCCAGGTGGTGGCTCACCTAGTTGAGTGCATGTGCTACAATGTACAAGGACCGAGGTTCTCTCTTTCTGTCTTGCTGAGTTGGGCATGCAACATGTGAGTAAATGGCTCTTGTTCATTCTGTCTTTTTTCTCTTTGTCCACTTATACTCCAAACATGTGGGTGCTTTCAATATCCCTGAATAAAGTTTAAAATTCCTGAAAGACATGCTTTTCCCTCAATTCTTTTTGGGCTTATGTGTAACAAATCTTTATCCATGTGGGAAATGATCTTGGCTTAATTTCCCCCAATACAGTTATTCTGTGGAATCTATCATTATCAATGACATATAATGTCAGAATTAAGTTGGATTTCTTTTACATGAACAAGGTAACTATGAGTTGCTTGTTTTGGACAACCTTTGTATACCATGCTGGGAACTGGATTTGGGGACATCAAAAATTCAAGAATTAAATAGGAACCATGCTATTCAAAACTAGAAGAAAAGTGTTTCATGCTATGTAGCTGAAGAAAATTTAGACAGACTGTGCCATGTATACCAATAATTGATGTAGTTTGTCTGGTACTGGTGATTGGATATGCTACGGACCCAGGCACAGCAAAAAATAAACAGGGCCTTGGTTGTAACTTTGAACCATTGCACAGCCTGTATCAAAACTTCGTATGTATATTTGTTGCCCTTGTCTGTTTGTTGTTGTTATTGATGTCGTCGTTGTTGGATAGGACAGAGAGAAATGGAGAGAGGAGGGGAAGACAGAGGTGGGAGAGAAAGATAGACACCTGCAGACCTGCTTCACTGCCTGTGAAGCGACTCCCCTGCAGGTGGGGAGCAGGGGGCTCGAATAGGGATCTTTACGCTGGGTTCCTTTCAGATGACTGTTTAAGTTGCTACCCTATGCCAAAGTGCTAATCGTACCATACTTTACTTTTCACAGTAAGAACTTATCGAGCTTTCTGGGGGTAAAGCCCATTACAGTAAAAACCTCTCTGAGGTAGAGGCTCTGAGTAGTCCACACTCACCTTCCACAGTTTCTCAGAATGACTGTATAAATGTTCCTGAAGCTGCTTTAGTGTAAGTAATCTGCCCTCCACTGCCACTCTGTATTTGCCTTTTGCTAATTTGCCTTTGCAAACTAAGTTATTTGATGAGTCCATGTTAAAACAGAGACTTTCATTTTATTATTGTTGTTGACCTCCTTCCTCCCCCTCACACTCAGCATCCTTTTCTTCCATCTACTTCTTCCTCCTCTCCACCCTCTTCTTGCTCTGTCCCCATCCTCATCTTTTTCTCCCACTTTCTCTTGTTCTTCCTCCCCTTCTTCCTCCTTCCTTATCTTTCTTCTCTTCTGCATCTTTTCTCTCTTTCTTCCTTCATTTTTTCTCTCCTTCCCTCCTTTCTTTCTTCTTCCTTGTTTTCCTTTCCCTTTTTCTTTACTTTCTCTTTTTCACTGAAGAGCCACAACTTCTAAGTTCGACATTTAAACTTTTCCTCTTCTTAATTTATTATTTTGTTAGGCTTATCCTCTTATATGAGAGAAGCCTGGGCACTCCTAGAGTGAGAAACACTTCTAGATCCACTTTTGCTTTCAGAATGATGATGTTTAAACCCTAAGTTCTTTTTCTGTGAAGATTAGGTTTGTCTTTTTTCCTTAAACACACAAAAATCTGTGGGTGTATTTCACAATCTTTGTTCTTTCCCTCCCTGCCGCCTGAACCATAGGCAAATCTCTCTCACATAACCATATGCAAGACCTAGGGGTGGTCTCTGAATGAAGAGTACATGTTAGTGTAAGGAGTCTCTATAGTGAGGTTCAAATTCTGTCCTCATTCTCAGTTCACAATAAAGTTCCAGAAATCAATTACTATTGACACCAGGGTTCTTCTAGCAGTCAGTGTCTGCTCCACGAAAAGAGGCCTTCATTTCTGTATGTGTGTTGATACACCTCTCTCAAGAATTTGAGAATCTGTTTGCCCTGTGACCACAATTTTATAATGTGTCTGAGAAAAGTCAAAGGTTTTACTTTTTTCTATTACTTTTATTAATGTAAGGGAAGTAATAAGATCTTCAAGTCTCTTTCTTTTTTTTTTTTTAATCTTTATTTATTGGATAGAGATATCCAGAAATTGAGGGGGTGGGGCTTAGAGAGAGAGAAAGAAAGAGAGACACACCTGTAGCCCCACTTTACCACTCACAATGCTGTCCCCCTGCAGGTGGGGACCAGAGGCTCGAACCTGGGTCCTTGTGCCTTGTAACACATGCACTCACTGAGGTGTGCCACCACCTAGCCCCTCCTAGTCTCTTTCTGTCTGGAAGCTACAATATGATTTCTAGTTTGGCTTTTTAAATTGGTGACATGAATATGGTAGTCCCTCCCATGTATTTATTCTGGCCATGAGCTATTGCTTACTGGTATTTTATTTTTGGTAAATATCAATAATTGGTTTTAATGTTAGATTTAGTTACTTTGGTCTTTTTAATTTCTCTCTCAACAAGAATTGGTGGAGATAGGTAGCATAATGGTTATGCAAAGAGACTTTCAAGCCTGAGGCTCTGCAGTCCCAGGTTCAATCCCCCACACTACCATAAGCCAGAGCTGATCAGTGTTCTGGTAAAAAAAGAAAAAAAATGTGGGAGTCGGGCGGCAGTGCAGCGGGTTAAGCGCATGTGGCACAAAGCACAGGGACCGACATAAGGATCCCAATTCAACACCCCCCCCCATCTTCACCTTCAGGGGAATCATTTCACAAGCAGTGAAGCAGGTCTTCGGGTGTTTATCTTTGTCATCTCTTCTCTGTCTTCCCCTCCTCTCTCCATTTCTCTCTGTTCTATGCAACAATGACAACATCGATAACAACAACAATAATAACCACAACAATAAAACAAGGGCAAGAAATAGAATAAATAAATAAATATGTTTTAAGTGTACATTTGAATTCAATAAGTATTCTGATTTTCTGGTTTAGAGTTTAGTAAATTTTACAGATGACAAATTTTAAACCTAGAAAGATTTAATTTTCAAAATCACCTACCCAAATTTTAACTAAGTGTACCTTGATTATCTTAAAAATCTCACCAGGAAAATTATATGCTTGCAAGAACAGATTATACATCAATTATCTATAAATTACTAGTAACATCCACACTACATGCAAGTACATTAAGATTTGAACTCATTGATATTTGCACAATAACAGGAATCCTGAACAAATAAGCTTTTTACCTCTTTTCCTATAGTCCTTGGATCTGCTGCAATGGATGCTAATTAAGGGCTACCCTGCAATTTCCTGTTCTTTGTTTGTGAAATTCCATCTGAGTGAGATTATCCTTTATTCATTATTTTTCTGATTTATTTCACTTAGCATGATTCCTTCAAGTTCCATCTAAGTGATTATCAAAGAGAAAATGCCATCATTTTTTTATATATTACATATACATCAAATTCCTCAACCACTCATTTGTTGTTGGATATTTGTGTTGTTTCCAAATTTAGGCTGTTACAAATAGTGCTATTTTTAATGTTGTGATTGATTTCTAGGCTGTTCTTCATAGGGGCTGGAAAGGATATCAGACTAAATAAGGCATAATTATATTTGTTTGGATATCTGCTAATAAAAACTTGGAATCATTCATAAAGCAGTAAACATGCTTTTGTGTTATGCAGACATTACCACTGCAGACAAGTTAAATGAAGATATAAAAATATAGTCTGAGTGTCAATACGAGTATTAAAACAAATATACGTGGCTATAGGTTACTAATGTCATGTTAGCGAGCATAAATCAAATCACCATCCACTGTATGGAAGCAAAAGATGTTTATTGACGAATTGCAATCCGGGCCGAGATGGTGACTGCTGTTAGTCTACCAAGCTCGACCCCGAACAGGGCTCAAACCACACAATTTATAGGAATTCAGACTACACTCAGGGAGGGGGAGCACATCACCTTGTCAACCTACATCCAATAGCAGGCTATAGCAAACACAAAACCCAATCATTTCAAACTTAGCAAAAGCATGATCCATTCAAAGCAAAGCGTGGGCTAGTTTCAAATATAGTAAGATCACACAACCAATAGAATTCAACCAGGCAGGGTTGCCACATCCTCCTGCCATCGGCTATGACCACCCATCCGGTAGACAGCACACCACAAAGTCTGTGCAAAGGTCCTGATAAGGCTTGTCCCCAGGCAGGGTCCTTCGAACAATGGGTGGCCTTCACTGATTAGGTCCTGTTTATTCAAGGGGGAAGGGGCAAGGAATTCTTCCACTTCATACTACAAGCAACTCATACTAAAAGCACTTAACAAACAACTGCATAAAAAGGGAATTTCAAGGCTACTGCCTTTTACACGTCATTATTTATTTGTTAAAAATACCTTTTTTTTTTTACATTTTCAACTTATGTTTTCCCATGTATTTTACATGAGTTTACATAAAATGTAATGGAAGGTTAATAATATGCCACTTTGATTTTACCATGATAGACTTTAGCATTCTTGGAACTGTATTTAGCTTCTCGCCTTTAATCGCATGTCCTTCTAATTCATCCTCCACACTGTGAGCACACTTCTAAAATGGAAATCAGATGACTTCACCCTTCTTAGATTCTTCTGTGTTTCTTTGACACCTTAAGATAAACACAAGTTACTTCATATGTCGGGTGGGGGTAGATAGCATAATGGTTATGCAAAGAGGCTCTCGTGCCTGAGGCTCCGCAGTCCCAGGTTCAATCCCCTGCACCACCATAAGCCAGAGCTGAGCAGTGCTCTGGTGTTTCTCTCTGTGTCTTTCTCTCTCTGCATCTCTCTCAAAAATAAAATAAATAAAAGACTTTTTTTTTTTAAAAGTTACTTCATATGTCATATGGCACCAGTGTTCCAGATTCTGTCCCTGCCTGGTTATGCCCTTCTCCACTTCCAACACATGATTTACTTTAAGAATCATGCACTGGCTGGATGTGTAGAGGTGCCTGGGGTAGTGCACACACACTACAGATTACAAGAGCTGTGGTTCAAACCCTTACATGGTGGAAGCTTCACCATTGAAACAGTGCTGTATGTGTTCTCTCTCTCTCTCTCTCTCTCTCTCTCTTCCCTCCAGTGTTAATCACAGGGGCTCGGGGCCTGCACTACAAATCCACTGCTCCTGGCTGCTATTTTTTTTTTTTTTTAATGAGAGAGGATGGAGAGATAGAGAGGGAGAAAGATAGACACCTGAAGATCTGCTTCACCACTTGTGAAGCAACCCTCCTGCAAATGGGGAGCTGGAGGGTCAAACCAGATCCTTGCCAGGGGTCCCTTGCACTCTGTACTATATGTGTTTAACCTCATGAGCCATCGTGTGACCTATACTCTGCCAAAAAATGTTTTCCTCTTGCAGGTGGAAGCTGGGGGCTTGAAACTGGCTCCTTGGACATCACAATGTGTGCACTCAACCAGGTATGTCAACACCTGGCCAGGTGAATTCACCCTTTTCATCTCATCTTGAATAGAACTAGAAGGAATCTTGTTAAGGGAAATAAGCCAGAAAGAAAAGGATGAATATAGGATGATCTCACTCGTAACTTTTGTGCATCAGAAAACATTATAAAGAAAGTTAAGACAAAATGTATAGAAAAAATACATATGCAAATATATATTCCAGAATATATAAAGGAGTCTTATAAACCAATAATAAAGATTCACATGTTAAAATTTATTTAGTAATAAAAATTATCAACTAGATTTTGATGAAAAGAAAACATAGAAACGCCTAATAAGTACAATGAAAATACCCACTATTATTAGCCATTATGGAAATGCAACCAAACCTTCAGTGAAATATGACTACATATTTAGTAGAAAACAAAAATTACAAAAGTGGATAATAATGTGTTGACACTGATGTGGAAATATTAAAACCTTGTACATAGTAGGAGGGGGATGTCAAATGGTTCTTCTGCTATTGAAACAAAATAGTAACTCCTTAAGATGGAAAACATAGTCTAACTGAATGGCTCAGCCATCCACTTTCATCTATAAACTGCAAAGAAATGACCACAGAGACTACACAAGGTATTTCACATGAATGTTTGATCAGGACTATTGTTAACAGCTGAAAGGAAGAAATATCCAAAATGTTCACCAAAAGACAAATACACAAAAAAATCAGGAATTATGCTTTCCTATACATGAAATACATATGCACTGGAATATTATTTTATTATAAAATAGTGTGAATTTTGAAAGCATTATGCAAAGTGAAAGAAATCAAACACAAAATATTACATCATGTAATGTCTGTGTAATGTTCCGAATAAGCAAATCCACAAAGACAAAACAGATCAGTGATTGTCAAGGGCAGGAAGGACAATAAGGCTGGTGTTTCAGCTTTATATTGTACTGATGATATTTTTATAAATAAAAAATATTAGTTTTATAGCATTGAGAGAGTGCATATACTGTAGAATTGTTTCTTTTAAAACATTATTTTTGTGTGATGTGAATTTTATCTTTTGGATAAGGGATAGTCGTATTTGTAAATCAACATCCTAACAAAACAATGGTAAATAAATGATACTAAAAATTAGGGGGTAAATGTGCAATGGGGATCATTAGTTTATTCTCAAAGTGAATTCCTTCACAATTAAATAATGAATCACTTTCAAAATGGTGTGTTCAAAAGTTCACTTAAATTGGAGAATCTCACAGTCATGCCCATGATAATTATCACAATTATAATTATGATGAAGAGACTATTTTTTATTTCTACAAGAGTTGGCACTGGGATTCAGTGTTGGCACTATGTATCCACTACTCCATGTGGCCATTTTTCTTTCTATTTTATTTGATAGGAGAGAGAGAGAGACAGAGAGAGGGAGAGGGAGAGGGAGAGGGAGAGGGAGAGAGAGACCTGTATACCTTGTATAACTGCTTCACCTCTTGTCAAGTGTCCCTTCTTGCAGGTAGGGGTTGGGGGCTTGAACCTGAATCCTTTAGCATGTTGATATTTGTGCGTTTTCACTGGGGGCATTACAGACAAGTCCCCATGAACATAATATTCACAGGACATTTTTGCATGTGTTCTATTTGATAGTATGCAATGCAGGATTTAGAATCAATTCCGCAAGTTTGGGCTGAAATGAATGACCTCATTCTAAGCCTATAAAAACAGAAACACAGGACAACTCTGTGGAATGTGTGACACTGAATGGACCTTTTTAACTCTATAGGATTTTATAGGGCTGTAGATAAAACTTAATGGAATTGCTGGTTATATTGTTTGCATGTATTTTTCATTCTGTCTTGTGTTTTTCTGTGTGTCTTAAATGGCTTCAAAATAAAAGTGAGATAAAATCCAATTCCAGTTAAGGAAATAATTTAACACAAGACACAGGAGCACCAATCCAGAAGGAAAGTAGCTTTTGTTTTTATTTAGCAAACATCTGAAAAAAGATATTAAAATACCTAAAAAAAAAAAAAAACAGTTATTGCTCATATGCCCTCTTCAAAAGATATTGTATTAAATAAACGATGCATGTTAAACACCCAACATATTTCCTAACTTTTTTAGTTAGTCAATAAATGTCAAATATGAGTAGATTATGGTGATTGAAAAGCAGGATGGGATTTTAGGGGAATTTTGATCAGCCAGCTGTGTTGTTCAATTTTTAAAGTCATCTTATGAAAACCGTATCATACTTCTTGGTGTTCTTTTTCAGACTAAATAATTTTCATTTCATGTGTATGAATGTATTTAAAGTTGGTTTATTTATGACAGAAAAAGGATTGGAACATCACCCTGAAGCATGCAATGCCAAGGATTAAACTCAGGACCTCACCTGAGAATCCAGTTCTTTATCCATTTCTTCGCCCAACATGTGTGTTTTAAATGACAATATTGCTCAGTTCTGGCTTATGGTGGTGCTGGGGATTGAACCTGAGATCTTTGGTGTTTCAAACATGAAGCCCTTTTGTGCAAATCACTGTGATACTTCCCCTGACCTTATTTATTCATTTAACTAGAGACTTGCTCAGCTCTAGATATTGGTAATGTTATGGGTTGATCCTAGGGCCTTTTACATCTAAGTCTTTTGCATAATTGTGGGGGAGCATGGAGAAACATTTGTAAATTAATGTTGTTATTTACCACATTGAATTGTGGTCCTTCATGGTTTCTTTGAACAAATATTAATGGTGCTTGCAGAAACTCCTCTAGACTTTGACTATTGTAAGCAATGAATGCAGTAATGAAAGAAAATTCCTTTGCTTTCAGTGTTATAAATTTCTGTGGTAATAAATTTACGAAAGTGGGATTTCTGGTGTGGAATATAAAAGTTTTTATTTTAATGGAGCTTTTGTCCCAAAGATGTTTGAATTTACACCTCCATCAACAGTACATGTGAATATTTGGTTTTTCACACACTTTCTTACACTGTGGGGAGAATAGTTGATTCTTATTTTAATTTGCATTTCTATGAACTAGGGAAGATATATGTGTATAATTGTGTCAATATTAGCTGCCTACTATTAATATTCATTATTTATTTACATTGAATTCTTATATTTATAAGAATTCTGCTACATGTGAATATGAACTTTTTGTATATATCCCCAAAATGAAATACACTTTTCCTATCTAGTATATTGATTCATGAAGAAACTTTTCCCTTACTGCAAAAGTACTCAACAGTACCACCTGGAGACCTAAAAGTATGTGTTAGTAGTTCAGTCTCATACCTGAAAAAGCAAAGGCATGAGAAACAGTTCCATGCAGTTTCTCTGTCTGAGAGATTTCTCCACTGGGAATGACTCCCTTTCATGAATTGGTCATGTCTAGGAATGAATATACTTCCTTGAAAGGAATGTGTGGACAATGTAATAGAGCCAAAAAGAGGTGAGTAAAAGAACATAAATGATGAGAAAAAATCCTAAATATCATAATAAACATAATATAGTATACATTGAGACAAATTATAGTGAAAAGTAGAAGGATTCAGCCCTGAAACTAAGAAAAATTCAACAGTTTGAAACATTATTACTTATGAATAACCAGAATTCACCTTATTTTTCTGAATAGAAACAAGAATATGTAGATAATTTATAAATTTGGTTATATATATGTGTGTGTGTGTGTGTGTGTGTGTTTGTATAATATTCCTCTAATCATACAATAGAGCCATAATAAATTAACTAGCATGTCTATTAAATTTGTAAATAAGGCATGGTTACTCATTACACTAAATTAACTTTATTTGTGGGCTGAGAAAAATTTCATCTGGTTGATACACAATTGCCATGTGTGGAAATTTGGGTCCAAGTCCCTGGTCACAACATGGAAGCATCATATAGTGGAGAAGCTTCACAAGTGGTAAAGAGTTGCTGTAATATCTCTTCTCTCTCTGCTTTTCTCTCCTTCTCTGTCAAAACAAAAAAAAAGAAAAGAGAGAAGAGAAGAGAAGAGAAGAGAAGAGAAGAGAAGAGAAGAGAAGAGAAGAGCAAAAAAGAGAAGAGTCTTCTGGGAGTATTGGAATACTTGGATGAAGTCTCTGAAAAATCATGAAGACAAAAATAAATTTATTCTAGATTCACTGTTCAAATGAATCAAGACTTACTTAAATAGTTAATATTTGGACAGTCATTTTGTCATATATAATACAATTAAGATATACAAGAAACTTGAAAATCAGAACAGTAAAGTGGCTGCATACTACATACAAAATACAAGGTTTCTTGATCACTTTCATCATTTACACCATAAGCATCCTGTATATAAAATAATAATAATAATAATAGATATCACATTGACGCTTAAGTTTTAATTTTACCTAATGACAAATTATGTTGAATGTAACTTCATAACTAAATTACCATCTATTTATCTTCTTTAATGATAAAATAATTTGGTCAAAATATTTTTTCCATTTTAATTGACTTTACCACTCATGAAGTTTTCTCCCTGTTGGTGGGTCTGGGGGCTTGAACCTGGGTTTTTATGCACAGTGACTCATTATTTAACCAGTTGTGTCACCACCCAGCCCCGGAGTTTTTTTTTTTTTTCTTTAATATTAGATATTTGTCAGTTTTTTTCCACATTTTTTCAGTTAGTGAGACTCTTAACTTTTCTGTTTTACTCTGCTGACATGGTAGATTTTATTAATTGATTCTCACATGTTGAAATAATCTTGAATACCATAAAAGAAATGTCACACAGGTGTGATAATTATTTCCATACTTTGTTAATTTTTGTTTACTAATATTTTCATTTACTTATAAAAGGTGTTGGTTTGTTATACCAAATCTTGCTATGTCTATTTGTTTTTGTATTAGTCTATTATTTGCCTCATCTAATTAGAAATAAAATATTGTAGTGTTGGTATGCTTCTACATTCTGCTTATAAGACCTTCGTTTTGATCATCACATTAAGTTTGCTTGTATTACTTATGATGTGGTCTATTTACATAATCACTGTTTTACCTGGGTCCCACCCTGCCTGCAGGGTATTGGTTTAATCCCCACTGGTTAGATGGAAGCTTCCTATGTTCTGTTCAAGCTCTTTTTTTGCTCTGCTCCCCTCCTAGTCATTACCTTTCCCTTGTCACTTCCAGTAAAGAGATGCATAAAAGGCGATGTATCTGATTAATAAACGAGATACTGCTTCCCAGCTCAGCCATGAGTGCCTGGTCGCCTGTCTCTCGCCCACGAAGCTAGCCCGGCAAATGGTGCCCAAACAGGGACTGGCATTGTAGAGAATTATTATCATCAAAAAGTTTGTGGAAATCAGTGATGCTACCATATGGAATAACGAAGATATTTTCATGTTTTAAATCTATTAAACTACTTTTGTGTTTGGATTATCTATTTTTTTCATGAATTTCGGTAGATTATTTCATTATTGCTGCATTTTATCTAAGTTATGAACATCCATTTACTTATCTGTGATATTTATTATTTTTCTATTTATTTGATTGAGACAGACAGAAATTGAGAGGGGGTGGGAAGACATAAAATAATTAAGAGATACACCTACAGAACTACTTTGCTGCTTGTGAAGTTCCCTGACTGCAGGTGGGCATTGGGAGTTTTAGATCATGTCCTATTGTATTGTAACTTGTGTGCTCTACCAGGTGCACCATAGCCTGATCCCTTTGATATTCTTTTTTTAAAATTTTTATTTCCATTAGTCAGTAATGATAATGCCTCTTTGGGAACTGTAGTATCGAAGAAAAGAGAGATCTTTCTGCATATTAGATGTCAGGCTCAGACAAAAACTAGTAAAATCGTGGGCCCCTTGGAATATACCTAAAATATACCCAGTAGCTTTTCCCAAAATAGAGACCCCAAATCTTCGTCTGCCTTTAGGTTCATGACTAGTCAACATTTTGTTCTGCTTTATATCTGAACTCTTTTTCAGGCATCTGGTTCCAGATGCTAGCATGATGCCAACCTGATTTCCCTGGACAGATGACCCCAGGATGTGTCCTGGAGCCCTGCCTCCCCAGATCCCTACCCCACTACGGAAAGAGAGAGACAGACTGGGAGTATGGATTGACCTGCAAATGCCCATGTTCAGTGGGGAGGCAATTACAGAAGCCAGACCTCCTAGTTTCTGCATCCCATATCGGTTCTGGTCCCATACTCCCAGAGGGATAAAGAATAGGAAAGCTATCAAGGGAGGGGATGGGGTACTGAGTTCTAGGGGTGGGAATTGTGTGGAAATGTACTCCTATTATCGTATCCTATGGTCTTGTCAATATCTCAATTTTATAAATAAAAATGAAAAAAATTAAAGAAAAGAGGAACCTGGCATAGCCTTAGCAGGACAATGTGATTTAATTATTTGGGTTAGGGAAAAGATAGTAACTTCCAATATTTTATTTATTTCACTTTTGTTCAAGTAATAGTCACATTAATACTGAATTTGACTTTACTGTAATTGCAGTGGTGAATTATTTGAAGATATTTAAATAAGGCCTATTATCTTTTGAAGATTCACTTTGAGGGCAGGGGTAGATAGCAAAATGGTTGTACAAAGGTGTTGGGTAGTATGCCAGCTTCCCCTGGCTTCTGCTTAACCATATGCCTATATAGGGATTTATTGATCCCATTCAAAGCTTTGGTCTATTTACATAAATCACTTTTACATTTACATAAAGCACTCCCTCCAGGGCATTGGTGGTTTAGTGATAGGATTCTCGCCTGCTCCGCCCCCTCCTTGTCACACTCTGATCTTCACCAGTCACTTTTCTCTCCACCCTCTCTATATCACATCCTGTTTCCACCCTACTTGGAGAGTATAAAAACAGCTGCTCTTCTGATTAAAGACACTTGGAAATTGCTTTCCAGCTCTGAGAGTTCCAGAGTGTATCTCCTGCAAAGTTGGTGCCGCACGAGTTCCTGATCCCTCTCCCACTCAGCAGCCTAGATCAGCTCCAGTTGAGTTCTCTCCAACCTAGAGAGCACTAGCTCGGGAAGAAGTACCCTCAGGCTATCCCGGCACAAAGGACCTATCATGCCTGAGGTTCCAAAGTCCCAAGTTCAATCCCCTGCACCACCATAAACCAGAGCTAAGCAGTGTGTTCTGGAAAAAAAAAAAAAAGAAAGAAAAGACTCACTTTGACCCTCATATGAACAGTTGCTTAAGTCAGGCAACCATACATGTAAACTGATCAAATTTTTTAAACCATGCAAGATTTCAAACAGATCAAAGTAGCCATATCTGACTCTGCTTACTTTATAGATGATGTCTAGTCTAGATCAGTTGAGTAATAAAGTAAATAACTGGGATCCCTACTTATTTTCTAGACCAGTGACTTGATTGAAAGATTGAAATATATTATTGGAAATAGAAGATAAAATGAATGCATGATTAATTTAATTTTGAGATATGATTATATTGGAGGAAGAATAATTTTGTATAGGATTCCTGTGATAGTTTAACATTATTTGATTATTCTGTAATTAGATCATTCCCTAGAATTAAAAAGTAGAAAGTAATTTATTCATGTAAGTTGATGAAAATGTGTCTGAACCCAGGTGAAACATTCATTGTTTCCTAGCTCCTGTTATATCGCACATTCACACATTTTAAATTCAAGACCTGAACTGACAACTATACAAAAGAGCTTAACAGGGGATCTGGGAGATAGCTCACCTGGTGGAGTGCACACCTCAACATGCTTGAGGACCTGGGTTCGACTACCTGGCCACCACATGGGAGTACTCACACAAAGGAATCTTCTCAATGGTGGAGCAGTGTCTCATTCTCTCTCTTTGCTTCGCCCTCTCTGTATCTCTCTGTTTCTCATCCTCTAGGCTAAAAATGAAACAAAAGAGTCATCTGGGTGTAGTGATACCATGCTTCTCTGGAAAAGTAGTGAGGTTGGGTAATGTATCTGGTTTCACTCTTTACTGTGCTCTTATCATCTACTGATCCCATTGACCATTGTTTCCTGTTTATTTTTTTCTTTTATTTGATATGACATAGAAATTAAGGGGTGGTGGAATAGAGAGTGAGAGAGACCTTGCGAAGCATTGTTTCACCCTTCCTGAAGCTTTTCCAGCTGTGGTAGTGATGAGAGACTTGAACTTGTATACTTATGCATGGGCTGTGCACTAAATGTAATGTACCATCACTTGGCTGCCTTTAAGTTTTCATTTTAAGTTTATAATTGAAGATCACCATGCTTATCATTCAGTATGTGATGCTTAAATTACACACTATGTGTAATATAATTAATTTCCTTTACAGAACCCAGGAGGCATCAAGTCTATTTTTCATTGGTTATTATCTTTATTATTAAGTTACAGATTGCTATGTCTAGATTAGAGGGCAGTGAAGGCAATTAATTACCAGAGACAAGCGTGATTTAAAGAGATGACACTATATCAAAAGAATTATAAGTTATTGAGGCTAAGGTCATCTGACAAGGGTAAGAAAGGAAAATGTAAAGTAAAAAATAGAAGAAAAAATAAATGTGTATGTATCTATACTGTGCACATATTTTAAACCAATGATATATATATATATAATTTGTAAATTAAGCTTTAAATTTTCAGCATGAGAAGAGCATATCTTTCTTAGCAATATGAAAGTTTCATGTTGTAATTTACCTTATATATTCTACTATGAAAATCAGGTGCTAGAATACTGTTAGAATTTAATGAGATTTAGTAAACTTTAAGGAAATTCTTAGTCTGGAAACATGTTAAAGAAACTCTGCTTTTTTTCTTATGAAAAGAAGTTACCTTATTTAATGCTTACATTGTACCCGAAATGTAGCTATATAGTTAGAAACAGCAGCAGAAGCTGCGAAAGTTATTTTATTTTATTTTATATTTATATATATAAAAAGGAAAGAATGAACAAAAAAACCATAGGATAAGAGGGGTACAACTCCACACAATTCCCACCACCAGAACTCCGTATCCCATCCCCTCCCCTGATAGCTTTCCTATTCTTTATCCCTCTGGTAGTATGAACCCAGGGTTATTATGAGATGCAGAAAGTGGAAAGTTTGGCTTCTGTAATTGCTTCCCTGCTGAACATTGGTATTGGCAGGTCAATTCATACTCCCAGCCTGTCTTTCTCTTTCCTTATTGGGAAAGGGCTCTGGGGAAGTGGAGCTCCAGGACACAGTGGTGGCGTTTTCTGTCTGTCACTCCGAAGCTAACCTTATCAAAGTTAGGAATGCAAAAGCTGAGTAAGTGCAAGAGACTGGCATACTTTAATGGTGACTCTTTAGTCACTATCAGCCCACCCCATCAGCTGGGGCCCTATATGGAAGTCCTGAGATTCCAAAATAGACCTCTAATAGATCCCTCTCTTCATTGTTACTGGTCATCTCTATCAGGAACAAAACAATAAACCTCTTTGTAGGCCCCCATTGGACCTTGTCCTCAACTTGGATCAACAACGGTAGAGAATGTTCCATCCTCCGAAGTGAGACTGGACAACATACTCTATGCTACACCTGAGGTAGATGGGTCCTCAAATCGGGGCAGCCTGGAATGTTCCTACTTATGATCACAAAATGTGAACTCAGATCTAGAGGGATGCAGAGGTCAAATAGGCTCTTAAGCTGAATATGGGCCCCAGATCATATCAAATCTATGGGGTTTACAGTCAACAATATTTATACACCTTTCCCATATTTGGGAACTACTTTCTTCCCTGATCCAGCTTTCTGGTCCACTTTCCAGTCATGATAGTCAAGTTCTTATTCTAAGTCCTGAGAGAAAGAAGTCAGACCAGAACTCTATGATTTTTACTCATATTTGGAATGAACAATTCAGAGTTCTATATATAACTTTATGTTTTTCTTCTTAGTTGGAAGGTTGAATTATTCCTAAGATGTCAAAATCGCCAATCTACCATGTATGTATTATTCAAGCATTTTCTAGCCATTTCAGATACTGAGACTTCTGTGCTAACTGTGAATTAATGAGAAGTGACTATATCTTGCAATAGTCATTTTTCCTGGTAATTTTTAAAATTAAATTACCAAGTTTTATTAAGTAGACATCTTTAAATACTCTCAAACTTTTTTTTGGGAGGATTGGCGTCAACACAATATTGTAGACAAGTACTTAAGAAAAAGAAAGTCCAGTGAGTATTCCAAGAGTCCTACTTTCACTTTCTATAATTTTTCAACATGTTTTACATTAAAACTAAGGGAATTCACCATTACAAAGCTATATTCTAAAGGTGTGCCCTTGAATTTTATTGAATGTCACTTCCAGAATGAGAATATAAATGCACCATTCCAGGCACAATAAGCATACTCTCTAACATTCGTTAGAGTTTCTCTAGTCAAGACAAAAAATCTTTTTTGGAGATTTAGTTAAATAAAAGATGTTGGGGGTGGGGGAGGTAGTACAGCTGTTTAAGTGTATGTGGTGCAAAGCGCAAGGAACAGCGTAAGGATCCCGGTTTGAGCCCCCGGATCTCCACCTGCAGGGGAGTCACTTCACAGGCGGTGAAGCAGGTCTGCAGGTGTCTAGCTTTCTCTCCCCCTCTCTGTCTTCCCCTCCTCTCTCCATTTCTCTGTCCTATCCAACAACAGCACCATCAATCACAATGATAATAACCACAGCAAGTATAAAACAACCAAAGCAACAAAGGGGAAAAAATGGCCTCCGGGTGTAGTGGATTCATGGTGTAGGCAATGAGCCCCAGCAATAACCCTGGAGGCAAAAAAAAAAAAAGATGTTATTTACTTTACTAATCATGATATTTGCCATCTGATTCATTTGCTATTTTAATTTGTCTTCCAGGAAGTTCAAGAACAAATATGAATATCAGTTACTGAAACTGTATTGATGCTTATGATTCACATCTATTGATATTTCTACTATTGGAACCTCAGTTTTTGCTTTCCTATGTGTTTCATATATATTTAATATATATTGCTTCTATGTTTGTAGTATTAATGGTGACACCTTTGTTTAAATACCACACATGATAAAGTCAAGGTTAGCAACAGTCACTGTGTCTGGTAATTGATCATTTTCTAGTTCTTGCAATTTATTTTATTTTATTTTATTTTAATTTTTTATTTAAGAAAGGATTAATGAACAAAAACATAAGGTAGGAGGGGTACAACTCCACACAATTCCCACCACCCAATTTCTGTGAGAGAGAGCTTATGTTCACACGTATCCATAAACTACTGCAAAATGTATACCTGAAAGCAGAAGTACACTAGAGTTTGCAGTGAGTACCTCCCTAACACTTCCTCTCCACTATTCCAAGCTTTGGGTCCATGATTGCTCAACAAATTGTTTGGCTTTGTATGTTAACTCTCTTTTCAATCACCAGGTTCCAGATGCCACCAGGAGGCTGGCCAGGCTTCCCTGGATTGAAGACCCCACCAATGTGTCCTGGAGCTCAGCTTCCCCAGAGACACACCTTACTAGGGAAAGAGAGAGGCAGACTGGGAGTATGGATCGACCAGTCAACGCCCATGTTCAGTTGGGAAGCAATTACAGAAGCCAGACCTTCTACCTTCTGCAACCCTCAACGACCCTGGGTCCATGCTCCAAGAGGGCTAGAGAATGTCAATTTATTTATTTTTTTATTATACATATGGAGATGACAAATTATTTTTTCTTTTTTCATATCAAATTATATAGCAAGGGCATGTCTGCCTCTTGCTTTTTAAAACCAGGTTAATATTCCCAGTGTGACTGGTGTCATTCAGTGAAAGGTGAAAGGCTAAGCTTGCAGCCCCTTCTGAGAAAACTATTAATAGGCTGTTAAAACAGAAATTACTAGGAATAATAAATCATGTTCTCTGTCATTTCACTTAGTGATATCTTTCATTTGTGACCTCAAATAATTAATATCTTTGGGTTATGAAAGAAGCGAAGGGAAAAAAAGTGGAGACAGTAGTTTTGAAGGTTCTGTATGGGAGGATAAATGAATCTTAATCATAACAAGACTCTTGGAGAAAAGCAAACCTGGTTTGGCAGACGAACTTGAACTTTGCCAACCATAACTTAACATGAACTTAGACTGAATGTGTCCTGGAGCTCAGCTTCCCCAGAACCCTGCCCCACTAGGGAAAGAGAGACGCAGGCTGGGAGTATGGATCGACCTGTTAATACCCATGTTCAGCGGGGAAACAATTACAGAACCCAGACCTTCCACCTTCTGCACCCTACAATGACCTTGGGTCCATACTCCCAGAGGGTTAAAGAATAGGAAAGCTATCAGGGGAGGGGATGGGCTATGGAGTTCTGGTGGTGGGAATTGTGTGGAGTTGTACCCCTCTTATCCTATGGTTTTTGTCAGTGTTTCCTTTTTATAAATAAAAAAATGAAAAAAAAGAAAATTTTAGTTTCTCCCTCTGTAAACTCATATGATAAACAGATGTGCTTAATATTATTAAAGTTCACTTTATAAGTATTTTATCTTCAGTACTCCCATGTCCTGTCTTCTTTTTTTGTTAATTATTTATTTTATTTTACTTATATGTAACATACAGACAATATAGTCCATGTGTCACAAAAAGACAACTTTCTACATGTGTTTATGGACATTTACTTATGACATAGTGCAAGATGTAGATCATTTTACAACATTGAGCAGTGCTTCAACTCTTCAAAACTGACTTTTTAGATAGAGACAGAAAACAAGACACCACAGCACTGAAGCCTCCTTCTTTACAGTGGGGGCCAGGTTTGAACTTGGGTTGCATGCAAACAGAGCCATGCCCTGTCCAGGTAACCTATTCCCTGGCCCTACCCTCCCCATATGTCCATAGGTAAACATTATTCTAACTTCTTAAACAGATTTATTTTGCTCAGAAAATAATTATATGTTTATACTTATAAATATGAGTTCATGCTATATATATATAGTTTCTATAGTTTATCATTTTTGAGGTTTATCTGTTTTGCATATCATACTATTAACTGTCCTAGGTTTTTAGCATTGATATCCCAATGTCCATCTATACTATATTTTGTTAGCCATTTCACTGTTGGTGAACATTTGTGTGGTTTCTCTTTATTGGTTTCTATAAATAAATCTGTCTCAACTTTTTTTTTGTGGGCTGTAGTTTAACTTCATTTTCTTATGTATACTGATAAATATTAGAAAAGTAGGATCACAGGATATACATCAAGCTTTAACAGATACTGTGAAATGTTTCAAAAATAGTTTTATCAGTGGATGATTATTCTGTTTGTTCATAATTTATTGTCATTGTTATTTATAATCACTGAGACTTCACTGCTCTGAATCGACTTTTCCAAATAGAGATAGACAAAGACAGAGAGACAGAGAGAGAGGGAGAGGCACCAGAGCACTGAAGCTTCTTCCAGTCCAGTGGGGTTTGAGTCCAGGTCACATATTTGGTGAAGCAGAATAAGTGAGCTGTTTTTCTGGCACCATTAGTTCATATTTAATTGTGTGATCTTTATTATTTGTAGTCATTTTAAATGGCATATTTGTATCTTCTTTTGGTTTTAACTTGCATCCCTTTCATGGTTAACTATGCTAAAGATAGTTTTAGTAGCCACTAGAAGGACTTCTATTATATAGTTTATTCAATATTTTATTTTAAGAAATTATGGATGTTCAATGATTTTTTTTTTTTTTGCTTCCAAGGTTATTGCTGGGGCTCGGTGCCTGTGCTAGAATCCCCTGCTCCTAGAGGCCATTTTTTTCCTTTTGTTGTTTATCATTGTTGTCACTATTATTGTTGTTATTGCTGTCATTGTTATTGGATAGGACAGAGAGAAATTGAGAGAGGAGGGGAGAACAGAGAGACAGAGAGGGGGAGAGAAAGATAGACACCTGCAGACCTGCTTCACCTCTCGTGAAGTGACCCCCCCCCACAGGTGGTGAGACAGGGGTTCGAACTGGAATCCTTATGCCTGTCCTTGTGTTTTGTGCCACATTTGCTTATCCCACAGCACTACCGCCTGGTCCACTTCAATGATTCTTTATATGTAATTAAGTTTTGCTAGTTTTTTTCAGTGATACTATTTTTCCCAGTCAGTAAACCTGATATTACATATACTTAGTGAAGTCATATGGTAAATAGATGTGCTTTATACTATTAAAGTTCACTTTATAATTATTTTATCTTCAGTATTTCCATGTCCTGTCTTCTTTGTTATTTATTTATTCATCTTATTTATTAATGTTACTGCTGTGGCTTAGTGCTGGCACAACAGATTCACTGATGCCTAAAGCCATTTTTTTCCCTTTTTTCCCCCTTTTCTTTCTATTTTATTTGATGAGACAAAAAGAAAATGAATGGGAAGGTGGAGATAAAGAAGAAAAGAGAAAGATAAACACCTGCAGACCTATTTCAGCACCATTGAAACATCCCCCAACCCCTGCAGGTAGGGGAGCCAGAGCTCAAACCCAGGTCGGTCCTTGTTCATGGTAATGTGTGCACTCAACCAGATGTATCACCACCCAGCCCCATCTTGTTTTCTTTTAGAAGTGCTAGCATTATACTTTTCACATTTGGATCTGTGATTTATGCTGTCTTCGTTTACACGTGGAATTTGCATACCCATCACAAAAGTTCTGTGCCCCTCTCCCTCCCAGTGGTCATCACTAAAGCCCTTACAGTCATAGACAGGCTGACTTGTCTGCTACTGTTCTTTCTTCCTCTTCTTTTTCTTCTCCTCCTCCTTCTAATTGAATAAAATACTACTGATAAAAATTCTGTACTTTAACATTTGATTCTATGGAAGGACATTCACGGTAATTTATATGGGAACTCTGGGTGCAAAGTTACAGCTTCTGAAAAAACATAACTTTATAAGAAGTGTGTGTATGTGTGTGTGTGCACGTATGTATGTATATGTGGCAAAAAATTAAATAGTGTTACTGAGTTTTTTGCAATGTTTTCTAAATGTTTCCATATATATATATATATAATTACATTACTGTATGTGTGTAGATTGCATTTCCTTCCTTATTTGAGTAGTTAGAGGTTAAGAAACAGAGAGGGACAGAAAAGGAGAGAGAGAAAACATAGTTCCGCTCCACTATTCATAAATCTCCTCACGTGATTGTTCCCACATGGTGTCTGGGGTTCTAGCCTGAGCTTGCTAAAGTATGTACTGTATTGGCTGAGCCACTCTCTGCCTTTCTGGCCCTCCTAGCACAATTCTTAAACAAGCATACAAAAAGACGCAAAAAAAAAAAAAAAAGAAAAGAAACTAGCAAAACAGGAAAAAAAAAAAAAAGCTTGATCCTTAGAAAAACGGAATTTCAAACATGACTTTGTTAATTTAATAACATCTGGAACTTCTAGTTCCATGTATACATACGGGGGGGGGGGTAGTACAGAAGCTTCCTTCAGTGTGTTGGGAACTGTGCTCAAAATCTTGACCATGCACAATGCAAAGTAGTGTATTACCCAAGTGAGCTATTCTGCAGGCCCCTCTATCTCTCTTGAAGGTCCTAGATTAATTCAGAGGACTGGGTATCTGTTGAGTGGCTATCTTATTGCGCTGGAGTCCCACATGCTGAGAACTGAAGTGCAGAGGAGCCTGGTATCAAGAAGTGAGAGGGATTAATTGATTTCTGCTTGTACAACTCTGTTCATTAAATGATACAAAGTCCAGATGTAAGATAATGTACTGTCAAGGGCTTATCTTCGGGGGGGCATATGATTAGTAAAATTTAATGCTTTAGAGTTATGCAGTAAAATACTTATTTTCTGAATAGATCAACTTTAGTAAGTACTGTAGTTTTACTTTCATTCCCCCCCCCCTTTTTTTGTCCTTGATAATGTTCTAAGTCTCCACCTCTACTAAACCCCCGTTATATTGTCCAGGGGATTAATTCATTAGCTCAAAATTCCTTGAAATGTTACAGTGAAAACGCAGTGCTGAAGAGTACCCACGTTGAGATGATAGAATTAATCTCTCCAGGCTTTCCTTCTTTCATTTCACCTTGAAAATTCTATTTTGTTTGATTTTCTTGTTCGTCTTTGCCCATTTTCTCCCTCTTGGCATAGTAATACTCTGACTGTTTTATTTGATTGCGTGTTTCCTCCAGATACTGCTTCTTTGATTGTATCTTTTATTTATAGGCATGCAGAGTCTGTGAAGATTATAATGCAAATTAATATGTGACTCAGGGTTCTGTATACTGAGCCAATACTAGGTTCTGAAAGTTGAGAACTTATTTTAAAAATGATGAGTGTTAGTGATGGTGAGGATACTTACAATATGTACATGTATATTTATTTTAAAAAATTATATATAGCTAGAGAAGGCAGAGTCACAGAGAGAATCAAAGGGATTGTACCACTGAAACTTCCTTTAATGTGGTGAGGGCCCGGCTTGGACTTGGGTTGAATATAGGGCTATATAGCACACAATCTCCCTGGTAAATATATATATTTTATATCCATTTTATTTATAGAAATTAAAAGTTTGTGACAACACTGGGATAGGCATTGCTGTTCTCCTCTGCATACCTCCACACTCTCCTCACAGAGACAAGGAGGCAGAGAGAGAAAACAAAAAAGATCAGAGCACTGAAATTTTTTCAGTGTGCTGGGGGCTGAGTTTGAACTTTGTTTGGGCACATAGCTAAGTATGTTAACTCCTTCTTGAGAGTGAACAGACAAGAGAGAGACCCAGAGTCTTGCCTAAGTACAGAATTTCCCAGGTTACAAGCTTTGTTACTTTGTTATAGTGACCTTCATCAAAGATCTATCATACTGTTTCATGTATCGGACCTCCCCCTGACATTTTTGTGTCTAACGTTTCTTTGACTTAATTTAACTGACCTCTCTTCTGTAGTTTCCCTCTTTGATTGTCAGAGAATTGCAAATGAAGACAGCAACTAGATACCACTTCACTCCTGTGAGAATGGCATACATCAGAAAAAGTAGCAGCAGCAAATGCCGGAGAGAGTGTGGGGTCAAAGGAACCCTCCTGCACTGCTAGTGGGAATGTACATTGGTCCAACCTCTGTGGAGAACAGTCTGGAGAACTCTCAGAAAGCTAGAAATGGACCTACCCTATGATCCTGCAATTCCTCTCTGGGGATATATCCTAAGGAACCCAACACACACATCCAAAAAGATCTGTGTACACATATGTTCTTAGCAGCACAATTTGTAATAGCCAAAACCTGGAAGCAACCCAGGTGTCCAACAACAGATGAGTGGCTGAGCATGTTGTGGTATATATACACAACAAAATACTACTCAGCTATAAAAAATGGTGACTTTACCGTTTTCAGCAGATCTTGGATGGACCTTGAAAAATTCATGTTAAGTGAAATAGTCAGAAACAGAAGGATGAATATGGGATGATCTCACTCTCAGGCAGAAGTTGAAAAGCAAGATCAGAAAAGAAAACACAAGTAGAACCTGAACTGTAGTTGGCATATTGCACCAAAGTAAAAGACTCTGGAGTGGGTGGGTAGGTGGGTGGGAAGAATACAGATCCAAGAAGGATGACAGAGGACCTAATGGGGGTTGTATTGTTATATGGAAAACTGGGGAATGTTATGCATGTACAAACTATTGTATTTACTGTCAAATGTAAAACATTAATTCCCCAATAAAGAAATTCAAAACAATAAAATGTTATTATGTAGTGGTTGAAGGAGGACATCTAAGATGTTAAGTCCTTAGCCACCTCCCCTTAAAAAAAAAAAAAGGAAAAACTGTCTGTTTTTTACCTCTTGCCTATGAACTTTTTTATTAATTTAATTATTATTATTAATAAGTCCATTGGATAAGAGGGTACAATTCCACACAATTCCCATCACTAAGGTTCTGCATCCCCTCCCCTCCATTGGAAGACTTCCTATCCTTTATCCCTCAGGGAGTATGGACCCAGGGTCATTTTGGGGTGGAGAAGGTCAAAGGCCTGGCTTCTTTAATTACTTCTCCACTGGACATGGGTATTGGCAGATCGATCCATACTTCGATCCTGTTTCTATCTTTCGCAAGTGGAGTAGGGCTCTGGAGAGGTGGGGACATTGGTGATGTCCTCTGCCCAGGGAAGTCAGTTTGGCACATGGTAGCATCTTCAACTTGGTTTCTAAAAAAAATAAAAAGCATTAAGCTATAAAGCAGAATAAATTGTTTAATAGTAAGGAACCTAAAGGTAAGAATATAGAAGATATGATTTGGGCTCTCCCTTTTGAAAAAAGCTAGAAAGTCTATTTTAGGTATATTCCTAGGGTCCCATGACTACTAAATTTTGCCTAAACAGTCTGGGGAGATGGTGTCAGAGTTGGAAATAAGTCTAGAAATCTGGACCATGGAAGAGTGTAGCTCCCAAATATGGGAAAAGTATATAAAAATCATAAATTTTGGAATATAACTAAAATATAGCTACTGGCTATGTACAAAATGGAGGACCTGTCAACTTTTCATCTGCACTGTTCCAGCGTTTAGGTCCATGATTGGTCAACAATTTGTTTGGCTTTGCATGTTAACTCTCTTTCAGCCACCAGGTTCCAGATGCTAGCCTGATGCTGACCAGACTTCCCTGGACAGATAACCCCACCAATATGTCCTGGAGCCCTGCTTCCCCAGAGCCCTTCCCCACTAGGGAAAGAGAGAGGCAGGCTGGGAGTATGGATCAACCTGTCAACGCCCATGTTCAGTGGGGAAGCAATGACAGAATCCAGACCTTCAACCTTCTGCATCCCACAATGACCTTGAGTCTATACTCCCAGAGAGTTAAAGAATAGGAAAGCTATCAGGGAAAAGGATGGGATACAGATCTATGGTGGTGGGAACTGTGTGGAGTTGTACCCCTCTTTTCCTATGGTTTAGTCAGTTTCCTTTTTACAAATAAAAAATAAAAAAAAACACAAATTCACTATAAACCCCATTCATCTGATCTAAGGCCCATATTCAGCATAGGAGCCTGTATAACCTGTGCGTCACTGTAGGTCTGAGCTTGCATTTTGTGGCCATAGCTAGGAACACTCTAGGCTGCACTCATTTCAGAACCAGTCTTCCCGGTGTGGGAGAGTATACTGACCCAGCCTCCTATACTGACCCAGCCTCCCTTCGGAGAGTGGGGCAGTCCCTACTATTGTAGTTCCATATCTAAGGCAAGGTCTTTAGAGGCCCACAGGTGGGTTCATGCTGCCAAAAAAAAATATTTTAAAGCTACTTAAAAATCTGTTACTTTTTCATTTATCATTCCTTTCCTTGGTTTTCATAGCACATTTTCATACATTTCCACGTCCTAAAGGATTCTATATTTTCTGCTAATTTTTTAGAATTCAAGTTTTTTGATTTTAGTATCTGATTTCTTGATCTTGAATTAATGTTGCATATGTGTGAGGATAACATGCTCTTTTTTTATTTCACACCAAACAATCTTTCATTTTAGCAAGCATTTAAAATTGTTTACCTTCAATTTAAGTAGGTTGATGCCTTTGCAAAAATTACAAAAGCAGGTCTATTTATAGATTGTGAATTTGGTGCCAATTTAATCTATTTTCTAATTGTTATTCAAAAACAAAATGTGACTGCTTACCATAGCTTTGTGGAAGGGAGTGGATTAAGGTAGTGTGCTCTACAACTTTATGCTTTTTTTTTTCTCATGAATTTTGTCTGAATGACTTGTATTTCCCTATTCACTTTAGATTTTTATCAATACCTATTTAAAATGAAAGCAAATAAAATCTGAAGAATAATGCAGAATGACCTATCAGCTGTGTACCATACTTTTCCCCGGTTCCCTTCTGATGTATGGATTTGCTCCCTGAACATTAACCATATGAAGATGCACATGACCTAGAATTTATGCTCTTAATAAGGGCTTTGATTTACAAGATGCATTTGCAGCCAAAACCCGTTACTTAACTCATGTATTATGTTTCTTGTTTTATGGTGACCTAACTGCCCAGATCTGTACCTGCATTACTTTTATGCATGCTTTTTCTTTCAGGTAGAAACAAAAATAATGTTTATTGCCCAACAGAGAGGCTCAGAATCTACCAAGAAATGAAATAATTTATACACTTCACTTCTAAAATTAGTAGTTGTAAATGAACCCCATGTGTGAGGCATTATTCAGATGATGTTACATTCTAAGCTAGTTATCTAGTATCTAGCTATCCCTGCCACCTAGTACTTTCATAGCCTGAACTTATCACTCTAAGAATAGCTAATTCAGGGGCCAGGGAGTATACTAGCATTAGAGCACAGTATATGCATGTCATATTCCCAGCCTATCCCCAGCAGTACATAGACCAGAGGTGAGTGGTGTTGTTTTATTTTCTCTCTCTCTCTCTCTTTCTCTAATTAAAGTAATGCAATAATTTCAAAAGAAGAACCAATCTTTAACTTAATACTCATTATTACTAAAATTGCATCAAACTTACAGATCCATTAAGGGAAATTTTTTTCAAATTAGCATTTAGTAACCCAAGCACAATTTATAGTCTCTCCTTGTACTTTAGTTTTATTAAGAGAAAGTTGTGGTCTTCAGCGTAATGATCTTGATCATTTGCAAAATTTATTTCATGGAATTTTATACACATTTAAATTATTTTAGTTGTAAATCTTTTTGTTTAAAGGTTGGAACCTTTTTGGTTCTAACTCTATTGTTTCTTTTCTATAGATATACTATTAAAACTTTGAAGTACAATTTTATTTTGAAATATTATTTTTACCAGGGCACTGTTGAACTCTGACTTTTGGTGATGAGGAGATGGAATCTAGAATTTCATAGACTCAGACATGAAAGGCTTTTGCATAACAATTATTCTGTAGCTCAGGGCCCCCGAAATTTACTTACTTTGTTAATTTATAACTCTGGGATAAACATCTAGGAATTAAGATACGGGGGCATATGACAGCTATATGTCTTATTTTTAATTTTATTAGGTAGAAGCAGAGAGAAATTGAGAAAGGAGAGGTAAGATCGAAAGAGAGCCCTGCATCACTGTTGCTGCAGCTCCCCCCCTGCAAATGAGGACCTGGAGCTTGAACCCTGGTCCTTGCACATTGTAACATGTATGCTGAACTGTGTGTGCCATAACCCACCCCCTTATTTCTTGAAGAGTATGCCAAGGTTGGGATATGAATTGATATACCTATATCTATGTTCAATAGAGAAACAATAACAGAAGCCAGACCTTCCATGACCTGCACCTCATAAGGATCTTTGGTCCATACTCCCTGAGGGATAAAGGATAGGGAAGCTTCCAATAGAGGGGATGGGATATAGAACTCTAATGGTAGGAATTATATGGAATTGTACCCCCTCTTATCCTACAATCTTGTCAATCATTACTAAATCATAAATAAAATAAAATAAAAAATAATAGAGTATGCTAAGATTTTCCCCAAGTCATTGTTAAACCATAAATTTTAACAGAATTTTACTTATCCATGCTTTTTTTTTTTAATGGCTTATGATTTTTGTGCCAAACCTCTGAACTCTTTGCCTAGTCCTAGCTCCTCAAGATCTTCTATTTATCTTTTCCTTCAAGTCATATTTTATTTTGTGTTAATTTTAAAATCTTTAGTCTATATGTTAGTTTTAAGACAAAGGTCAGTTTGTTTCCCAGCCTCACTCATGCTCCATTATTCTAACTTCATTTTTTGAAAAGTCTTCCTCCCCAGGTATTGCAGAATCTAGAGCAAGGATAAAATAGCACGATACAGGAAAACTTCCAAAAGAGCAAGTATCAGATGTAAAAAGATGATAATTTTCTGGCCAGGGGCAAAAAGATAGCTTGTCTGTAGGAGTGCACACTTGGTGAGTAAACATTACAGATCCCATCTTGCTTATGCTACACACACACACACACACGCACACACACCTTACATTCATCTCCTTGTGTAAGAATCTGCCACATCGCAAAAAGGCCTGGTTAATGATGTAGGAACTGATTCTTTTTTTAAAAAATATTTTTTATACATTTATTTATTTTCTTTTTGTTTACCTTTGTTTTTATCGTTGTAATTATTATTGGTGTCATCATTGTTGGATAGGACAGAGAGAAATGGAAAGAGGAGAGGAAGACAGAGAGACACCTGCAGACCTGCTTCACTGCTTGTGAAGCGACTCCCCTGAAGGTGGGGAGCCAAGGGCTAGAACCGGGATCCTTATGTGGGTCTTTGCACTTTGCCACAGCAAACCTGCTGCGTTATACCGCCTGACCCCCAGAACTGATTCTTTTACTGTCTTTTGATACTAGGGAAAAATAAACTAGGAGCCTGCTATGCAGGGAGGTAGTTTAAGGATGCTATGTGAAACTTCTAAACCCTCAGGCCCTAGTGTTTAATGGTATTATCTCAAGTTTTAGAATGAATAAGACTCTGAAACTCTGGTGAACAATTTTGCAGTGACCAGACCCCTTCTGGCCACCAGAAAGCCCCTTGAGTTGCTGATCTAGAGGACAACATGATTGCATAGCTGACTCCAGTTAAATTTGCTTTAAAAGCCCTCAACCATACTCTCTGAAAGTAAGGCTATATATATGGAGGGGAGTTACAATATTTGCCTTGCTTCTTGTTTGATTGACATTTTGAGTGGTGAGCACCAAACCTTCTTTTTCGGTACCAGATTGCCCTATGTCAGCCAAGACTTAATGGTACATCCTGAGCAATTTAGGCCTCTCTTGGTCCATGTCACAGGAAGGGGCAATAGCTCTCAGGTATGTGCTATCATTCAAGTCTCACTGACTGCTTGGCGGAGTGCTGGGGAAACGTTTCTTGTGCTAAGGGCCATGTGGATATTTACATTATACACTAGCCATGCACAACTGTCCACTTAAAATTTGCACTTACCATTGCTGTGAAAAAGCTCCTCCATTTATTCAAGTTTGAGTCGTGCCTGTAGTTGCCTTGGCAGGACCCGGACAAATGATTTCATGGTCTGTGTAAGACATGTGTGCCAGGTATTGTCCAGACCCCAGCTTAAAGGGAATTTGGGGACTCCCAGTAGTTGCAGAGACCCGTTTGTCTGGGTTCTCTTGTCTGAGGTCTCTTCCCTTTGCAGCACCAGTTTTGTTCTAGACAGTTTGCTGGTGAAGGGAATTGTTAGAGGGCAACTAAGAGAAAGAGTTCCTCTGAGCCCTGCCATAAACCTGAAGAAGGGACCAGAGACAAGGGCCAGAAGCACCAGCATGTCTATTCTGCATATCCTGTGCCAACACTCCCTCCCTACCTTACTGCAAAAATGTTGTTTGTTTTGTTTTCTTTTCTTAATAGGTAGAGACAGATGTGAGCACCTGAAGAACAAAAGCTGAAGCACATGTCCTGAGGGTCCCGCCCTTCCTCTGAAGGGATTTCATCTCTCTCTTTCTCCCCTTTCTACATACCTACATGGCTTGAACTTTCTTCCTCTTTTCTGTCCTTACTTTCACCCAATAGATGCTCATTTTTCTCCCTGAAACTTTACTGGCTATCTTTGTGAGTCTTCCATGTAGAAACCAGTCTAGAACCCCCAAGGAATGGCCACAGTTAGCTGCTCCCTCCCTCTCAACATAATCTCCTTGGATTTTGCTAAAAATGGAAAGACTCCAGGACAGTAAGTACTCCCTTCAGTCAAAGAGAATTCCTCTGTCCTTGCCATTTAGGCATTTTGATTTTTGGATGCTAAGGTCATTTGAAGGCCACCTGAAGCCTCAAATGGCCTTTGCCATTTGAGATCTCCAGGTCATTTGTGGAGTGTGGAAAAATTTCAAGACTTCTATAGGGCTTCTCCATTAGAATATTTGGGATTGGAAGAGTTTTACTTGGTTTCAAATCTATTTTAGTTTTTTTTTTCTTTTGTCCTTTTTGTTGTTGTTGTTTCCTTTTGCTAAATCCATGGGGAATGCTATGCCATCAAAGAGATGACTGGACCCCTTATGCTTATAGGTCCATAACTAGAAGGAAACTAATTTACTGTTGCACTGTTTGACCTCACTTGTATTAATGAAAGATGACCACTGCCTACATCTTTAAGCTGATATACTGTTTCTCAACTGTAGTGATTATGACAAAGATATGGGAAGTGGTGTTGCAAACTGGCAAATTCCTGTGTCTTGTTGTCTTGTTTGGCTGATTAGATTTAGATTTTCTACTTAACAGTATATTCTGAGAGCTGGGATCTTAAGGAAAACTTTCCTTGACTAAAACAAAGTGAAGGGGGGGGAATCGATACGAAAATTATTTTTATTTATTTTTTGAAGATTTTACTTATTTATTTAACCATAGCACTTCTAAGATCTGACTTCTGGTGGCACAGGGGATTGAACTTAGAACTTTGGAGGCTCAGGACCAAGAATCACTTTGCATGACCATGATGCTACCACTGTCTGCTATACGAAAATTCATGTGACTCAAATCTTAACAAGAAAACTGAGATCTCTGAGATGTGTGTGGTTTTGTCTCCAGTGGCATTATTAAAATTGCTAATACAATTGCTGTGTTTTCTTTTTTCTTTTCTTTCTTTTTTTTTTTTTTTGATAAGGTTAGCTTTGGAGTGAGTGAGTGAGGGAAGTGTAATAGGAAGTAGGTGAGGAGGGTATCTAAGTCTAAGTGGACGCTATTTCATTATTAAATTTATACTGACTCACTGCAGACTATTGTGTACTTCTGCTTTCAGGTATATATTTTGCCCTAATTTATGGATAGATGTGAATATATGCCCTGTCTCATGGGAACTGGTCTACATCTAGGTTTTGGGACTTTGTTAGGAAGTGAACCACCTGGAATGAAATTAGAGAATCCTATGAAAGAAAGCTCTCACCTGAGTAATGAGGCTGAAGGGTTGACATTCCATGCCTGATGTCTCTGGACACAGTCTGAAGTGGAGCATGCTGTTAGGATGTTAGGATTTGCTGTATCATACACAGCATCACCATAATTTATGTCCTTTGACATTATTTGTATATAGCTGTGCCACTGGTTGCTTCTGTTCTCCCTTGTCTAAGCTTTTTATTTTATTTATTTATTTTCCTTTTTGTTGCCCTTGTTGTTTTTTACTGTTGTAGCTATTATTGTTGGTATTGATGTGTTGTTAGGACAGAGAGAAATGTAGAGAGGAGGGGAAGACAAAGAAGGGGAGAGAAAGACACCTGCAGACCTGCTTCACTGCCTGTGAAGTGACTTCCCTGCAGGTGAGGAGCCTGGGCTTGAATCAGGGTCCTTAGCCACTCCTTGGCTTTGTGCCACATGCGCTTAACCCACGGCGCTACCGCCTGACTCCCCTGGTCTAAGCTTTTAAGGGAGTCAACATTTCAACTATTTTTAAGATATAAGCTCTAGGATCTGTTTTGCTAGCTTTAAAATGATTAACGACTTAAGGGTTTGATTGGAAACATATCTTTAAAGTTTTGATACTACTGAACTACTTTGCTCTATGACTCTTTACTGGGTAGGAATTAACATATGTTAGCTGATAGGAGGAATCACTTGATTTTCAAAAGTATCAAGGATGTATATACTCATATTAAGGGGGAAAAGAGAGTGGAGGATTGTTGGCTTCAGAAAGCAAATTCTCCTGGTAAGAAAAGTCAAAAGCTGTAGCTTTTTTTTTTTTTTTTTTGCTAATTCAGCAAATAAAATTCACACTTGGCTTTTGATGAGGTCTGCCAGTAACCACTGAGAAGTGACTTTCAGATTCATGAAATAAGAAACAGTGACCCATAAATACTCTTTGGACTCCTACAAAGGATGAAATAAGGGTTGGATCACCACACCTCCAAATTCCTGTAACTGCCTTTTGTTATCATAAAACTATCGCAGGTAAGATGGTCAACCCAGCAGAATCTGAAAGCCTAAGGAACTAGGTCAACAGGTTTTGGGGTCCAAAACCAGATGCAAGCAGGTCACCAGCATACCTCATTAAAGTGGGAGAAGACTGAATCAGAACAAGTTAAAGCACCCAATGGTCTTCTACCAACCTGCAGGCTTTATGTATAATTGTTTTTAAAGAAACTAATGCCTATGTGAAGCAGAATGAACAGAAGGAAGATGGAACATATTTTCACATACGAAAAGGTGAATAGGAGGCGCTAGAAAGAAATGCTTGTGGGAAGTCAGGCGGTAGCATAGCGGGTTAAGCGCAAGGACCTGTGTAAGGAATCTGGTTCAGCCCCCGGCTCCCCACCTGTAGGGGAGTCGCTTCACAGGCGGTGAAGCAGGTCTGCAGGTGTCTTTCTCAGTCTTCCCCTCCAGTCTCCATTTCTCTCTGTCCTAACAATGATATCAATAACAACAACAATAATAACTACAACAATGTAAAACAAGGGCAACAAAAAAGGAAAATAAATAAATAAAACCAATTAATAATAATAAAACAAGAATGCTTGTGAAGGATAGAAAGCTAAATGGATCCCTGAGTAGGCAGGTAGTCAGAGCAGGTGCTAGAACGTTTGGAAAATGAATTTTTATTGTTTTATTTTATTTACTTATTTGGATAGAGAAATTGAGAGGGAAGGGGGAACTAGGAAGAGAAAGAAAGGGAAAGACACTTGCAACACTGCTTCACCACTAGTGAATCTCTCCACCAGCAGCAGTGTACTAGGGACTAGCCCAGGTCCTTTTGTACAATCATGTGTACTTTACTTGGGTGCTCTACTGCCAGGTCCCCTGTGAAATGATTTTTGTTGTTTTTAAAGGGTTGTCTGTGGAAGAAATGAAGAATCAGGCTTGAGTGTCTTTTGGTGGCGCGGGAAATTGAATCTGGGGATCCAGGGCTTCAGACTGCTAGACATTGTGCTCTGGTGTTGAGTTAGCTCTCCACCCCAAAGTTTAAAACTTAATACTAATGTTAAAACCAACTTTGATCTACTTCTTTATCTGAAAGGCCAACGGTATTGTTTTATTTACTGTATTTTACTGGGAGAGAGAGAGAGAGAGAGAGAGAGAGAGAGACTGAGACTGAAACTAGAATATCGCTCAGCCCTGGTGAATGATGCTACTGAAGACCTCAGTGCCTCAGTCATGAAAGTCTTTCTAAATAACCATTTTCTGTCTTCTCTAGCCTCAAAAGTATGGATTTTAGCATTCAGCAGCAGTTTGTAAACAGTTTAAATTACCTAAATATTTGCTGCTTCAGGTTATCTTTAGCCGCAGTAACTTTGATTGGCTGAAAGTAATTGTCTTCTGCCAATACTTAAGTCAATCCTTGTTGGAAAAGGAGTTTAAGAGCCGATGTGATCAGTAGAAGCTTTGTGCAAAGCATCATCACTGTGAAAAGGGTCTAAATGTATATAATGGGTATTCTAAAATTATGCGGCCACTTTAGATCAGTTCTAGTTATTACTCTAAATCATTATGTGACTTAAAGTTAAATGAGATTTCTGGTTAATTGTATCATGATGGGAGCCTTAATTGTGGTTGGTTTATTCTAGAAGTTATGTAATCTAATACTATATGTTAAGAATAATCCATGGGGAAGGAAAGACTGAAATAAGACCCCATAATGTAGAATCAAGTGATTGCAGGCTCTAGGGAAATATTAGACTTCTGGGATTACTAAGTAAAGGTCGAGGTTTATACATGACACTTAACTGTTAGGGATGCATACACACACACACACACACACACACACACACACACCCAGAGTTATTGCTGGGGCTATATGCCAACAGAAAGAATCTACTTCTCCTGTCAACCATTTATTTTTCCATTTTATTGGACAGAACAGAGATAAATTGAGAGGAGGGGGGAGATTGAGAGGGGGAGAGAAAGACACTGGCAGACCAACTTAACCACTTGTGAAGTGTTCCCCCTCCCTAGCAGGTGGGGGAGTGAGGGCTTGAACTGGGATCCTTGGCCTTCATACTATGAGCATTAACGCCAGGCACTGGGTGAACAGTCTTTAATCAGTGTTTAAACTTTATTTTGCTTTCTCCTAAAATTAATAGAATTTTTTTTCTGGCATGGGGGGAGGTAGACAGTGGCACCCCTTGTTAAGTGTGTACACTACAGAGCACAAAGACCTGGGTTCAAGCCTTTGGTCCCCACCTGCAGAAGAAAGCTTCACAAGTAGTGAAGCAGGGCTACAGATGTTTCTCTGTCTCTCTCCCTCTCTATCTCCTACCCCTCTCTCTCAATTTCTTTTTATCTCTATCCAATAATGGATAAATAAAATAAAAATTATTTTTTGTTCAGCTGAGGATCAAGTCAGGCCCCCACCACACTGAAGGAAGCTTTGGTGTTGGGGTCTCTTTTACTCACTCTGTCTTTATTTAAAATAAATAAATAATAGAGCTCTTTTTAGCGTTTTTTTTTTAATCTTTATTTATTAGTTGGATAGAGACAGCCAGAAATCGAGAGGGAAGGGGGAGGTAGAGAGACATCTGTAGCCCTGATTCACTGCTTGCAAAGCTTTTCTCCCTGCAGGTAGGGACTGAGGGATTGAACCCAGGTCCTTGTGCCCTGTAACATGTGGTTGTGTTTGTTTTTTAATTTAAAATTAACCAAGACTTGATGCAACCTGATAGGTTATATCATAAACTTTTTCTTTTTTCTTTTTGGCCTCATCTCTCTCTGCTGCCTTTAGAATGTAAGCACCTTTTTAAGTGCTGAAAAGAATTATTGCAGGGGACAGGCAATGACATACCTGGTTGAAAGCACACACATTGTAGTGCATAAGGACCTAGCTTCAAGCCCCCAGTTTCCAGCTATGGTTGGGGTTCACAAATGGTGAAACAGCGCTGCATGTGTTTCTTTGTCTCTCTCCCTCTTAATCTCCCCATCCCCTCTCAGTTTCTCTCCTGTATCTATCCAAAATAAATAAATAAAGATTAAAAAAACAAAAATTATTATAATGATTATCATTTTGTTAAAGTTTGTTTTTGTTTTAGTGATATGTTTGCAACCGTATACTCACTACTAAAATATACATATATATTTGTCCCCTTTTCAATTTATAAATTTACAGGTCTCTAGATCTTTGGTTCATTTTTTTTTAAGTAAAATAATGCTTCCTTAGAAACTGATAAACTGCAAATGTTTTCCATCTTGTGGTGTGACTTTTAACTCCTGGTACAAAGGGTTATTGGAATGACTTTTCAAATGATCTATTTTACTGATTATTTCTCTGCATTGGAGACTGTTTCATTAAATGCAATTAGACATGCATACATGTCTATATTAATATATACTGAGGTAAAAGGCAAAGGTATCTCAAATAAAAATCACATTTTAAAATAGATTCAATTGACAGAGTGCTCACTAAGTTTCTAAAGGGTCATTATTGGTGATAAACTAGTTGCAAAGTAGGGCAAATGTGAGAAGCAAAATTCATTCAACCTTTTTTACCCTTTTACCTTACTCCCTGGGATTATTTTCCTCTAAATTTAAGTGACTCTTCCTGTTTTTTAGTTTGTGAAAAACTTTTTGTTATCCTCTCTCTTATTTTACAGATTTGTTTTGGATAGAGACAGAGGGAAGTTGAGAGGGGCGAGGTGATAGAGATGGAGACATCAGCTTGCTGTTTTAGAGCTGGTGTGATGAAACACCTCCATCCATCTAGCTGCGGGGGGTGGAGGCGGTGAGGGGACCAGGGGGATTGGATCTGGCTCCTTGTGCAATGTAATATGTACACTCAACTGTGTGCACCACCATCCAGTCCCTAAAAATTTAAATTATCTTCTAATGCTGTTTTTTTTTTCTTTTTTCTTTTTTCACATTTATTTATTTATTTCCACCAAAGTTATTTCTGGAGCTGTGTACCTGCATGACTCCATTACTCCCAGCAGTCATTTTGTCTCCTTTTACTTTCTTTTCAAAAATATTTCTTTTATTGATTTATTTTATAGGCCAAAGAGAGAAAGTGAGAGGAGAAGAGGAGATAGAGAGAGAAACACCCACAGTACTGCTTCATCTCTCCTGAAGTTTCCCCTTGCATTGGGGACCGAGGTGTTGAACTTGGCTTTGTACATTGTAACATGTACACTCAGCCTGATGACCCCTGCCCCCCAAACCTTCCCTTTTACCTTCTGATAGAGGAAAAGGACAGGGTAAGAGGGTTATATATAGCATTGCTCTTCCACTCTTGGAATTTCCCTGCTGTGAGTGGAGAGCCTGGACTTAAACACTGGTCTTTGCTCATGGTCTTGTGAGCACTACCTATGAAATGCGTCCCTACCTGGTCCCTAGACAAGTTTTTATTTAATGTGAGTGTTGATTACTTAGCCATGAACTGGTAATTTTATTTTGGTTTGGTTTGATTTTTTATGGTAACGAAAGTTTATTAACAACATGTTTATTTTTTCTTTATTACCTGTGGGCTACTTAATATATTTTTAATTATATATTTATTTACAGGTCTTTTATTTATTGCCACCATGCTTATTGCTGAGGCTTGGTGCCAGCACTATGAGTCCTATGCTCCAAGTGAACATTCATTTTTCTTTTCTTTTTCCTTTCTTTTCTCCCCCCTCCCCACTTTCCCCTTTATTTGTGTTTTATTACTTAGGACAGAAAGATATGGGGTGGCACACACAGAGTGAGAGAGGGAAAGACACTGCAGACCTGCTTCTGCTGCTTGTGAAGTGCTCCCCCTTCAGGTGGGGAGCAGGGGCTCCAGCCAGGGTCTCTGAGCATGGTAATGTTTGTGCTCAACCAGGTGCACTACCATCTGGCCCCTGCAGAATTTTTTTTTCTTTAATATTTATTTATTTATTTATTCCCTTTTGTTGCCCTTGTTTTATTGTTGTTAATTACTATTGTTGTTGTTATTGATGTTCTTGGATAGGACAGAGAGAAATGGAGAGAGGAGGGAAAGACAGAGAGGGGGAGAGAAAGAAAGGCACCTGCAGACCTGCTTCACTACCCGTGAAGAGACTCCCCTGCAGGTGGGGAAATGGGGGCTTGAACCAGGATCCTTACTCTGGTCCTTGTGCTTGGCTCCACGTGTGTTTAACCCACTGCGCTACCTCCCAACTCCCAGAATTTCTTTTTATCTATGTCTTGGCGCAATATTTTTGTGGTTGTTCTAGGTATCAAATCATCACATCTTATTAAGATTTATAAATAACATTTTATCAGTTCAAGTACAGAATGAAAATTTTACCTTAGTATATGTCTGTTTTATCTTTTAATGAGAGAGAGAGAGAGAGAGAGACAGAATGCAAATGACTTTCATGCCGGAGGCTGTGAGGCATGTGAAGTAATTAAGACAGAGGTGAGCTGTGTTTTAAGGCACAGAAGGGGGAGCCTGACAGTGATGCATCTGGTTAAGTGCACATGTTACCATGCACAAGGACTGGGGTTCAAGCCCCAGGTCCCCACTTGCAGGGGAAAAGTACTGAAGCATTGCTGCATGTTTCTTTCCTTCTCCCTCTCCTTTCTTTTTTCCTCTGTCCTTCCCTAACCCTCTTCTTCTCTATCCTCCTCCCCTTCTATCCTATCAAATAAAATAAATTAATAAAAATAAAAAGAACAATGTCACAGTTAAAAAGAAAGAAAATGGGAGTCGGGCGGTAGCGCAGCGGGTTAAGAGCACATGTCTCAAAACGCAAGGACCTGTGTAAGGATCCCTGTTAGAACCCCGGCTCCCCACCTGTAGAGGAGTCGCTTCACAGGCAGTGAAGCAGGTCTGCAGGTGTCTATCTTTCTCTCCCCCTCTCTGTCTTCCCCTCCTCTCTCCATTTCTCTCTGTCCTATCCAACAACGAAGACAACAATAATAACTATAGCAATAAAACAAGGGAAACAAAAGGGAATAAGTAAATTTTTAAAAATTTTAAAAAAAGAAAATGAAAGGAAGAAAAAAAGAAGGAAAGAAGGAAGGAAGGAAAAAACAGGGAAGACACAGTGAGAAAAGACCAGAGAACAGCTCACCTCTGTCTTAATTACTTGTTGTGGATTGAACCTGAGTCCTCACAGCCTTAGGCATGAAAGTCATTTGCATTCATTATGTTATCTCCCAAGCCCTTTAGCATCTCTCTCTCTCTCTCTCTCTCTCTCTCTCTCTCTCTCTCTCTCTTCTAAGATTGTATTTATTAATGAGAAAGATAGGAGAGAGAGAAAGAACCAGACATCACTCTGGTACATGTGTTGCCGGAGATTGAACTCAGGACCTCATACTTGAGAGTCCAGTGCCTTAGCACCTCAAGGACCACAGCATATGTCTCTTTATCTTTCCTGGTTAATATTACTGGTCTGATTCAGAGAAAGCCTTTGACAAAATACAACATCCCTTTATGATCAAAGCACTATAAAAATGGGACTAGATGGAAAATTCCTGAAGATAGTGGAATCTATATATAGCAAACCTACAGCCAACATCAGACTGAATGGTGAAAAACTGGAAGTATTTCCCCTCAGATCAGTTACTAGACAGGGCTGCCCACTATCACCATTACTATTCAACATACTTTTGTGTGGTTACCCCAGCAGGAGATGACCTCACCCTGAGGAGGTGCTTCAAAGAAAGAAATGTATAAAAACAAGGAACTTTGAGCACCTGAGTATTTTTGACTGCTGCTTCTTCTCTTGGTCAGAAGCTTCTTCTGGTTAGGTGAGCCATGGCTACTTCTCCTGGGAACTGAGCACGTGTGACTCTGCTAGCCAGTAAACTTTTAGACCCCTCTACAGCCATGAGCAACCTTTACCAGAGCTTATAATAGTTTATCTTATGGGACCAAACTTTGTTAACCATATTCAGACTTTATAGACCTAGCATACGCTTACCCCTTGATAATAAGTGCTTATTTTGCCTTTTACTTGTTTCACCCTAATAAACCTTGTATTGTTTAAACCAGTAAAAAAAAATACTGGTTTGATTATCAAATGTATTTCTTTATCACTCAAGAAGAGAAAAAAAGCTTGTATTTGTGTTTTCCCTTAACATGTTTATCCCATTTGGATTCATTCGTTTTCTGGGATCTGCGGATTCAAGTATTTTGACAAATGGAGAGTTTTAAACCACATTATTTTATGATTTGTTTTCTGTTAGCAGACAGTAATTATTTCTATAGCTCTGTTTTTTAAAATATTTATTTATTTATTCTCTTTTATTGCCCCTGTTGTTTTATTGTTGTAGTTATTATTATTAATGTCATTGTTGTTGGAAAGGACAGAGAAATGGAGAGATAAGGGAGGACAGAGAAGGAGAGAAAGATAGACACCTGCAGACCTGCTTCACTGCCTGTGAAACAACTCCCCTGCAGGTGTCAGTTGGGGGCTGGAACCTGGATCCTTATGCCAGTCTTTGCACTTTGGTGCATGTGCGTTTAACCTGCTGCGCTGCTGCCAGACTCTCTGCTCTATTTTTTAAAAGACTCTTTCCTCTACCCCTTTCTACTATGATTATTGAGCTAGTCAATTATATATTTCTTATTTTTCTGTCCTAAAATATGTATCTATTCCTTTATAATTAAAAAATATTTTATTTATTTATTCATGAGAAATGATAGGAAAGAAAGAACCAGACATCACCCTGATACATGTGCTGCCGGGATTGAACTCAGGACCTCATGCTCTAGAGTCCAAAGCTTTATCCACTGCGCCACCTCCCAGACCACTACACTTTTTAGTTATCTGTTGAGAAGCCTGAGGGGACAGCTTGGCATATGTGACTGCATCTGCATAATTCCGCAGCAAAGATGAATATGGGATCATCATTCACAGGCAGAATTTGAAAAATAAGATCAGAAGAGAAAATACTAAGCAGAACCTGAACTGGAGTTGGTGTATTGCACCAAAGTAAAAGACTCTGGGTGGGTGGGTGGGGAGTACAGGTCCTGGAAAAGGATGACAGAGGACCTAGTGGGAGGTGTATTGTTATGTGGTAGTTTCATTTTTCAACATGTGATTGTCCAATTCATAACAAAAAGAAAGGTAAAAATAATCAGTTCCGATCATGTTATATTCCAGCTGAGGTTTCTTAGTCTCAATATAATTATTAAGATACATAAGACATACAAAACAGAAGGTACTCTATTTTTTTGTTATATGTTTTTTGTTTCTTTGTTTTATTTTCTTTTGCCTCCAGGGTTATCACTGGGACTCAGTGGTAGTACTATGAATCCACTGGTTCTTGGCCATTTTTTTTTATGATTTTATTGGATTGGATAGAGAGAAATTGAGTGAGGAAGGAGAGAGAAAAAGAGAGAGAGAGAGAGAGAGAGAGAGAGGGACTTGTATACCTGCTTCACTGCTTGTGAAGTGACCCCCTGCATGTGGGGATCTGGGGGGCTCCAACCAAGATCCTTGCACAGGTATAAGTTTTTGTTATGAATTTTTATTGGAGATTAATGGTTTACAGTAACTACAGTTGTTGGTACATGTGTAATATTTCTCAGTTTTCTGCAAAACATTTTCACCCTCAGCCTAGATTCTCCTCCACAAACTTGCACCAGGAGCTGAGAACCCCCTCTCCCTCCCTCCTCACCTCCCCAAATCCTTTACTTTGGTGTAATACACCAAACTCAGTCCAAGTTCTGCTTTGCTTCCCTTTATGTCCTTATTTCTCAACTTCTGTCTATGAGATACTGTATTTAAAAAAATGAAATGATACTCATTTTTATGTTATAATGCTGTGTTGGGGATTGAACCCAAGACTTCAAGAATGCAAGACGTGTTTTATCTCCAAGTCATCTCCCTAACCTTCATTCCTTTAAAATATTGCAAAAGCCAAAGAACAAGTTTATAGTATTTAGATTGAAGGAGAAGAAAAACCCTTGCTGATCTAATGCTATTATCTTCTTCTGAATTAGATATTGTGGAAACATGCTGTAACTGACATGTACTGGTTCAGGTGGCAAGACAGGAAATGGGCAGTGAATCATTAAATTGAGACTAGTATTAAATTTTCTGAAGTTATATGGAACATGTTGCTACTCTTTTAGAATGTTGCTGAAGTAAATAGCAAATAATAAATACCATGTTTATGTTATCATTCAAATGGTTCAAACCTTTGACTTGTCTACAGTTCAAGTAATAAAACAAATGGACTAAACTGAGTAGTAGATATAAGTAAAATACATTCGAGGACTTTCTATATTTATTATTTCAAATTTCCTCTGTATTTAAAGTTATTCCCATATTATAAACATGGTTTCAGACATTTAAAAAATAAACCATTTTTTTATAATTGCTTAAATTTTTGAGTTGTATCCTAAAAATAGTGTTAGGCATTGACTTTTCCAATATACAGAAGAGGGATGACAGTACTATGTACATTACTATATTATAGGATCAAACACATTAAAATATGCAATATGGCTAGAAAGTCCACATCAAATAGTATGCATGTGATAAACACTAGCTTCCACTGTGAGCCTGAGGCAGTGGTATCATTACCATAATCATAACAGAAATTGCAGGGTTCAGGGGACTCTTGTACATTCCTTAGATTGTCACCTAGTGTTGTCTTTCTCATTTCTGGATCTTTCCTGCTGCACTGCACTTCTTGGTTTGAAGTTAGTCCATTATAGCTAGTGGACCATGTTAATATGAGGGAGAATCATTTCAGATTTAGCTTCCTAGGCTTTCTGCAGACAGGACTTGAAGAGTGGTAATAAGTTTGCTGGCCAGTCTTCTATTATTTTTTTCCCTGAATCTGAAATCACAAAAGATATCTCAGATTCAGTAGTGAAACTTAAAAAAATTTTCTTTATTGGGGGATTAATGTTTTACATTTGACAGTAAATACAATAGTTTGTACCTGTGTAACATTTCTCAGTTTTCCACACAACAATAACAACCCCCACCAGGTCTTCTGCCATCATGTTCCAGGACCTGAACTCTCCTACCACCCCACCTCCAGAGTCTTTTGCTTTGGTGCAATATACCAACTCCAGTCCAAATTCTGCTTAGTGCTTTCTCTTCAGTGAAACAGTGAAACTTTTCAAATATAATTTAGTGTCTTGAACCCCACCCACCCACCCCAGGAAGGCATGTGCAGAACATTTTAAATGCCCTCTCTGCATGCATACGTTTATTGTAGAGCAGTGTCCTCATAGTTGAATCAGATTCATGTTTAAAGAAAACCTGTTAGATTTAAACTCAAATTCTGCCTCTAGTTTTTCCTTTGTGACATGGACTAAATCCATGATTTTGAAAATAACTTTATTAATTTAATTTAAACTGTCATAATTTGTTATAAATTCAAGTCTACATCTGACATATTTTTTGTGGGATAAATGTTTTGCCCTGGCTTCTAGAAGGTAAGATCCTGCCTTGTCTAGCAAAACAACGTCTTGAAAAGTTTTAACTTAAGACTTATTAGTTAGGTTTTATGCTCAAGACAGAGGGCTTAAAGGGAAAAGTAAATCCATCATAGATATAAAACATGGAGCAGAAATAGCCTTAAAAAATCTGGGTGCTTGAAGGGAAGCTTTTGTCTCTATTTCAGGCTGATCTGCCTTCTTCATTGATTCATGGTTAAAACCTCGTGATGGGCAAGCTATTCAGTCAGAATCGAGCAGCAAGGTCAATGGACTGAAGTGGACTGATTCCCTGACAGGGAGATTGGGGTCCCTGCAGAGGAGCTGTATTCCTGCCACAGCTTTTAGTGTATGCAGAACACATCTGTTCAGCCTGGAGCTGGCAGTTAGTACACACACACACACACACACACACACACACACACACACACACACACACACACACACAGCGCCTTCCACTCCAGTGGGGCTGTGTTAGCAACTGCAGTTCCAGCTTTCCTGGCTACCTGATCTCTTGGAGGAGCGCTGAAATCCAATTTAAAGAGAACCGGGAAAGTGCTGCTGTGATGGCTGGTGGCAGGTAGCTGCCTCTTTCCTGCTGCTTCTTCAATCCCCTCCAAAGCCAATCCTCCTGAGGAGGTAGTTGCTCCCTGAAAAGGTAAGACTCCCTCCGGAGTCACTCTCTTCCCTAACAGAACAGCTACCTGACAATCCACTTTCAGGTAGGTACTTGCTCTTCCTTGCATTAGGTATCTGGACAATCTTCTCCTTTGTCGCTATGACTTTAAACTGGCAAACTCTTCTTCGCTAAAGGAAGCAGCATGACATGACACGGGGTTGATATTTCAGCAGTGTTTATTTCTTTTTCAGATGAAAGTTTGGATGCAGATGGTAACTACTTCCAAATTATGCTCCTCTCTCTCACCTTCATGAATATTCATCTTCCCTCTGTGATTCAGCATGCCTGTGCTTCTAACCTTTCTCTGGAGTTGACAGTTGTTATGTAACTCCACATGTGTATTTTAAAGACCTTTACGTGGTGATGGTGTTCTCTTCTTTGGCTGGGTGGAAATATCCCTCGGTCTTCTAAAATAAGAGCTGAGTGCATCAAACTCTCCCTTGGCATTTAGTGTTGAGTGCTAAAGGATGAGAGTGAAAGTTGCTGAATCACAGAAGTTTAACATTCATGCAAATTACTGTGTTTGTCTGAAAAAGCCAGCAAGCAAGTCTGCTTTATCTTGTTGAGCTCTTACACATGCAGATTTGAAGGGAGAAAGTGTGGGTAGAGAGAAATCTTGGTGCTGTTTTAAGATAGATAAACTGAATGAGGGACTAAAGAATCAGCCAAGAATATTTACTCTGCTAAAATGAGCTAGATTGCAGGATTGCATATAAGGATCCCCTAGCTAAAAAAAAAAAAAAAAAAACTTTGGAAAATTAACCCCAAACAAAACTATGGTTTGTTGATTGCCTTAATGATCCAAATTTACATGTTATCACCTCTAACATTTTTTTGCTACCTATATTCTCAGCAGAATTTGAAGTAAAGAAAAATGTATAGGGGAGCGGGAGATAAATCTCTTTATCCCCCCCCCCAAAAAAAAAACAACACTACTCAGCTCTGGCTTATAGTGGTGTGCGGGTTTGAATCTGGAACTTTGGAGGCTCAAGCATGAGAGTCCAATTGCATAACCATTATGCTTTCTACCCCACTCGCTATAGCTTTTTAACATCCCCACATTCTAATCTTTATTTTAAATCAATTTCATGCACATCTACCAAGAAAGTTTGTGAGAGAATAACAGCCAACCAAACTGAAGTGGTCATGTGGAAAATGTTTTTTTTATAGGCAGATTTCCTGCAAGTCAGACTCCTGGTACCTCAGAGTTCTCATTAGTTCAGAAGCAAGTTTCAAAAGCCACGTGTGCTGAATTCTATGTAGAAGGAAACCTTCTGTGGCTGCATTTTCGCAGGCAGCACTTTGTGTGATGATGCGTTTGTGAAAGTTAGAGTTTCTTTTCATTACTTTTCTGGGAGTGCCTAGAAGCCATAGTGGGTCTGTTTTCATGGAGGCAGCCTTCATTTTTCATGTGGAATAGTGCACAAGTCTCTAGGCATCTCTAGGTCTATGTTTAAAAAGTCAAGATACTATCTGGAATGAGAGATTTCCAAGCCTAGCCTTCCAGATGCCCTCTCAGATAACTGTAAGGACCCTTGGGGAGAAAAGGAAGAAAGAAAGAAAGAAAGAAAGAAAGAAAGAAAGAAAGAAAGAAAGAAAGAAAGGAGGAAAGAAATGTGTGTGTGTGTATGTGTGTGTGTGTGTGTGTGTGTGAAGCTGTCTATCTAAAAGTTCTTTGGAAGGGAGAAAAAAATAGTTGCTTTCTTCACTTTTCATTCAAGCTGATTTCTCCCTACCCTTCCTATATATGAATTTAATATTTATTATCTATCATTGTTTTTAGCTCCCATATCCTCTGTGATTTCTTCATTGATTGCTCTTAAAATTGTCAGCAACTAGATTCTACTGCCCAATAAAAAAGACTCCATGGAAGTACTTAGTTGTTGCTCCTTGCACTTTGATCCCCAGTCACACTTAAAACGAACCTTCTCATTACTTCCTCTGTATCACTGTGGCAGCTGATGACTCTATTCAAAAGAATGGGGAGATTGGATACAGCAAGAAGAAGTGAGGACATTTAATTTTCTCTTCATGTTGGGTGAGTGGGCTGAATGGTTGTGTGAGGTTGAATGGTATCTTGGAGTAAAAGAGAACACTCTTTTGCTTCCCTTTTGACAAATCATTATTAAATCAATTTCACACATACTTGCCAACAAGTTTTGTGGGAAAATAGTAGCCATTATTCAACCAACTGAACTGAGGAGGTCATATGGAAAATGTTTTTTTTTTAAAGATATTCTAAGAGGTCTTCCATGGCAATGCCTAGCAGGTCTCTGGAGGTGGAAGGACTGTAATGTGAGTTTGGTGACTAGCTTCATCATTGGGGTCATCATGTAGACTCTTGAAGCAAGTAACTGGCAAGTCTCCCAGTTACTTGTGGGTTATGAATGGCCATTCATTTGGCTTTGATGGAGTCAATTTCATATTATTTGAAGGCTGACATAACAACCTTTCTATCACCATTTGCTTTTTATTGCCAGTCTTCTTAATTTTGAAAGACAGCTTCCCTACTCTATATCTTGTGGCTTTTCCTAGCTAGCTTGGTAGAAGAGTTTATTTTTCAGATCACTTTACTGGGGGGAACTATAATTTTTAAGACAGTGGTTGTCATTTGAGTACAGTTCCCTTTTAAAAATATTTTATTTATTTATTTTAAATATTTATTCCCTTTTGTTGTTTTATTGTTGTAGTTATTATTGTTATTAATGTCATTGTTGTTAGATAGGACAGAGAGAAATGGAGAGAGGAGGGGAAGACAGAGAGGGGGAGATAAAGACACCTGCAGACCTGCTTCACCACCTGTGAAGCAACTCCCGTGCAGGTGGGGATCCTGGGGCTCAAACTGGGATCCTTATTCTGGTCCTTGCGCTTTGCGCTATGTGCACTTAACCCACTGTGCTACCTCCCGACTCCCTATTTATTTATTTTTAATGAGAGAGATACAAAGAGACAGATTTCCCACTGTTCAGCTCTGGGTGACATGAGTACTGGGAATTGAACTTGGGAATCAGAGCCTCAGACATGAAAGTCTTTTGCAGAACCATTATGCTATCATCCCAGCCCTTAAATACAGTTTATTTATCTCTCTTTGATAAGTGTTTCTGCACCACACCTACCACCAACTCAGTGCAGTCTTCCTCCATCATTTTCTACTAGGTTCCTTAAACCCTTTCAACCCCTTCTTTCATGCCTCCTTAGAGTCTTTTATTAAGGAACGAAATGAACACTCTGGATCAAATAAAAGAAGCAGGTTGATGTTCACTCTTGTTGTAGTACACACAGTTGAATTCCAGCAGTCAGTGGGCTAAGACTGGTGGTGCAGTCTAGAGATATGCTTGCATTTCCACTGTGAGTACTGGGACCTATGCTGACCAAGGCAAAAGGAAGAAAGAGAGAGAGAGAGAGAAAAAAAATACAGGCAGAGCTTATAAGCTTTCATGAAATAAAAACAGGTGCTGAGTACTAAGAAAACCATATAGTTATACTCACACACTGATTTCCTCCAAATTGCCTTGGATTATACACTAGTTCTAACAATGGCATATTGTATGCACCCTTCAGGGCTGCACTGAGTGATAGCTGTAAATTAGAATGATGAGAAGAAAATGCTCTACAGTTTCAATATTGAGAAGAATTAGGATCCAGATGGTAATGCTTTTTATAGCAATATATTGGATGGAGTTACAAGCTTCTGTGGCTACTACCCTATTATATTCTCTCTGCTAAAATGCAGTTTGCTAGAAATGCTGATTGCTAAGAGCCATCCTGTGAGCCTAGGAAAGTAAACTTCTTCTCTAAGTGAAATTCCCATGCTTTGCTGACTTATTTTTCTTTCCCTAA